>NC_139223.1:130166618-130766618 GCF_055691185.1 Crinia signifera
ACACAGTCCGTGCTGCAAACGTTTATTCTAAATGAGAACCTTCACATTATCCTAACATTAATCCGGACAAAAATGTGTACATTAAATAAGAATGCTTGGCCTAATTTAAGACTAATTATGAACACAGTTCATGATCTGTGATTTGCTTCTGAACAAACCCTCACACAAAACTAATCTGTACCTCCCAAACTTGCACTGCTGTCAACCCTTTCAAATATTTAGGTTTACTGACTGCATGTATTGTTTACTGACACATTATTGTTATATAAAAACTTTCTTTTTTAATTTCTGACAGGTGTACATTTTCTTCAGTTTTCTATCAGTTAATTTACTTGCGGTTGGTAATGCTGGCCCCAAGGTATGAATAAATGACTTCCTACTCCCCATGCAATGTAAGTGCTTAGCGAAATTAGACTCAATGGTTTCAGAAATCCCCAGAACTCCCTTCTTTACGTGCTGCATATTTTACATGCATTAGTATGCTGGAAGCAACAGCCAGTCTTGTTCTGTAAGTAGAGACAATGACACAGCAATGTTTCTCTTGTTATGTATTCTGCCTGTATATTTCAGGCAGACGTAAACTATAAAATGTACCATCGGAAGTTATAAGCTCTCTGTACTGCATTCGTATTCTTTATTGCATATCAATATTTAATTAGAGTTAGCAATTGTAATTTCCCAAATAATTATGAAGATGGCTCCGTGGTATGCATGGGCACTGCCCTTTTGGCACTGAAAGGGTTTAATTTAATGGGTAGTTCCACTGTAAAATAATTTAAAAAATCTAAACAAAATCAAGTTATTATATTCCAAAAGTGTCACTGTTGAGTAAAACCACTCAACACAATGCAGCTGCAGTAGGACTCATATTGGCAGTGGCGTACCTAGATAACTGTAGGCCCCATAGCAAAAGTTTGTAAGGGCCCCCTATTTAGCAACTGATGGTGATAAATGTATGTAAAACATATTACTTACACAGCAAAGATATGGGCCCCCTTCAGCTCTGGGCCCCATAGCAGCTGCACCCCTTGCACCTATGGTAGTTACGCCCTTGCATATTGGAAATTACTGGTCTTCAAATAGCAATAAACATAGGAGAAGTCAATGAAGTCCAGTGGTTGATTCGGGGGGGGGGGGGGGGGGGGGCACCCGGCCCCTGATACAGTCCACAGATATCATTGTTACACAGAACTCGGACTGGGCTGCAGCTTGATTAAGGCTTTCTGAAGCCCTAGGCTAGCATACACATATGCACAAATCCTGTATCTATCTACGCAAGAAACATATTTGGTGCCAATTTATTTTTGTTACATTTTACTTTTTGTCTGAGTTTTCCGCTTTGAATTTTTCTTCATGGTATGGCGTCTTTACTCCAAAATCGAGGGTAGATCCAATATCAATGTTGTGGGAAAACTGCCATTTTATGTGGTTTACTGTAGTCAATGCACAATGCCATGGGGTTGCTATGTGCCAGTATGGTGATGGAATACTCCGTTCTTGGGAAGACTCGCCCACTGTTTTGCGCATCTGTGGGAGCCAAGAGAGATTCGGGAATATCCCAGACATTCCAGGACAGTAGGCAAGTATGGCTGGGTACACCCTTATAAGGTCGGAGCTGCAACCCACAGACTGCAGCTGCCGCTGGGTTTAGCCGTAAGTTACATGTGAGGAGAATTATCAAAGGTTGCAGAGATACTGTAGATGAAGTAGAGAGGTAAAGTACCCACCAGTCAGCTCATAACTGTAATTGGTTGGTTGGTACTTTGTATCTTGCTGCAAACTTTGATAAATCTTTTATATGAGAACTGCAGGTAGTTCCACTCAACATTGCCTATGCCTCCATTTTATTCTTCAGCTGCCACCTCAGTGGCATCACACCAATCCCGACACCCTAGGCTCAGCGGCTGATTTAGACCTCATGGGGCCCTAGGCAAGATATTAGTTTGGGGCCCTCCTCCCTCCAACCATCCATAGCACTATATTTTTGATGCTGATTGCAGCCGGCATCGATAGAGTACCTAGGCGCGTACACAGTTTACAGATAAATGCTCAGCTGCGTAAACATCGTATTGCGTCTAATCTGAATCAGGCTCTAGGTCTTTTGGAAGTAGGCTTAATACCAGTCACACTAAACTGCCTGCCCGCTTTACTTAACATTTTAACATTTTGTATCCTAAGAGCATCAAAGGGACTTTGGGAGTGTGGGCAGGTACATGTGATGTCATAAGGTCACGTGTTAATCATGCAATGCTCCTCTCGGAACATTTTGGAAGGCCAAGATATCTTTATGGGGATCCTATGGACCTGCTGGTCCTAGGCAGGTGCCTATGTTGCCTTTTGGAATATCTGCCTCTGCCTAGGCTGCAGGCTAATGGTATGTCAGGCACTGATTCTGGGCGGATTCAACCACTTCGGTGGTATGGCCGGAAATTTTCCAGGCTCAGCTTTGCTGCTGCAGCAAGCTGTCCCGGAAAATTTCCGGGCATACCACCAGTAGCTAGGTGTTGCCCAGTGGTGCCTCCAGCTGTGCACCACTGGCACACCAAATCTAGCTGCACCCTCTCATTGCCCCCCCCCCCCCCGTTGCTCCCCCGCTCACCACCGCGCTCTGGCGATCGTAAACCATTCGCAATTCATCAGTGACCAGGTGACAGGCCCCACTTGGGGAGGTTCGGGGTGGCTCGGAAGGGAATCGGGAGCGTTTGGGTTCCCGAGTCCCTCCGAGCTGCCCGAACCACCCCGATCGTGGCCTGCCACCTGGTCACTGCTGCGGTGTGAACGGTGGCGGGGAGCTCTGGCATAATATCGCAAAAGGGCGGAGGTTAGGTACAGGGGGGGAGCGATAGGAGGGGGGGTCGTGACTGGTTGCTGCCCTTGCATGGTGAGTATATTGCTGGGGCAGGACAAACCTGCCCTGGTAGGTTTGTCCTGCCCCAGCAAATCCCACCACTCAAGGGGTTAATACAGAAATATATAGCTGAGCCAGGATGCACCAACTCCTGTCTCTCACTCTGCCTGCACATTTTACATTTCCCTCCTACAATCTGACATGGTTTTGCTCCCACCTGGATTTACTCCTAGCTATAGATGAGAGCATGTAGCATGCATTAATAACAATGTTAAAATACATCAACTGTACAAATCACTTTTGTTACATGAAGAGCCTTGTACATTTTCTGTACCAGGCATAAGTATAAATGGTAGGATTAAATAATCCTGTGTAATATGTTGCATTATGTCCAGAAGGGAATCTCATGGCCCTCAGCACACAAACTGCTTTTATTTCAGCTAGAAATAATTCCTGTCTGCCTAGCATAACAGCTTCAGCTATTCCTATGTGGTTTGCGCTTGTTCCCCATCCATTATCAAAGTGTGAGCTCGTAGCTGTGGCTGAGCACAAATTATATTAGTTGTGGTGGAGCATCTGCTGGCTGGAGAGGGAACAGCGTCTATCCCTGCTTATAATTGCATCTGGCTAGAGGGTACTCGTTCTGCAGGCAAAGTTTCTGCACCTGAACTCTTAACTCTTTCATCATCATATGTACGAGTCCTAAATTACCCAAATACAGTTCATCTGAATCATATCTGGTTAACGGAACGGAATTCCAGAAATCCATTAACCAGTGGTGCAAGTATGCAGGTACGCTCAAATATGGCATCCCCTTAAGAGTGTCATGAACCTGACTTGGTTCACAGTTATTTCCTGAGGTTTCTATGCCTGTTTGTTTCCTAGCTGCTGCTGTTGCAGCTGCTCTGCATTTTCAGTGATTAGAACTCCTGTGAAGCTCCCTGAGTTCAGCACCAGTCACATGGTCCCAGGTAACTCAAGGCATACTTCCTGGTTCTGTCTGCTGCTGCAAGCTGCAGACAATCAAGCAATCACCTGGAGGAATATAAGCCAGCTTCCCAGAGTCCTCCTTGCCTTGAACAAATGTTCTTTCTGCTTCCTGTGTGGTTACCCCAGAGACAGAGAATTCCAAGGCTCCTGGCTATCCAGTCTCCAGCGATACCTTCTCCTAGTGTCCTGCTGCTACTTACCTGGTTCCGTTCATCTCCAGAGACTCCTGCTAATTCCATCACTGCGGTTGAGTGAGCAAGTTATCCCCCGCAGAGGATACCGCTGGCACTGGCTAGCAAATCCCCACTAGCTCCTAGGCTAGACCCCTTGGCTCCCAGGCCAAACTACCTTCAAACCCATCAGTGACTTTTTACCATCACACTCCTGATCTGTCGACAGGCACTGTCTACCTCACAGTCGATACTCAGCTTCTGCCGTCTATCCCTGACTAACACCTGTGTCATCCCTGACGTCCATCAGTTGCTGCATCCCAGTATTGTCACATTATCGTCTGTTGTCGACATCCTGTGTCAACTGTTCTCCAAAGTGCCTCCAGAGACTCCGACATTCTCTCCTGGTTATCGACATCATAGACCAACGACTCCCAGGTCGTCATCACCGGCTCCCAGGCCATCCCGCAGCTCCCAGGCTGCCAACTACAACCCCGGCTCCCAGGCCGCCTCGCAGCTCCCAGGCTGCAAACTACAACCTCGGCTCCCAGGCCGCCCCAGTGATCCCCAGTGTCGGCTTCCAGGCCGCTCCAGCGATCTCCAGTGATCCTCAAGTATTCCCCAGCGATCTCCAGTACTCCCTGTGTTCACCCTCGTGTCTTCTCCGGCTCTCAGGCCGCATCCCGTGGTACTCAGTCCCCTATACTGTGAACTGTCTGTTATATGCATCCCTCCGTACCCTCCGTGTTGCTGTCAAGCATTCAGTGCCATCGGTCACCATCGATGGTTTAAGTAACCCTCAACATCATTGCTCTAGAGACCCCAGAGTATCTAACACTGCAAAAGCCACAGAGGAACCTGGGCAGAGGGCCGCGACCTGGTCGGCAGTTGCAGCTAAGTCCATATCCCCTTGCGGGGGTCCCTGGTGAATACCATTGTCGGCTTAGACCCCGCGCCTCTGCTTTAGGTCTCAGCCAATCCTCTGTCCCCCCAGCAGGTCATCTTCCTCGATCCACCGTGCATGAGTTCCGACTACCTCAAACCTCCTTCGTCCTGCTACCCAGCGCCCTCCACTGGTCCACCACGGTCACAGCCGGGAACACAAGGAACCCCGGTTCTGACAAAGAGTTTGTACCACCAGCTGCACACTTTGCACCAGTATCATTACCACAATTATGGGTAATTATGTCAAAAGCTGGCGATACCCCATAGAAGCCTATGGGCTTCTTACCGCGGCCCACCACCGCCCTGTATGAACCCCCACCGACCCCCCCCCCCCCCCTCACCTGTGTCAGTGATCTCCTCCTCCCTGCACTGTACATCCCCTTCCAGGTGCAGGGAGGAGGAGGCGGAGCTAGCCTCGCAGCAGCAGCCGGGTAGGAGGAGCCGGTGGGGACCCGCTCACCCTCCGCCGGCTGCTTCACAAGGGGCAGCTCTTACCGAAAGAGCTGCCCTTTCCAATGCTAATTGCATATGTTAGAGCATATGCGAGTAGTATCGCTGCTGTAGCCGGTGGAGGGGGGCGAAGTGGGGTGGTGGATGTTACTGCATCCCGCCCATTGTCAGCCAGAGTATCTATAAAAGAAAAAATTATACTATTTACTTTCTCAGTACATGAGCACAGTGTTTAACAAGACGCAGCAAGTAGCCATGATTTACCCTGATAACAACAAGATTTCTATTAGTTCTATCTGTCTCAAGCCTCCTAACATTGACCCATTTCATAAGGGACAAAATGCTCTGTTCTTGCAATTCCCTCTTAATTTATGATTGTTGTTACCTGTGGTGAACTAGTTATTTGACAAGAAATGTGTTTCGCCAGCATGTTGTCCCTCCTTGAGTTATTTCAGGAGGTTTGCTGTGTACATGGAGATAGTGATGTAAATAGTGGAGGCGGAATGTGCTAATTCAAAGTGGAGTCGAAGCTCAGAAACTGCCATTTTATGTGATTCACCACAGTTCTTGTATGCCTAAACACTGTGGCCTGCCAACACTCAGTGTCGTAGGGTGCAGCCATGGCACCCGGAGCAAGCTCATGTCACGGCGCCCCCCCCACCCCCCCCCCCCATATATACACAAACACACAAAGATTGAAGATTTGGAGTGCAAGGAACCAAAATATATGTTAATATAAAACATTAATGGAGGCCGCCCTCACAAATAAATATATAAAATACACTCTATATATACTGTAGCTCCTATACCTGACCCCCTCACTGTCCAGCCTGTTGGCAGCTCCAGTTCAACCCCCCAGAGAGCCGAGGTCGGACAGACGGGCGGGCGGCCGATGTACGGAGTGAGCAGCGATGACTCACTCCATGGCGATTGGGTGAAGAACAGACCGCCTGACTGGACCAGCTGTGTCCATCTACCTGCAGCCAGTGGCTGCTCTCGCAGTCCAGTAGCTGCAGCAGAAGGCAGCACTAGTCTGGGAGCAGATCTCAGTCCGGCAGCAGCTGCAGCTATGGGGGAGGGAGATAGACACAGCTGGTCCGGTCCAGCAGTCTGGTTTTCACACAATCCCCACTCTATGCTCTCCCTGGCTGGCACTCCGCACAGGACACAGCAGGGGGGCACCCTGCAAACCTTTGGCGCCCGGAGCATGAGCTCCGCAGGTGTCACCCTAGCTACGCCTCTGCCAACACTGTAGTCAATGCACAATGCTATGGGGTTGCAATGTGCCAGTATGCACCAAGTTCCAGATAGCAAACTTATCGGAGTAAACTCCTCAAACTCAGAAGTCCTTCATTCTCTAGGGACAGCTGTTATCAGAAGACCTGCCCCTGCCATTATTAGCCACAAACAGCATTAATACTGTAAATGACAGTATGCATGCAATTGAAATTGACAATGTACATAGCACTCTAAAGGCCCCCATACACTAGCCGATTTTGGTCAGATTTCAGCCAGATCAGTCAGATCTGGCCGAAATCGGACCAAAATCGGCTAGTTTTGATGTCCCCTCAGATCCGATGCGCGGTCCCGTGCGCATCGGATCTGCGTCGGGTGGTCGGACCTGCTGCACGTCCGACCACCCGACTTGGGACCTAGTGGGGCGGCGCGGCGGTGGAGGGAGCAGGGGGGGCTGGGGACGCTGCGGGGGACACAGGCGGCATAGAGCCGGGCAGGGGGAGCCGGCCGGGAGCTGTCAGTAATGAATTTAAAAAAAAAGCCCATACAATGAATGGGCGGCCTGTGATTGGCTGAGCGCTCTCTCAGCCAGTCAGCAATTGGCTGAGAGAGCGCTCAGCAGCCAATCACAGGCTGCCCATTCATTGTATGGGCTTTTTTTTTTTATTCATTACTGACAGCTCCCGGCCGGCTCCCCCTGCCCGGCTCTATGCCGCCTGTGTCCCCCGCAGCGTCCCCAGCCCCCCCTGCTCCCTCTACCGCCTCGCCGCACAGACGCTGTCCCCCGCAGCGTCCCCAGCAGCGGGGGACACAGACGTGTCCCCCGCAGCGTCCCCAGCCCCCCCTGCTCCCTCTACCGCCTCGCCGCACAGACGCTGTCCCCCGCAGCGTCCCTAGCAGCGGGGGACACAGACGTGTCCCCCGCAGCGTCCCCAGCCCCCCCTGCTCCCTCTACCGCCTCGCCGCACAAACGCTGTCCCCCGCAGCGTCCCCAGCAGCGGGGAACACAGACGTGTCCCCCGCAGCGTCCCCAGCCCCCCTGCTCCCACCTCTGTAGCCCCCCCCCCCCCTGCTCCCCGGGTTTTTTACATGTGATAAATCGAGACGATTTATCACATGTAAAAAATGGCACATCAAGTGCCAATCTAATCAAGCTCCCCCGGGGAGCAGCCGGGGAAGCTCAGGGGGAAGTCGGGGGCGACTTGTCCTAAGGACAAGTCGCCCTAGTGTATGGGGGCCTTAAAGCCTCGTATACACTGTTGAGGTTATTCTGGTTGACTCGCACGGCCGCCCGCACCAAAATAAGGGCCTATGCGATAATGGTAACAAAATGATCATTCATATTGTTCAGTGTCTATGAACGATAACAATGCGCACTCCCGGGGTTGTAACTTGTTATCTACCTCCTTTCTCATCTGTACAGGCAGTCCAATTTAGCCTATGTTGTTTATGACTATTTACACATAGCTCAGTGTGTATGAACGATGAAGATAAAGATACATTTTTCATAAAACAACATTATTAATGGTAAAGCAAACTTGTCCTTATCTTTTGAAATTATTTGGTGTGGAAGCTCTATATCGCCCATTCTGTAGTTTTAGGGAGTTCAATGGAAATCGTTAAAGATATCGTTAGCTGCCTCATGCCTTATAGGGTTTATTAAGCTTTTAGGCCCATACACACTAATCGATATACCTGGTGGGGTGCCAGCATTGGCAAGTGCATACACACTTGTCGAATTGTTATATATAATGATATAAATAAAATAATATAACTAAAATAATATAAAAATAATAAAATAATATAATTATTTACTTTAATAAATGCATGAACACTTCTGCAATACTATCACGGCAGAGTGGAAAATGATAATTTACCGTGCCTATCCAGGATCTCTCAGTGTGATTTTTTTTTTTGTTACAGTGTGTTACTGTGATTTTATCGCCATGAAAAGCAACAAGATAAAACCTCAGTCCAAGGGGTGTACACACGGTGCGCTATACTTTCTATTCGATCGAATCAGGATCAAAAAGCATGGTGCCATGTACACATTCAATTTAGACTATATTTATATAATATATATATAGATATAGCCTATAATCTATTTTTCTATGCGATTTCAAAACCGTTGGGCCGCGTATTGGGATCAAATCGAAAGCGTTCCATTTCAATTCAATTTTGCTTATATAATCAATATCGAATATAAAAATAGAGTATATTGAACAGTATACTGCTGGGGTAAAGGACCTGTTGATACATTGAAAAAACAGGCCCCTTAGTGGAAATACATCTAAGGGGGGGGGGGGTGTCGGGTGTAGTATGGCACTCCGACAGTCAGGATTCCGACGGTCAGTATACCGATATCGGAATCCAATCTGCCAATACTTTCACAGGGGGCGAGCACAGGTTCTATTCTCCCTCTATGGGGGTCGTGGACCCCAAGGCAGAATAGCCCCTGTCAGTAGGGGTCCCGACTGTCGCGCATTTAACAGTCGGTATTCCGATGTCGTTATCTGAACGTCAGAACCAGACTGTCGGAGCGTCATCCGGCACCCAGAGGGGTCTATATCAGTAAGTCAGCGAGAAGTCTAAATTTGAATGGGATAGTCTGGAGCTAATTTGTATGCGGAAAGTAATAAATTCATTCAGAGTTAATGGGCTTGTAAGATATTCCATGTAACCAAACTGATTATTTTGTCCACTAAATGGAACTAGTACAATCCTTGGGAAGAAGACATATAGAGACACTAAACCCCCCCTTCTGCTACTCACCATCGGTGATCAGCGCTCGACTTGTCAGCACTTTGCCCAACATGAATTTCACAGCTGCTAGCAGGGAGCACAAGATTCCACTTAAAATGGAAACACTAAAGAGAAAGTCATCCTGCAAGACAAGAGGATAGTGTTAATAATGTCCATGGCGGTAGAGAGCCGTAAGTATACAAAAGTGGTGTACAGACAGTACTTAGGGTGCGTTAATAATGTCCATGGCAGTACAGAGCAGTAAGCAAACAAAGGGCCTTATTCGAGTTCACTCTTTCTGACAAAATCCTTCTTAGATGGACAAAACCATGTGCACTGCAGGGGGGCAGATGTAACATGTACAGATAGAAATAGATTTGGTGATTTCTTGGTGATTCTTTGCAGGGTAAATACTGGCTGCTTTATTTTAACACTGCAATATAGATCTCACTTTGAAGTAAAACCCCACCCAAATCTAATTAGATCTGCACAAGTTACATCTGCCCCCCTGCAGTGCACATGGTTTTTTCCATCTAAGAAGGATTTTGTCTGAAAGAGTGAACTCGAATAAGGCCCAAAGTGTGGTACAGTACTTATCTTACCTGATATTCCCGTTAAATTAACAGGAGTGCTTGTACAATGAAATATCGCATAGCATTGCACGCCACGCTTCGGGTTGGCGTTGATAGTGGAGGTGGCGTTGACAATGGGGGTGCATTTAACATTGTAAGCACCCATCAGGGTGCTTGTACAATTAAAAATCGAATCGCATGCCGCTATATTGCATGTGATGTGATGTGATGCAATTGTATACGATCAAAATCGGGGGCACCGTGCTAGGAAACAAGTACCGTTTTTTGCCCCTCTTTCACCTCTGAAGGAGGCACCTATCCTTTCAGCCTTCCTGTAAGCTGAGATTTTATGTGTCCCCGGTTAGAGATGGCTTTGTCGACCCTTATTACTATTCACCTCACAGATCTGGATCTCAATTTATTCACACTACAGATCCGCATTAAGCAGGAGTGCCGAGCATAATATATCCCTGCACTCTCATGTCCCTGCCTTGATTCTTACTGACACTCTAATAACAGGGACTTGTTAATATGCACAAAGGATGAAGTACTAATTTGCACCAATATATCAAACTCAGCGATTAGCATATATATTAAATTATCCATGTTTAGGCACCAGATTGTTATATAAATGCTTAAACCAACACAAATGTGTTGATCTTCGGTCCTCTCATCGCTATTCCTGTCACATGAGCAAATAGTTTTTTGCTTTCCTTCCCTAATCAAGATCTGGGGGGTTATTCTAGTTCACTCTTTCTGACAAAATCCTTCTTAGATGGACAAAACCATGTGCACTGCAGGTGGGGCAGATGTTACTTGTGCAGAGAGAATTCGATTTGGGTGGGGTTTTACTTCAAAGTGAGATCTATAGTGCAGTGTAAAAATAAGGCAGCCAGTATTTGCCCTGCACAGAAACAAAATAACTCATCCAAATCTAATTCTCTCTGCACATTTTACATCTGTCCCCCTGCAGTGCACATGGTTTTGTCCATCTAAGAAGGATTTTGTCAGAAAGAGTGAACTAGAATAACCCCCATGGTGTGTATCCGATATCAAGCCGTCGTCATTGTCTCTGTTATGTTAATATTTTTATCACTGCCGAATCTGCCTTTTACCAAATACCAATTATTGTTCGTACATGTTTACTGGGTTGTGTCTTTATTGTGCCCACTCTGCCCAGAAGCAGCTATTGGGCAGATTTACTATTTTGCTGCAATAGTAAAGATTTTCTTGCGCAACTTCTCGCAGTAACAATATACAGTACTGGCTGTTTCACAGGTGTCATGGGAACTTCAGACACAGCTAGTTAGGGTCATTGGGTTAAGTCTGGGGTAGCCAACCCTAGTCCTCGAGACAGAGGCGTAACTAGAACTTTGTGGACCCCATAGCAAAATTTATAATGGGGCCCCCCCTAACTCCGGTCTCTACTAAAACACACCGTTTGTGACCATCATTAGTCGAAACAGTAACAATGTGCCCCTCCAATACATACTTTAAAAATAAAGAATGCACACATTATATAAGAAGGTGTGTGGCCTCGCCTCAAAGGGTAATGCCCCTCACACATTATGTGACACACCGCAATGCCATTAAACATTACACGACCCACCGCAAAGCCCATTACACATTATGCGACCCACCCTAAAGCCCAATACACATTATGCGACACACCGCAAAGCCCAATACACATTATGCGACACACCACAAAGCCCATTACACATTGCACGACCCACCCCAAAGCCCAATACACATTATGCGACACACCGCAAAGCCCAATACACATTATGCGACACACCGCAAAGCCCAATACACATTATGCGACACACCGCAAAGCCCAATACACATTATGCGACACACCGCAAAGCCCAATACACATTAAGCGACACGGCAAAGCCCAATACACATTAAGCGACACACCGCAATGCCCAATACACATTACGCGTCACACCGCAAAGCCCAATACACATTCCGCGCCACACCGCAAAGCCCAATACACATTATGCGACACACCGCAAAGCCCAATACACATTATGCGACACACCGCAATGCCCAATACACATTACGCGTCAAGCCGCTAAGCCCAATACACATTACGCGCCACACCGCAAAGCCCAATACACATTACGCGACACACCGCAAAGCCCATTACACATTAAGCGATACAACGCAAAGCTCAATACACATTACGCCACACACAGCAAAGCCCATTACGCGACACACCGCAAAGCCCAATACACATTACGCGTCACACCGCAAGGCCCATTACACATTACGCATCACACCGCAAAGCCCAATACACATTACGCGACACACCGCAAGGCCCATTACACATTACGCATCACACCGCAAAGCCCAATACACATTACACGTCACACCGCAAAGCCCAATACACATTACGCGACACACCGCAAAGCCCATTACACATTAAGCGATACAACGCAAAGCCCAATACACATTACGCCACACACCGCAAAGCCCATTACACGACACTCCACAAAGCCCAATACACATTAAGCGACACACCGCAAGGCCCATTACACATTACGCGACGCACCACAAAGCCCATTACACGACACACCACAAAGCCCAATACACATTACCCGACACACCGCAAGGCCCATTACACATTATGTGACGCACCGCAAAGCCCAATAAACATTACGCGACACACCACAAGGCCCATTAAACATTACGCATCACACCGCAAAGCCCAATACACATTACGCGTCACACCGCAAAGCCCAATACACATTCCGCGCCACACCGCAAAGCCCAATACACATTATGCGACACACCGCAAAGCCCAATACACATTATGCGACACACCGCAAAGCCCATTACACATTAAGCGATACAACGCAAAGCTCAATACACATTACGCCACACACCGCAAAGCACATTACGCGACACACCGCAAAGCCCAATACACATTACGCGACACACCGCTAGGCCCATTACACATTACGCATCACACCGCAAAGCCCAATACACATTACGCGTCACACCGCAAAGCCCAATACACATTAAGCGACACACCGCAAGGCCCATTACACATTACGCATCACACCGCAAAGCCCAATACACATTACGCATCACACCGCAAAGCCCAATGCACATTACGCGACACACCGCAAAGCCCATTACACATTAAGCGATACAACGCAAAGCCCAATACACATTACGCCACACACCGCAAAGCCCATTACGCGACACACCACAAAGCCCAATACACATTAAGCGACACACCGCAAGGCCCATTACACATTATGCGACGCACCACAAAGCCCATTACACGACACACCACAAAGCCCAATACACATTACCCGACACACCGCAAGGCCCATTACACATTATGCGACGCACCGCAAAGCCCAATAAACATTACGCGACACACCACAAGGCCCATTACACATTACGCATCACACCGCAAAGCCCAATACACATTACGCGTCACACCGCAAAGCCCAATACACATTCCGCACCACACCGCAAAGCCCAATACACATTATGCGACACACCGCAAAGCCCAATACACATTATGCGACACACCGCAATGCCCAATACACATTACGCGTCAAGCCGCAAAGCCCAATACACATTACGTGCCACACCGCAAAGCCCAATACACATTACGCGACACACCGCAAAGCCCATTACACATTAAGCGATACAACGCAAAGCTCAATACACATTACGCCACACACCGCAAAGCCCATTACGCGACACACCGCAAAGCCCAATACACATTACGCGACACACCGCAAGGCCCATTACACATTACGCATCACACCGCAAAGCCCAATACACATTACGCGTCACACCGCAAAGCCCAATACACATTACGCGACACACCGCAAAGCCCATTACACATTAAGCGATACAACGCAAAGCCCAATACACATTACGCCACACACCGCAAAGCCCATTACGCGACACACCACAAAGCCCAATACACATTAAGCGACACACCGCAAGGCCCATTACACATTACGCGACGCACCACAAAGCCCATTACACGACACACCACAAAGCCCAATACACATTACCCGACACACCGCAAGGCCCATTACACATTATGCGACGCACCGCAAAGCCCAATAAACATTACGCGACACACCACAAGGCCCATTACAGATTACGCATCACACCGCAAAGCCCAATACACATTACGCGTCACACCGCAAAGCCCAATACACATTACGCGACACACCGCAAAGCCCATTACACATTAAGCGATACAACGCAAAGCCCAATACACATTACGCCACACACCGCAAAGCCCATTACGCGACACACCACAAAGCCCAATACACATTAAGCGACACACCGCAAGGCCCATTACACATTACGCGACGCACCACAAAGCCCAATACACATTACGCCACACACCGCAAAGACCATTACGCGACACACCACAAAGCCCAATACACATTACCCGACACACCGCAAGGCCCATTACACATTATGCGACGCACCGCAAAGCCCAATACACATTACGCGACACACCACAAGGTCCATTACACATTACGCAATGCACCGCAAATCCCAATACACATTACGCGACAATTACAAACTTATCAATATACTTTCTTATTCTGTCCCACGCTGCTCCTCTCTGCATCACAGGTGCTGGAGTATAAGAGATCTGCGCACTGTCGCCGTACTGTTGGGTATGGGGGGGGGGGCGCTGCTACTCCCCCCTAGTACTGTCTGCTCTAGCCTTAAGCAGCGCTGCGGCATTTTGAATTTGCCGCTCTCCTGAAGTACATCACAGCTCACGGATCAGCAGCCAATCAGCCTGCTGATCTGTGAGCAGTGATTAGTTCACGGACAGCGGCAGATTTCAAATGCTGCTGCGCTATCACTATAAGTTTGTTTCACTGGTGGGGGGCACGGGGAGTTTTGCCGGGGACCGCAGAGGGTGTAAACGGTAGGGAGTGTATCAGCGGCAGCGTGAGGCTAGGGGAGGTGGTGGATGTGGTGAGCGGCTGTGCGTCTCTAAACACAGCCACTGACCACCATACTTCACTGCCAGGCAGGATTCCTCCCTCTGCCGCCCCGAACTGTCAGTCCCCACTGCCTGCGTCAGTGTGCCAGAGCTAGGCAGTAGGCAGCAGCGCAGCAGACAATCTCTCCCACACACAGTTTCTTCCGGACTCGTGTCCCGCCCCCCGCTCAGCTTCTTGTTTCCCTCCAGCTAGCAGCTTCACACAGGCAGTTGCGGCAGTCGCGGCTCAAAGAATAATAAAATATCTTAGCACAGTGGAGGAGTGCTAGCTGTCCATCGGGCCGCCGGGCCCCATAGCAGCCGCACCCCCTGCACCCTCGGTAGTTCCGCCACTGCCTAGAGAGCTACCAACAGTGCATGTTTTGCAGGTCTCCTCACAGAATCACAAGTGAGCTAATTAGCTCCATCTGTGGATCTTTTAAAGTGTGTCAGTGATTAATGAGTGCAGCTGTGCAGCAGCTAGGTTGTCTGGAAAATGTGAACTGTTGGTAGCTCTCGAGGGCTAGGGTTGGCTACCACTGGGTTAAGTCATATTAGGCTGACATGCATTGGGTCGACCACTGAATGTAGACATGGCGTAGGTCGACAAGCATTAGGTTAACAATGGGAAGGTCAGCAGTTGAAAGGTCAACATGAGTTTTTCAAATGTTTTCGTTCCAAATGTCGACAGTCAACATAGACACAGTCACAGTGTACCGCGTCCCCTTGCATGGCTCCCTGTGCTCGGCACACTATTTTATTCTCCCAACACACTGTAGTGGATGGTAGGGCATGAAATACTGCCTGTTGGCACATGTCAGAGACAAAACACGTGAAAACTCATGTTCATCTACCCATTGTCAATCTAATGCTTGTGTCGACCTTCCAACCCCGTCGACCTTAGCATGTCATGTGACACAAGTCTTATGGTACCACCAGACACATCCAGCCAGCAACATGCACCTGATATCTAGACCAAGGTTGCCTACCTGACCCTCTCCTTCAGGGAGAAAAAGCTCTGCTCCTGGGCTTCCCTGGTAATGTATGATTGCCAGCACCTGTGGGGAGCTAGGTAATGGCCTTTCACCACATAAGTCCAGGAACAGAGCATTTTCTCCCTGAAGGAGAGGGTCAGGTAGGCAACCCTGATCTAGGGATGGCCATTGACCATCGCTGAATCAAAATCATTGATGGTTTATGGCCGATGTTGAATACTTTTGTCATCGATGGGGGAGAACCAGATGGTTTCCCTACATCGATAGCACAGCAAAACCAATGTTTTGCTGTATTTTTTTTCAAATTGTGGGGATACGTAACATATCTCCGCCCCCCGACACCCACAAAGCCCCGCCCATGTATTTTGATCACTCACACAAAATAGATGACCATTGATATGTAAAACTATCGATGGTCATCCATTGCATAGTTTTACACTATAGATGGCCATGTGCACTTTTGCCATCAATGGCAACCATCGATGGCAAAGGCACCGATGGCCATCCCTACCCTAATCTAGACACAGCCAGTCAGTAACACAAGAGTTACAGAAGCACCTGACATAGCCAGCCAAAAGTTTCATTGGGCCCTCAGACACTGACAGTTATTCAAATTTCATTGGACCTCCAAAAACAGTGTACCAGTAACAGAAATTTCCTGACACCATGAGGCAGTCACCCAGTAACACAATTCTTATAGGACCACCAGACAAATCAAGTCAACAACTCAAGTCTCATAGGACCACCAGACACAACCAGCCCAAAATACAAGTCTTAAAGGAATAACAGACACTGGGCCTAATTCAGTACTCAATGTAGTTGTGCGAAAGAAATAGCAGCAGGTGCAGTGCTCCAGGGCCCCTGAGGAATAAGGGGACCACTGCTGCCCCTCTCACACTCTTCCTTTCGACCACTCTGCCTCTCCCTGTCACCCTCTGCCTCTCCCTGTCACCCACTCCCGTGTTGCATATTGTGAACTTGCGTTGGGTTGGAGGAGGGGGACCCAAATTATATATTTGCACCTGGGCCCACCACCCACAAGTTTTGCCACTGGTTGAGAGTTTCAGGTCCAGACATGGTTACACAGATTTGCAGGCGGTTCCCTGCTTCATTCATAATACATTCATGGATTAAGTGAGGTAATTTCAAGCGAGCAATAGTAATTACATTGGTGAATTAAATTCTACAGTAATTCCATTCTCTCAGGATTTACTATTTATTTAGAGAACTGAGTGCCCGGCTCCAAGGAGGAATACAGTGTACAAACGATTATGAGAAATTCCCAGGGTAATGTCCAAAACAGCAGTACAACAACCATAAACACAAACCGCTTGAAGCTACAATTCTGCATTGAAACAATAGTAGCCAGTCATTTATTTGTTTTGTGAGGTTGTTTACAAAGTGTAAAACATTTCCCTGTAAAAAAGCTCTCCTAAAGCAGAATAAATCAAACAGTATGTTTGGTGATAACCTTTTTTTGTTTTAATTAAAAGTTTGGCATTGAATTTATTAGGTCCTTTTGATTTTAGTATATTATTGTATTAGGTTCATTTGGCACATATTTATATGTAGTTCATAGTGTTCATTCTAGCACTTGCCATCTTTGAAAACCCATGCAGTTCCTCTTCCCTGCCTGGGGTGTAGCTGTCTGCTGTAGTGCTTCTAGCACAGTGTGGTCTGTATCAGCACTGATCATGTATTTTTTCCCCTCCAACAATGTAAATGATGGTTTTGTAACTGGAAAAGAAATTGTGAGCATAATCAAAAGCTGGGTATACACTGCACGACATTTTAAACGATTTTGCAAGATTCTGATGGTCGGAATGATAAAATACAGTGTGTACTCACAGTGTTGCTGACAATGTGTGCTACATGCAAGACAATAGAGGATTGTTCATCATGGCCTTCGCTCAACTTTCTGATGCCAGAACCCTGATGGGTCCTGTCACTAACAAGGTCACCGGTTACACTTATTGTTTAGTGTGTTCATGGCTTAAGAATTTTACTATCAAAAAGTCAACTGCAGGTGACATACTATAATCTGTCTCTAACGCTTGTCCCTTTTCCTCATCCGTTTGGTTTAAGGCCCCCATACACTGGTTCGACTTGTCTGAGGCACAAGTTAGACGAGATTTCCCTTGAACTTCCTGGCAGCTCCCCAGGAGTGCTGGCATCCGATTCAGCACTTAATGTGCCATTTTTACATGCGATATATCGCATGCAATAAATCATGTGTAAAAGAACTCCCGGGGAGCTGCCGAGGAGGTTCAAGGGAAATCAGATGCAATACATTGTGGGTGTTAAAAGCACCCACGATGTGCACCCTACGACTGCACATAAGATTGATCTTGTTCATCCTCCCGAACTGATGGGCACAGGACCACGCATTGGATGGGATGTCAAACACATGTGATTTTAATTTGAATGATGGGACACAGTTGGCAGGTGCCTGAAGGGACACGTGTTCCATGTTTGAGAGAAACCACCATATAGGTAAGGCATTCCTATATGGTGGTTTCTTTGTAATATGGAACATGTGTCCCTTCCAGCTCCCTCTGTCCCTACAGCCACATGCCCCTTGTGCCTTGCGTCTATTCAGCCTCCAACCCCCCATGCTAACCACCTTCCAATTTACCTTCTTCTTAGAACCTGGGATGCGGGTGAAGTCGGAACTGCAAAGGCAGCTAGGCATGCATAGCAGCTCCCCCTGTGGTAATTTCCCCATCTCTACAAACACTATCTTATACGCATGTGTAGAATAGTGAATGCTGCCCAATCAGTGCTAAGCTACTTCTGCAGCAGCTGGCTCAAGCAGCATTCAATTGCTTTTACAAAAGGACATGTGGGCCATAAAGGTAAGCATTGGTGGCCACATGAAGCCCAGAGGCCACGAGTCTGTTTTACATTGTTCAATAAATATTAAACAAATAATAGTAATTTATCTGTTGTGTCCCGATAGGCCAGTCTGTGTGAGAATAGTAAGAGAGATGCAGCTTATAGAGACAACTACACCATCACTACTACCACTACTACCATTATTACTATCCTATCTTGAGACAGTTTGTACTGCCACAATCACACAAGTAGTGGTTTTCAGAAAGTGCAATGGGTAGTTAATACCACTTACGACACAAAAGGAAAAAACTAAAAGCTTTTCATTATTTGCCATGTCACGTATTCTTGCTTTACTTAAACTTTACTTTCATTTTTTAACCACTAAAATTCAAAATAAAAATGTTTAAATATGATATACAATTGACATCATCCATTGTCATGCTAAAATGCCCTCTCTATAGACAACTGATACTCCTCTCACCTCTTTATGACTGTGGCCGGTATTCAGTTACCCCGATCTATGATCGGGATAATTGTCTCGCTGCAGGGCTATTTAATGAGCCATGATAAGCCGACATGTGCCACGGTTTATCAGGGATTTTGTTTCTCCTGCCTCCAGCTTTTTCAAGTGGGAACACACAGGTTTAACTGAAACCTGTTTGCTTTCTGGCAAAATTTTAGATTCTTTTTGTGGCAAACAAATTAGATAGGCTGAAAAAAAGAACAGCAAATCATCGGGAAAATATGCAAAGAATGGCCGTCTTTCACACCCAATGATTTATTTTGCAACTGTCTGTGCATTTATGGGTGCTGGTACAGGTACAAAAAAAGAGTTATATACAATAATGTAAGTTTCTGTGACATCACTGGCCTTCCCTTCAGTATGAGGCAACCAGTCTATATGCTGGATTTCTTGAAAGTAAGGTGTCAGTCAGTTGTTTTTATGCTCAAATAGAGAACAAACCATCCCCATATGCACCTGGCTCCAGAGACAGAGATTCACGATGAACATAGTCAAGTACCAACATCCAGGGCCGGCGCCACCACTAGGCAAATCTAGGCATTTGCCTAGGGCGCCGGCCACTGGAGGGCGGCATTTTGTGCCACCCGGGTACCTGTCCTGCGGCGCTGTGTATTTAAATCTGTCGACGGAGGCAGCGGGGGTCCCTGCAGTCCATTAGAAATCACGAGCGCTATCCGCCGGGCTATGCGGAAGCGCTTCTAGTGTGAAAACTCTGGCAGCACGGCGCACGCTGATCTCAGCCAATCAGCGTGCTGCCAGAGTTTTCACACTAGAAGCGCTTCCGCATAGCCCGGCGGATAGCGCTCGTGATCTCTAATGGACTGCAGGGACCCCCGCTGCCTCCGCCGCCAGATTTAAATACACAGCGCCGCAGGACAGGTACCCCCCCCCCCCCCCGGCACCGGGGCGCCCCCACCCCGACTCGCCTGGGGCGCTCCGGTGCCTTACACCGGCCCTGCCAACATCCCAGTTATTTCATGTACATTATTCAACTCTGCAATACAAAAACAGCCTTTCATACAGTACATCAGAGACAGAACTCTGGGAGGCAATGGAGTCATCTGCCGCCGGGCTCCTGCTCTCAAGAGGGCACCTCTCCACCACTGCCCGTTTAAAACCATTAATTGAAAGCCATAAAATCGCTTCTGTGGCTGAGTTCTGAAATATATATTTCCTAACAGACTATATATTTTTTGAATAACGTGTGTGTGTGTGTGTATCGGGGGGGGGAGGATGGCACCAATAATAATTTTGCCTCCGGGCAACTGGGACAAACTTACGCCACTGCAGTACATACTACTGTAAACATCTCTTTAACCGCTATATTAAGAAAAAACAAAACTGCTAACTGGGTGAATTTCCAGACTCAAAAATCATTGAACATCTACATTAACCCATCTCTCTATCTTATTTGCAGCACAAATGTTTCAAGTTAGTAACTTACAATATTTATTACAAGAATGATTGCATTCACTTCAATCCACAGACTGATAAATCACTGTTTATATTTTGCCCGAAGTATAAATGGTTCTAAAAGGCCGGTTCCAGAAAAAAAGATTATTTTTTTTCCCTTTTAAATTGAACCGACATTATTCAACAGTAATGAGAAACAACAACAGATCCTTGATTAAATCCCACAGAATCATCAATCTTTAAATACCAGGCAGGCTCTGAAATTATGTCACAGTAACTCATTATTAATGGCTGCCAGGTTTAATAGGGATTCATTGTACGCTCGTCTGCCATTTTATTCATTCTCAGCTCTAGCAAAGTCAGCAGCCAAATCACTGGCATCGTCTCAGCCCAGTCATGTGATCTGGGTATTTAATTTCCTCCTTGGTTTTAATGTGCATTTTGGTGACCAGCTAATGAGTAGAGATTTACAGCGACACTTCTGTTATCACAACACATGTTTTCTCCTATTAATATAGAGATACAGGGGTGTCATAGAGTCATCTGATTTAGTACATCAATTTACTTGATGTACAGGCTTTTCTAGCATTTCATTCTTAACAGATTTTATTTTCTTCATTTTAGTAAGCTGAGTAATTAGTGTGGTTAGATAAAACCTCAGACATTATTTGTTGCTTTAAATTGGCTGAATCTTGGCTCAAAATCTTTAAATTATATTTTGCAGGGAAGGCAAAGTTTAAAGAAACTCAAACAATAAAAATTAGACATCTTGGAAATGTGTGTAATTAGCTGTGAGTGAACAGTTTCTGTCTTTGATCATTTAGTGGGGGCCGGGGCATTCAAATTATGTGGCATCAAGAAAGAATACATTTATACTTTTTTGAACAGAACTTACTTTATATTTTATACATACTTTTTTTTGTTTTTTTTTTTACTACTGTTGTACCATGGGCATTGGTCCATTATACAGTGGGGTAGCCCATGTGGGGTGCCTAACAGGGTCCCGACAGTCATTTACCCGACGTCGGGATCCTGACAGTCAAAACCCTGTCACACGAGGGCCCGACGGCCACCGGCTATTCTCCCTCGCGGGGTCCACGACCCCCATAGAGGGAGAATAGAATATAGCGCCACAAACTCACCATGCTGTCTGGGGGCCTTATTCTAGTTCACTCTTTTTGACAAAATTTGCAGAGAGAATTAGATTTGGGTGAGTTATTTTGTTTCTGTCCAGGGTAAATACAGGCTGCTTTATTTTTACACAGCAATATAGATCTCACTTTGAAGTAAAACCCCACCCAAATCTAATTATCTCTGCACAAGTAACATCTGCACCCCCCCCCCCCCCCTGCAGTGCACATGGTTTTGTCCATCTAAGTCAGAAAGTGTGAACTATAATAACCCCATGGGTCCGGCCAGTCGGGATCCCGACGTCGGGATAATGACTGTCGGGATCCCGACTGTCGGAACCCTATACCACACCCGCCTTTGTGTAGGGGCATAGTGTTTTCTGTGTCTCCTCCCGTAAAGTCACTAATTTGCACTGACCAGCACAGGGTTGCCATACTGTCCAGTGATTGGGACATTTGTCATGAGGGAGTTGTTGCACTGCTGTATAATGTGGTGTGCAGCATTAAAATGGCATTTAAAAATAAAAAAACAGCTATACCACTCTCTTTCGTTGAAGACCTCTGATGTTGGTGGGGTCAACGGTGAACATGTTAACCCAATATGACCGACATGTATTAGGCAAACAGGCAGTGGTGGACTGAGCTGCCCCTGGGGACACTACAATTGTAAAGCTCCAGGGCTGCTGGTTAACTGCAACTGAACATACCATTGGCATGGGGAAATACAAAACCCATTTAATCAGAACAGCTGGGAGTACTTTAATTTGTCTCTTGGCTACCTGTGCATGAATTGCCATTGCCAATGGAACCAATTGGGACAAGAGGATTATGGGAATCCCACTGTGGGGGCTGAGGGCTAGAGCTCCCCCTGCCGCTCTAGCCAGCCCCACTTCCTGCTTCCTACTTTTGATCAAGCCAGATAGCATGTGTGTGCAGTGTCGTGTGCAATCAGTGGAGGATTCTCTTAGGGTCACCTAAGTGAAAAAAAGATATATAAAAATCTGTAATTGTGCACACTTTCTTAACCCCTTCCTGACAGAGCCTGTTTTTGCCTTCCTGACAGAGCCCTTTTTTTCAATTCTGACATGTCTCACTTAAGTGGGGATAACTTTTTTTTGCTTTTACTTATCCCAGTGATTTTAAGATTGTTTTTTCGTGACACATTGTACTTCAAGTTAGTGGTAAATTTTCGTCGATACAGTCTGTGTTTTTTTGTGAAAAATACCAAAATATCGTGAAAAAATGGAAAATTTAGCGATTTGCAAAATGTTAAATTTTCTGCTTGTGAGACAAATAATCTTACCACTCAAAATAGTGAATAACTAACATAGACCATATGTCTACTTTATGTTGACATCATTATTTCAACTTCCTTTTAATTTTTTGGGACACTAGGAGGCTTACAATATGAATAGCAAATTCTCAAATTTTCAAGAAAATTTCAAACACTGATTTTTTTAGGGACCAGTTCAGTTCTGATGTGACTTTGAGGGACTTGTATGTGAGACACCCCCATAAATGATGCCATTTCAAAAACTGCACCCCTCACAGTATTCAAAACAGCATTTTGGAAGTTTGTTAACCCTTTAGGTGTTTCACAGGAATTAAAACAAAGTGTAGGTGAAATTTCAAAATTTCTTTTTTTTTGCAGATTTGCAATTTTAATACATTTTTCTAAGGAACACAGTACATTTTACTAGAGAAATGTGACTAAAAATTGATTCCCCCAATTCTTTTGTTTTCATAAATATCCTATATGTGGCCCTAGTGTGCACGGTGACCAAACCACAGGCTTCATAATAGAAGGAGCACCTACTTGATTTTGGAGCCTCCTTTTTATGAGATTATTTTTTAGGCACCATGTAGGTTTCTAGGCACCATAACATGCTAAAAGTTAGGAACCCCCCCACAAGTGACCCCATTTTGCAAACTACACCCCTCAGGGAATTCAGCTAGGGGTATAGTGTACATTTCAAACCCGCAGGGGTTTCACCAATTGTGGTACAACTGGGCAGTGAAAATGAAAAATTATTTTTTTTACACAAAAATGCAGTTCTGGCTCCAAATTTGTCATTTTCAGAAGGTATGAAGGAGACAAAGCACCCCAAAATCTGTGCCCCAATTTCTCCCGAGTACAGCAATGCCTCACATGTGACCAAAAAATACCAGTTGGGTGCATGGCAGGACTCAAAAGGGAAGGAGTGATTTTTGGATTTTGCAGCTCAGATTCTGGTGGAATTTTGGTGGGTGCTATGTCGCATTAGCAAGACCCCCCAAGCACCAATACAGTGGAACCCCCCCACAAGTCACCCCATTTTGCAAACTACACCCCTCAGGGAATTCATCTAGGGGTATAGTGTACATTTCAAACCCCCAGGGGTTTCACCAATTTTGATACAAGTGGGCAGTGAAAATGAAAAATTACATTTTTTTACACAAAAATGCAGTTCTGGCTCAAAATTTTTCATTTTCAGAAGGTATGAAGGAGAAAAAGCACCCCAAAATCTGTGCCCCAATTTCTCCCGAGTACGGCAATGCCTCACATGTGACCAAAAAATACCAGTTGGGTGCATGGCAGGACTCAGAAGGGAAGGAGTGATTTTTGGATTTTGCAGCACAGATTCTGGTGGAATGAATGGTGGGTGCTATGTTGCACCAATACAGTGGAACCCCCCCACAAGTCACCCCATTTTGCAAAGTACACCCCTCAGGGAATTCATCTAGGGGTATAGTGTACATTTCAAACCCCCAGGGGTTTCACCAATTTTGATACAAGTGGGCAGTGAAAATGAAAAATTACATTTTTTTACACAAAAATGCAGTTCTGGCTCACAATTTTTCATTTTCAGAAGGTATGAAGGAGAAAAAGCACCCCAAAATATGTGCCCCAATTTCTTCCGAGTACGGCAATGCCTCACATGTGACCAAAAAATACCAGTTGGGTGCATGGCAGGACTCAGAACGGAAGGAGTGATTTTTGGATTTTGCGGCTCAGATTCTGGTGGAATTTTGGTGGGTGCTATGTCGCATTAGCAAGACCCCCCAAGCACCAATACAGTGGAACCCCCCCACAAGTCACCCCATTTTGAAAACTACACCCCTCAGGGAATTCATCTAGGGGTATAGTGTACATTTAAAACCCCCAGGGGTTTCACCAATTTTGATACAAGTGGGCAGTGAAAAAGAAAAATTACATTTTTTACACAAAAATGCAGTTCTGGCTCAAAATTTTTCATTTTCAGAAGGTATGAAGGAGAAAAAGCACCCCAAAATCTGTGCCCCAATTTCTCCCGAGTACGGCAATGCCTCACATGTGACCAAAAAATACCAGTTGGGTGCATGGCAGGACTCAGAACGGAAGGAGTGATTTTTGGATTTTGTGGCTCAGATTCTGGTGGAATTTTGGTGGGTGCTATGTCGCATTAGCAAGACCCCCCAAGCACCAATACAGTGGAACCCCCCCACAAGTCACCCCATTTTGCAAACTACACCCCTCAGGGAATTCATCTAGGGGTATAGTGTACATTTCAAACCCCCAGGGGTTTCACCAATTTTGATACAAGTGGGCAGTGAACATGAAAAATTACATTTTTTACACAAAAATGCAGTTCTGGCTCAAAATTTTTCATTTTCAGAAGATATGAAGGAGAAAAAGCACCCCAAAATCTGTGCCCCAATTTCTCCCGAGTACGGCAATGCCTCACATGTGACCAAAAAATACCAGTTGGGTGCATGGCAGGACTCAAAAGGGAAGGAGTGATTTTTGGATTTTGCAGCTCAGATTCTGGTGGAATTTTGGTGGGTGCTATGTCGCATTAGCAAGACCCCCCAAGCACCAATACAGTAGAACCCCCCCACAAGTGACCCCATTTTGCAAACTACACCCCTCAGGGAATTCATCTAGGGGTATAGTGTACATTTAAAACCCCCAGGGGTTTCACCAATTTTGATACAAGTGGGCAGTGAAAAAGAAAAATTACATTTTTTACACAAAAATGCAGTTCTGGCTCAAAATTTTTCATTTTCAGAAGGTATGAAGGAGAAAAAGCACCCCAAAATCTGTGCCCCAATTTCTCCCGAGTACGGCAATGCCTCACATGTGACCAAAAAATACCAGTTGGGTGCATGGCAGGACTCAAAAGGGAAGGAGTGATTTTTGGATTTTGCAGCTCAGATTCTGGTGGAATTTTGGTGGGTGCTATGTCGCATTAGCAAGACCCCCCAAGCACCAATACAGTAGAACCCCCCCACAAGTGACCCCATTTTGCAAACTACACCCCTCAGGGAATTCATCTAGGGGTATAGTGTACATTTAAAACCCCCAGGGGTTTCACCAATTTTGATACAAGTGGGCAGTGAAAAAGAAAAATTACATTTTTTACACAAAAATGCAGTTCTGGCTCAAAATTTTTCATTTTCAGAAGGTATGAAGGAGAAAAAGCACCCCAAAATCTGTGCCCCAATTTCTCCCGAGTACGGCAATGCCTCACATGTGACCAAAAAATACCAGTTGGGTGCATGGCAGGACTCAGAAGGGAAGGAGTGATTTTTGGATTTTGCAGCACAGATTCTGGTGGAATGAATGGTGGGTGCTATGTTGCACCAATACAGTGGAACCCCCCCACAAGTCACCCCATTTTGCAAACTACACCCCTCAGGGAATTCATCTAGGGGTATAGTGTACATTTCAAACCCCCAGGGGTTTCACCAATTTTGATACAAGTGGGCAGTGAAAATGAAAAATTACATTTTTTTACACAAAAATGCAGTTCTGGCTCAAAATATTTCATTTTCACAAGGAATGAAGGAGACAAAGCACCCCAAAATCTGTGCCCCAATTTCTCCCGAGTACGGCAATGCCTCATGTGTGACCAAAAAGTGGCAGGACTCAGAAGGGAAGGAGTGATATTTGGAGTTTGCAGCACAAATTCTGGTGGAATTTTGGTGGGTGCTATGTCGCATTAGCAAGACCCCCCAAGCACCAATACAGTGGAACCCCCCCCACAAGTCACCCCATTTTGAAAACTACACCCCTCAGGGAATTCATCTAGGGGTATAGTGTACATTTAAAACCCCCAGGGGTTTCACCAATTTTGATACAAGTGGGCAGTGAAAAAGAAAAATTAAATTTTTTACACAAAAATGCAGTTCTGGCTCAAAATTTTTCATTTTCAGAAGGTATGAAGGAGAAAAAGCACCCCAAAATCTGTGCCCCAATATCTCCCGAGTACGGCAATGCCTCACATGTGACCAAAAAATACCAGTTGGGTGCATGGCAGGACTCAGAAGGGAAGGAGTGATTTTTGGATTTTGCGGCTCAGATTCTGGTGGAATGAATGGTGGGTGCTATGTGGCATTAGCAAGACCCCCGAAGCACGGTGAAATTATGAACCTAATATTCCATAGATGTGTGGTATAATTTAAAACACTCCTTTATACATAGGCCGGGTTTGTCGGGGCAAGTGTCACACTGGAAAATAGTTTGCTTTCTTATTCCCTTTTTATAGCAAACTTTGCACCTTTTTTGTGTCCTGCCCTTTTTTCCAGTGGAGGGGATTTCATCAGGAAAATGCTGCCCTGGTACAATACGGGGGCCAGTACTAGAAGTACTGGGGCCCTCTGCCTGCTGGTTCCCAAATATTAGGCCCTTTATGACTTCCTCTTGAAAGTGCATAAATGTCCCCCTCTGGCCGGTAGAACGGAATAGCACGTAAGCGTTATACAGTGCCATCTGGATGATATACACGGCCACCTTCTTGTACCAGATTTTTGTTTTCCGCAGGGCACTGTACGGCTTCAGTACCTGATCTGAAAGATCCACTCCGCCCATGTACCTATTGTAATCCAGGATACAATTAGGTTTTGAGGTGTGGGTACTGGTACCTCGTACAGGGACGGAGGTGGTACTGTCTCCGTGAATTGTTGTCAGTATAAGGACATCCCTCTTGTCCTTATATTTGACCAACAACATATTTTCGGTGCATATTCCCCTGCTTTCACCCCTTCTCATTACTTGGGCAATGTGCGTTTTTGGGAGGCCTCTTTGGTTCTTGCGCACAGTACCGCAAGCTGCTGTACCTCTTGAACCAAGGGCCTTAAACAGGGGGATGCTAGTGTAAAAGTTATCCACATAGAGGTGATAACCTTTATCCAGGAAGGGGTGCACTAAATCCCAGACAATTTTCCCACTAACACCTACGAGGGAGGGGGGGCATTCTGGCGGTTGAATTCTTGAATCCTTCCCTTCATAAACCCTAAACCTGTGGGTGTACCCTGAGGTGCTTTCACACAGTTTATACATTTTTATGCCATACCTTGCCCTCTTACTGGGAAGGTACTGGCGGAATTTAACCCTTCCTTTAAAATGTATAAGGGACTCGTCGATACAAATAAATTTTTCAGGGATGTACACCTCTTCAAATTTGGCACTGAAATGATCAATGACCGGCCTGACTTTGAATAGCCGGTCAAAGGTGGGATCATCTCTGGGTGGGCACTGTGCATTATCGGTGTAATGTATGAATTTAAGAATTGTCTCAAATCGAGTCCGGGGCATGGCCATACGGTAAAATGGAGTACTGTACAGAACATCTGTACTCCAATATTGCCTAATTTCTGGCTTTTTTACTATGCCCATATGAAACACCAGACCCCAAAACGTCATCATCTCTACTGCATCTACAGGGGTCCACCTAGCAAATGATGACGTGGGGTTTTGAGCAATAAACTGCTGGGCATATAAATTAGTTTGGTCCACCATTAAATTTATAAAATCATCAGAGAAAAATAATTTGAAAAAGTCAATTTCTCTGAGACCTGTGGAATCAAATTGGATTCCTGGCATGGCCAAAAACTCAGGAACCTGGGGCTCAAAATTGTCTGGTGGTGGGGTCCATACTAGATCAATTATTGGGGGGGGAATCTCAGCTGATCTACGGGGGCGTCTTTGAGGGGGTCCCTCATCAGCAGAGGAGGAAGAGGAGCTTAAGGCAAATCCTTCAAATTCCCCGCTTGCATCACTGGCTGTGTCAGAGTCAGAAGCAAGCATGGCATATGCCTCCTCCACTGAATACATTCTCCTGGATGATTGGGAGGACATTTGGGAGGACATTTGGGATGCCATTTTTATTTTTGTGTTACCGGTAGTGAAATGTTTCAACACGTGTATAGTGTAGGGGGGGGCACAAACTTTATTTCAATCCGGGGGGTATGTAGTGTGTAGTGTGTATGTGGTGCAGAAAAAAAAAAAAATACTTTATACCAATAAAAAAAAAAAAAAATGAAGGTGTTAAAAAAAAAAAAAATGAAGGGGTTAAAAAAAAAAAAAAGGAAGGGGTTAAAAAAAAAAAGGTCCTGCGCCAAAAATTGAGCACAGATGTTGGTCAGTAACGTCTGTCACTGAACAGCGCTCAAAGGCAACAGGAATTTGATCAAAAAAAAAAACAAAAATAGATCAACCCTGTGCCGAAAGAGATGATCAGTGATGTACGTCACTGATCAGCGCACAGCGGCCACAGGACACCCACAAAATCACAGTGTGTGTAAAAAAAAAAATTAAAAAAATACCCCACAGCACACACACAAAAAAAAAAGGTGATCAGTGATGCGACACTGATTACCAGTGAGGTGCAGCAGGTGCACAACCTTTGGTGCAACTGACAGGTATATATAAAAAAAAAAAAACCTCTGTACCCCCAAAAAAGTTGCTGATCACCTCAGATATAGTGATCAGCACAAAAGGCGGGGACAGCAGACACAAAATTTAGCACTCTCTATCACTATCTCTCTCTATCTCTCTATCTCTCACTATCTATCACTATCTATCACTCTATGACACTGCAGCAGCAGCACTGACAGGTATATCTATATATTAAAAAAAACCTGCGCCCCCAAAAAGTTGCTGATCAGTTAATTTATACTGATCAGCACAAAAGGAGGGGGCAGCAGTCAGTTATATAAAAAATATATAGCACAATCTGTCACTATCTCTCTCTATCTCTCTCTATCTCTCTCTCTCTATCTCTCTCTATCTCTCTATAACTATCACACTGCAGCAGCACAAAATATAGCACTCTGTCAGTAGGCCTCTCTCTCTATCTCTCTCTCTCTCTCTCTATCTATAACTATATCACACTGCAGCAGCACAAAATATAGCACTCTCTGACACTATCTCTCTCTCTATCTCTCTCTATCTCTCTCTATCTCTCTCTATCTCTCTATAACTATCACACTGCAGCAGCACAAAATATAGCACTCTGTCAGTAGGCCTCTCTCTCTATCTCTCTCTCTCTCTCTCTATCTATAACTATATCACACTGCAGCAGCACAAAATATAGCACTCTCTGACACTATCTCTCTCTCTATCTCTCTCTATCTCTCTCTATCTCTCTCTCTCTATCTCTCTCTATCTCTCTCTATCTATCTCTCTATCTCTCTATCTATCTAGCTAGTACACTGCAGCAGCACAATTTCACAGGAAGGCACAATTATTGAACAGGATCCAGGAAGCAATCAGCAGCGATCAGGTAAGTATTGCAGCAAGTATTCTGGTCAGTATGGCGGCAGGGGGGTACGGTGACCGCACTGCACGCTTTCCAGACCGGAATGGCGTCTGCAGTGCAGTCACCGTTAGTTTAAATCCCCCTCCTTGGCTGTGATTGGTCCGTCGGACCGACGGACCAATCACGGCCTTTGGGGGCAGGTGGGGTGACACCAGTGTCACCCTTACACCCCGCGGTGATTGGTGCTGTACTTTACAGCACCAATCACCTCTGATCCCGTGTCACCGGCGAACGTTATTCGCCGGTGACACAGGAAAACGCTGTGAATGGCTGTTCACACTGAACAGCCAATCACAGCGATCGCCGACGGGGGGGCGGCATCGCAGCCCCCCCGGGGCATGCACGGACATGTCTGCTGTCAGGGACAGCAGACATGTTGAAACTGTCACCGCGTCTATAGACGCGGTGACAGTTTAAATCCATGACGTACATTTACGCCATGTGTCGGGAAGTGCTTCCCGACCATGACGTAAATGTACGTCAAATGTCGGGAAGGGGTTAAATTAAGCACATTATAAGACAAATTAATTCCTTCAGTGGTACAGGTTGAGTATCCCGTATCCAAAATGCTCGGGACCAGGAGAATTTTGGATAACGGATTATTCCGTATTTCGGAATATTTTAATATTTCAATGATGTATTTTGAAGTATCTTGCATTTATGCTGTATAAACACATAATATACACACAAATATATTTTATTACCACATAAAATACACACAAACATATTTTAATTGTTCAAAAAACAAGGTTTCAAAACGTGAAACAAAATGTGTGTACTATCTCAGCACTGAATTTGAATGCCAAGCAATCATTGTCTTGCACATATATAGTGCCAGTTACATATCATGTCCCCAGTGATGCTGTTACATATGTCCCCAGTGAGTTTTTAGCAAAAAAAAAATTTTTTTTCACTTTCTGGAATGTCCGTATTTCGGGATAACGGATATTCGGATACGGGATACTCGACCTGTATATCATAAAGTCACTAATTGGACGCAATGCTGGAATTCCCCACTCTGCATTCCAAGCTTTGTTCCAGCAGTAAGGAAGGACGTGACAGCCATCCCACAGATAGCCATCTCACAGATAGTCATCCCACAGACGGGGCTGCCAAGAGAAATCCTGGGCCCCGGTACAACAGCGTCACGGGGCCCCCCTGGAGTGGCGAGCAACAGAAAAGAGGTGTGGCCAGTACCACACCATATACCCTTTATGCAACACAATAGTAGACCCCTTATACTTGCCCCTTACACATTATGCTACACAGAATGAGCCAAAATTCAAATCGATTACTTGCCGCCCCGTTCGTATGCAGCAGTGTGGACAGAAGCGTGGGGTGGTGGATATGGGTTGCGCCCATGGGAGTAAGGGGTCGTGGCCACGGATGGGCAGATAGCGGCAGGGTCCCTGCGGAGGATGGGAACTAGGTAATAGCTCCCATCCTCCGCAAGGACCCCACTGCTGTCTGCCCATCCGTCACAGGGACCCTCTGCCCCCCTGCGCTGCCCAGACCCCTATGCCATACAGCAGGGGTGGCCAGCCCACGGCTCCTCTCTCCAAGATCTGTGGCTGGCACGATCATCCCCATTTGAAGCGCCGCCTCTGGAGTATAAGGATCCCAAGCTCACACACGCAGCAGGGAAAGCGGCAACAGTTCTTTCAACCTGCTGGCAAGAAGCAGCAGATGCCACTACTTGCAGTATCGCCAAGCTGAGCTGCCGGTATCTGCTGTGTCCCCCAAAGCTACAGGTCCAGCACCAAGAGCAGCTGCATTGTGATGGCCAGCGGTATGTGCACCTGGGGGGAGAGGGGGGATTGTGTCCATTAAACCTCTTTAATCTCATGTGATCCTGGGCAGTATGGTCCCACCCAGATCGCATTCCATATATGATCTGTCATAAATGGGCCCCATGTAGCCTGTTCCCTTCACACACATTGGAGGTCATTCTGATTGACCACAAAGCTGCAAAATTTGCAGCTTTGCGGGTTATCTAAATACCTCAGATTTCACGCATGCGAACGGATGTTTTACATACAGTAATCATCGATTTGCAGCTTGTGTGCACGGCAGTGCGGTCGCCGACCATCAAATCATTTCTCAAGCGCTCGCAGATCTGTCAGTCTCTGCTGTCTTAGATCTGTGGCGCTCCTGTACCAGAAGAGGGTGGGCAGCTGACATCCGGTGACATCAGCTGCCCTCCCCCGGCACCCACTTCATGGGAGTTCCCATCGGCGCAACCCATATCCACCACCCCACGCTTACGTCCACACTGCTGCATGCGATCGGGGCGGCAAATAATCGGTTTGCCGCACCAGCTCACACAAAGTGGCTGCACATGCACAACATCGCTCCCCTGTGTGAACGTGCGGGGGAGCGAACCAACCTGAATGAGGGCCATAGCCTGTAACCCACACACATAGCCTGTTCCTTCACACATACAGTACATAGCCTGTCACACACACATATACATACATAGCCTGTTACACACACACATATACATACATAGCCTGTTACACACACACACACACACATATACATACATAGCCTGTTACACACACATATACATACATAGCCTGTTACACACATATATACATACATACAAAGCCTGTTACACACACACACACACACACACACACACACACATAGCCTGTTACACACACATATATACAAAGCCTGTTACACACACACACACACACACACATAGCCTGTTACACACACACATATAGACATACATACATAGCCTGTTACACACACACACATATATACAAAGCCTGTTACACACACACACACATAGCCTGTTACACACACACACACACACACATATAGACATACATACATACATACATACATACATAGCCTGTTACACACACACACACACACACATAGCCTGTTACACACACATATATACATACATACATACTCAGCCTGTTACACACACACACACACACACACACACACACACACATATACATACATACAAAGCCTGTTACACACACACATAGCCTTTTACACACACACACACACACACATAGACATACATACATACATAGCCTGTTACACACACACACACACACACACACACACATAGCCTTTTACACACACACACACACACACACACACACACACACACATATAGACATACATACATAGCCTGTTACACACACACACACACACACACACAGCCTGTTACACACACATATATACATACATACACAGCCTGTTACACACACACACACACACACACATATACAAAGCCTGTTACACACACACACATACCCTGTTACACACACACACACACACACACATATATACATATATACAAAGCCTGTTACACACACACACACACACACGCACACACACACACACACACACACACACACACACACAGCCTGTTACACACACACACACACACATAGCCTGTTACACACACACACACACACACAGCCTGTTACACACACACACATAGCCTGTTACACACACATATATACATACATACACAGCCTGTTACACACACACACACTTTTTGTCTGTTCCCCCTGTCCATAGCCATGCATTGCGGGCGGCATTACCTTTTGAACCAGGAACTTGGAGCAGGAGCAGGAGAGCCATCGCTGACCGGGCTTAGGCAAATTCGGGGGCGTGGCCTAATCGCGGACCCGTGGTCACGCCCCCTTTTTAAAAAAAAATACTTTTTTTTTTTTTTTTTGTGTGTGTGTGTCGGGACCCGGGCCCCCCTGGCAGGCCCGGGCCCAGGTAAAATGTACCCGCCCCCCCTGCCTCTCGGCGGCCCTGCCAGATAGCCATCTCACACATAGTCATCCCACAGATAGCCATCTCACAGATACAGTAGTCATCCCACAGATAGCCATCTCACAGATACAGTAGTCATCCCACAGATAGCCAGCTCACAGATACAGTAGTCATCCCACAGATAGCCATCTCACAGTTTGTCATCCCACAGATAGCCATCTCACACATAGTCATCCCACAAATAGCCATCTCACACAGTCATCCCACAGATAGCCATCTCACAGATACAGTGGTCATCCTACAGATAGCCATCTCACAGATACAGTAGTCATCTTACAGATAGTCATCCCACTGATAGTCATCCCACAGATAGCCATCTCACAGATAGTCATCCCACAGATAGTCATCCCACAGATAGCCATCTCACAAATACAATAGTCATCCCACAGATAGCCATCTCTCAGATACAGTAGTCATTCCACAGATAGCCATCTCACAGATACAGTAGTCATCCCACAGATAAGGTAGTCATCCCAGATAGCCATCTCACTGATAGTCATCCCACAGATAGCCATCTCGCAGATACAGTAGTCATCCCACAGATAGCTATCTCACAGCTAGTCATTCCACAGATAACCACCTCCCAGATACAGTAGTCATCCCACAGATAGTCATCCCACAGATAGCCATCTCACGCATAGTCATCCCAGAGATACAGTAGTCATCCCACAGATATCCATCTCACAGATACAGTAATCCCACAGATAGCCATCTCACAGATACAGTAGTCATCATACACATAGCCATCTCACAGATAGCCATCTCACAGATACAGTAGTCATCCCACAGATAGCAATCCCACAGATAGTCATCCCACAGATAGCCATCTCACAGATAGTCATCCCACAGATAGCCATCTCACATAGTCATCCCACAGATAGCCATCTCACATAGCCATCTCACAGATAGTCATCTCACAGATAGTCATCTCACTGATAGCCATCTCACAGATAGTCATCCCACAGATAGTCATCCCACAGATAGCCATCTCACAAATACAATAGTCATCCCACAGATAGCCACCTCACAGATAGTCATCCCACAGATACAGCAGTCATCCCACAGATAGCCATCTCACAGATAGTCATCCCACAGATAGCCATCTCTCAGATACAGTAGTCATCCCACAGATAGCCATCTCACAGATAGTCATCTCCCAGATACAGTAGTCATCCCACAGATAGCCATCTCACAGATACAGTAGTCATCCCACAGATAGCCATCTCACAGATACAGTAGTCATCCCACAGATAGCCATCTCACAGATAGTCATTCCACAAATAGCCACCTCCCAGATACAGTAGTCATCCCACAGATAGTCATCCCACAGATAGCCATCTCATGCATAGTCATCCCACAGATACAGTAGTCATCCCACAGATATCCATCTCACAGATACAGTAGTCATCCCACAGATAGCCATCTCACAGATACAGTAGTCATCCCACAGATATCCATCTCACAGATACAGTAGTCATCCCACAGATAGCCATCTCACAGATACAGTAGTCATCCCACAGATAGCCATCTCACAGATACAGTAGTCATCATGCACATAGCCATCTCACAGATAGTCATCCCACAGATACAGTAGTCATCCCACAGATAGCCATATCACAGATAGTCATCTCACAGATTGCCATCTCACAGCTAGTCATCTTACAGATAGCCATCTCACAGTTAGTCATCTTATAGATAGCCATCTCACAGAAACAGTAATCATCCCACAGATAGCCATCTCACAGATACAGTAGTCATCCCACAGATAGCAATCCCACAGATAGTCATCCCACAGATAGCCATCTCACAGATAGTCATCCCACAGATAGCCATCTCACATAGTCATCCCACAGATAGCCATCTCACAGATAGTCATCCCACAGATAGCCACCTCCCAGATACAGTAGTCATCCCACAGATAGCCATCTCACAGATAGTCATCCCAATAGTCATCCCCAGCGGTGTAGCTAGGTGCCATGGTGCCCGGAGCAGGGGCATATTTCGCCCCCCCCCCCCCCGGTAATGAATTGGGGGCGTGGCTAACATGTGTTGGCATGTTACATTTGAAAAGAAAAAACTTAAAAAATAAGACACTATATAAGACACTAACGGAACCTGCAGAGCCGGCCTTAGGCATAGGCAAACTAGGCAATTGCCTAGGTCATTTGGAATGCCTAGGGGCACCAGCAGCTTCTGCTGATTAAAATTATATGCAGCATGCCTATATTCTGTGTGTGAGTGAGGCTGTATCTGCATATGAAATAGTGTATTCATGGAAATCCCTGTAACATATGCAGGTACAGACACAGTCGCACACAGAATATATTCATGCCACATATCATTTTAATCATCGGAAGCTCCTTGTGTGTGCTGGTCATAACAATGCAAATAAGATGAATTTTCAGCAAAAAAGGCACCCAACGTTAGCAGAACTGGCCAGGAGCTGCATGGCCTATTGAGGCAAGATGTATGAGGAAACAGCTGTATCCAAGCAGAGGCAGAGGTCACAGTGTTAGTGGCTGTGTGAGTGCTGTCTGCGGGTGGGTTGGTTGTGCAATAGTGTTCGGCATATGTGTAAGGGGCATTATGTGTGTCATGTATAAATGCATTAATAATGTGCGACATGTGAGTAACAGGCATTATGTGTGTCATGTGTACACGGGCATTAATAATGTGCAACATATGTGTAATGGGCATTATGTGTGTCATGTGTATAAGGGCATTAATAATGTGCAACATATGTGTAAGGGGCATTATGTATGTTATTATGTGTATGAAGGGCATTAATAAAGGTTGGCATAATGTGTAAGGGGCATTATAGTTATAAGGACATTAATAATGTGTGTCATGTGTAAGGGGCATTACTGTGTGGTATTATCAGGGGTGCCGAGAGAAAGGGATAGGGGGTACAAATTACGGAGGTCAAAGTCTGATGGAAGGGCCCAGTGGGGGCCCCAGGCCCCCTCCCCTTAAGTGACAGCAGCAGCTGCAGCTCTGCTCCTCTGCCCAGCACACACTGCTTTGTGCTGGGTTGCAGTGTGGCCATGGAGGTGCTTAAAATACAATATTTTCTCAGGATTTTTTTCTAAGAGTATAATGTGAATAATGTGAGGAGTAATGTACATAAGGTAAAGTGGTACTACTGTGTGATGTAACGTGAATAAGGGACACCATCGTATGATATAATGTGAATAAAGTTGCACTACTGTGTGGCATAATTTGAATTGGGGGTAGTATTGTGTGGCCATGCCCCTTCCCAGCAAGAACACACCCCTGTTTGGGCTGCGCACTGAATGTGTGCACTGTTTCTATTTAAAATATTGCGGATAGAAGCACCAAAATGATGACTGCTATGATGAGGGTTGATGGTGCTGGGAAAGGGGAGCAGGGTCAGAGGCGGAACTAGTGGCGGTGCTAGGGGGCACCAGCCAAAATCTTGCCTAGGGCGTCATTTAGGCTAGGGCCGGCTCTGGGAACCTGCTGCGCTATGTAAGACGCTGTAACGGAATCTTCTGCGCTATATAAGACACTGTAACGGAATCTGCTGCACTATATTAGACACTGTAACGGAATCTGCTGCTATATAAGACACTGTAACGGAATCTGCTGCGCTATATAAGACCCTGTAACGGAATCTGCTGCGCTATATAAGACAGTGTAACGGAATCTGCTGCGCTATATAAGACCCTGTAGCGGAATCTGCTCCGCTATATAAGACACTGTAACGGAATCTGCTGCGCTATATAAGACAGTGTAATGGAATCTGCTGCGCTATATAAGACAGTGTAACGGAATCTGCTGCGCTATATAAGACACTGTAACAGAATCTGCTGCGCTATATAAGACAGTGTAACGGAATCTGCTGCGCTATATAAGACGCTGTAACGGAATCTGCTGCGCTATATAAGACGCTGTAACGGAATCTGCTGCGCTATATAAGACACTGTAACAGAATCTGCTGCGGTATATAAGACACTGTAACGGAATCTGCTGCGCTATATAAACACACTAACGGAATCTGCTGCGCTATATAAGACACTGACGGAATCTGATGCGCTATAAAAGATGCTGACAGCTGTAAATAAATATACCTGGGGTGACAGCAGCAGCCAGAGAGATTCACCACCCCCTCCCCCCCTCCCCTCCCCCGGGCCCCACGAATCCCCCAAACTACAAGTTTATTACTAAGTTTTTTTAAATCATTAGTTAGCTTTAAAAAAAAAAAAAAAAGAAATCCACCTTGAAAACCTTCTCCTCCAGGCAACAGCAAGCGTTTGGGAAGGTTGTTGAGTGTTGACTGACGCTGCTGTAGCCAGGGAGGAGGGAGTGAGCCAGGAGACAGGTGACTGGTTCTGGGAGGAGTCGAGTGCTGCTGCGCTGCCCGGAAGCCGGACCGAGCAGCAGCAGCAGCAGCAGCAATTTAGACAGGACAGAGCGAGGACTGGAGTCACCCGCCCGGACGGAGGGAACGCCGGGCGAGCAGGGCAGAAGGCGGGCGCCGGGCAGGGTAGCTGCCGCGCACGCTGCCCGCTGCTACCACTATTTAGTATGATCCTTGCAGGGATCATTTGCGGACGGGGGGGCGGGCCGGCGGCGCCATTCAACCAATAGCCGCCCGGAGCGTGAGCTCCGGTGGCTCCGCCCTCCCTACGCCTCTGGTCATCCCAAAGATAGCCATCTCACGCATAGTCATCCCACAGATACAGTAGTCATCCCACAGATAACCATCTCACAGATACAGTAGTCATCCCACAGATAGCCATCTCACAGATACAGTAGTCATCCCACACATAGCCATCTCACAGATAGTCATCCCATAGATACAGTAGTCATCCCACACATACTGTAGCCATCTCACATATACAGTAGTCATCCCACAGATAGCCATCTCACAGATACAGTAGTCATCCCACAGATAGCCATCTCACAGAACCAGCAGCTTACACTGCCAGTATGTGTGGCACAACAAATTACTGTAAGATTGTGATCTCCCTTTTAGAGTAAACACTACTTTTTCCTCCTAAATTTTGCCCCAGTCTGCCCAAATTACAACCTTAGCAACACAAAACGTGGCCATTTTGGCTTACAAAGATTGCCCTTTGAAATAAGTAATTTCCATTGGATATTGCCCTTTCTAATACTGTATACAGTATACATTTACGTTATCAAAAATTGGAACTGTAGGGGTATACAGATATAAATACGGCCCAGCATGAGGCATTTCCCTGTAATATGGAGTCTTGCATTTAACAGAGCAAGGTGAGTGTTTCAAGGACTTTTCATTTCAAATGAATATTTATTACCTGTCCATCTATTACTAATATTTAATATGACATTGCACTTTGGGAACCACTATGTCTGTGGTTTTACATGTCAGCAGTGCACTACATAAAAAGTTACTGGTTTATTAAAGGTCAAACAAAATGTGTCTACGACATAAAAGTTTCACTCAAACCAGTGCTAAAAAGCAAACTGACGTCGAGTTATCATCACCTGTGGGCTTTCTGCTGAAACGTAACTTAATTGTCTGTGAGGAATTATATTGTAGCCGTCAACTTCGGTGTCATAATGCTTTCCTCTGCACAGTACTGGTAGGTCACACAGCTTGTGCTGGTTAATAGTAGACCCAATTTAGGGTAACAGTGGTGCGGGGTGCGGTGCCCCTGGACTTCTTGGGCTGAGTGGCTCTAGTGCGGCACACCCTTACATTCTATTTACACTTTTTTTATTTTCCTCACTAACACAATGGCCGATATGTAATAGGGTGTGATTTTTAGACTTTTGCGATTTTTGGTCAAAATTGACCAAAATCGCATTTTTTCTAAAAATCGCACATGTAATAGGATGCGAGTCGCGGTAAAAATCGCATTTTTTACCGCGAAATCGCACATTTTAAAGATGCGATTTTCATTCACGCTGAAAATCGCATCCAGATGTTTTCCCATAGTAAACTATAGAACTCGCATATGTAATAGGATGCGAGTTCTAAAGTCGCATATGGGAGCTTCAAAAAAATCGCAAAAAAAATAGACTAGCTTCTGACTGGCGATTTAGGCAGAAACATGCACAGATCATTGAGATCTGTGCATGCTTCTGCTGTAAAAAAATAGTTAAAAAAGAAATTTAAATAAAAAACTGGCGTGCGGTCCCCCTCCTAAGCATTACCAGCCCCGGGCTCAAAAAGCCGGTGCTGGTATCATAAAATCAGAGGGACAAACAAATAGGGGTCCCCTTGATTTAATGAAACCAGCACCAGGCTCAAGGTCCGGCGCTGGTTCCCAAAATACGGGGGACAAAATGACTAGGGGTCCCCCGTATTTAAAGAACCAGCACCGGACCCAAACAGCCAGCAGGGAAATGCCACAGCCGGGGGGAGACTTTTTATACAAGTCCCCCCGGCCAAAGCATTCAGCCCTGTGGCTGGTCAGCATGGGCAGGGGTCCTGGGGAAGTGGGGACCCCCCCAAAGAAGGGGTCCCCCCCCTCCAGAACTTACCTGCCCATGCTGAAGCCCGGGGCTGTCCTCCATGCCCCTGGGCTGTGGGCATGGAGCTGATTTTGTGTAAAATCAAGTTAAATCTATTGTTTTTAACAGTGGTACTACAAGTGCCAGCAAGCCTCCCCTGCAAGCTGGGACTTGGAGAACCACAAGTCCCAGCCTGCAGGGCATTAAAGGGCCCGCTGTAACTTGTAGTTCTACTGTTAAAAAAATAGTACACAAAACACACACTGACACACATTTTAAATAAAAGTTTAATACACACATCACACACACACTCATACTTACCTATCTTTATCCCGTCGGTAGGTCGCTGGCTCTGGTGTCGGCGGCTCCGTGTCGGCGGCTCCGTGTCGGCGGCTCCGGGCTCGGCGTCCTGTCCGACGATAATTGTTTGTCCCTCTGATTTTATGATACCAGCACCAGCTTTTTGAGCCCGGGGCTGGTTATGATCGGAAGGGGGACCGCACGCCGTTTTTTTTTTTTTTTTTCAATCGCACATTTGAAAATGCGCACATTTTCATGACTGAAAATGCGCACATTTTCATTACTAAAACTCGCCCGAAATCGCACCACATTGCACTTTTTTACCGTGAATTCGCATCTCATTACATATGCGAATTTGCGGCAAAAAATGCGATTTGGAAAGGTGCGAATTTGTGCGATATGGTGCGATTTTTGGACTAGTCCAAAAATTGCACCCTATTACATATCGGCCTATATCTTTATTATTTTAATTACATCTCCTCTCTCTCTCTCTCTCTATACATAGCTTCGGCTTCTTACCACTAGTTTTTTGGGGTGCGGCACCCTGCACCAAGATATAGCGCTAGGGACCCCCAATATACAGAAAAGCCTTGACGTGGCTTGGGGGCATATCATACACCTGCGCAGGTATATGTAACCAATATCTCTGAATTCTATTATCATGTGGTGTTCAAGATTGGTTACTAATACCATTCAGTGAGCTGGAGGAACCAATGTCTTGTTTTACTTAATCAGTATAGAGACCCTCTTTTGCATGCACCTGAGTGGTATTACTGAACTAATTGAGCATCTACCACTATCCATATGTATGTTGTGAGAGGCAGAAGGGAGCCCATATTAGGAGGAGATGTGGGTCCTGATATGCCACATGGAGTATTCTGGGGTTGCTCCAAGGTAGGTAGCTCTTAGTTTGTATATATCAAGTAAGGAGCCATTATCATGTGGCTTCTTGCTGGTTAATCGTAGACCCAATTTAGGGTAACGGTGATGTGGGGTGCGGTGCCCCTGGACTGGTTGGGCTGGGTGGCTCTAGTGCGGCACGCCCTTACATTCTATTTACACTTTTGTTATTTTCCTCACTAACACTATATCTTTAATATTTTAATTACATCTCCTTTCTCTCGCTCTCTCTCTCTCTCTCTATATATATATATATACATAGCTTTGGCTTCTTACCACTAATATATATTAACACTATAGCACTGGGCTTTCTAGCTTATGCTACTTTTTTTGGCGTGCACCCTGCACCTAGATATAGTGCTAGGGACCCCCCAATATACAGAAGCCTTGATGTGGCTTGGGGGCATATCATACACCTGCGCAGGTATATGTAACCAATATCTCTGAATTCTATTATCAAGTAGTGTTCAAGATTTTTTACTAATACCATTTAGTGAGCTGGGGGAACCAATGTCTTGTTTTACTTACTCAGTATTAACCCCTCCCTTGCATGCACCTGAGTGGTATTACTGAACTAATTGAGCATCTACCACTATCCATATGTAGGTCACACAGCTTACCAGAGGAAGATGAGAAGGAGGATAGTACAGAGTAGGGTGTCCAAACCCGGGATTGGCGGGATCCCTGGATTTGGCACCTAAAATGTCAGGATTTCAATCCCGGGATTGGAGTTTCCAATTCCAGGATTTCGGCATTAGAATGCGCATTCGCAGTCTAATGTCAGGCAGCAGCTGAGCGGGTGCTCAGAGGCAGCCTGGCTACTCCCATCCCCAGCAGTGTGGCTCTGTGCAGCGTGACAACATCAGAGATCACACTGCGCAAGCCACACAGTCGCCTCATCCTAGGCATGCTGCCCTCCTGTCCTGGCTGCATGATTCTACCGCCCACCCAGCTGGCTCCATTCAACCGCCCACCTGGCTCCATTGCCCAACCGCCTGGCTCCATCGCCCACCCGGCCGGCCGCATCCCGTGAATCCCGGGATTGGGCATTTTTAAATCTTGAATTCTGGGATTTAAAAAATGCCCCGGGATTGGCATCCTTAGTACAGAGTAGTCATCCACCTTTCTCTGTGGGCTGGACACAAAATGTAAAGCATTTTTACATTTACACTCTTGCACCAAAAAGTTGTGGCCTAAATTAGATAGGATTCTAGTACAGATTAATATTTTGTAATGAAAAGGTACTATAGCTAACCTGTAGCGCCCTGTGGGCCTAATTAGGAGATATACACAAATTCCATTAGCTCTAATTTAGAACGTAGTGGCTGTGCGAGAATATGCAAATGTCGCAGTACGATTTACAGAGGCAAAAAAAATATCACTCTACAGCCTACATCAATTTAACTTAAATAGCTACAACTCATTGGGCCCTGTAAGTAGTAACAGTTACATGTATTCCAACCATCCCAGTACTGTCTCATGATCCTAAGATCAGGATTTGGACCAGGAGTTGGTACAAAAGTTCTGACTGTTAGTACAGTAGGGGGTTCCCTAAAACCAAGATTGTCCAACCCTGATGCAGGATAAATGGAAAGTCCTTCTTCCAGTTTCCTTTCTTTTACAACAGCGATGGGTAACCGCAGGGAAAATGGGAGGTGTTTTGCTGACACACATTGTGGTACTTGTGAGTTATCCGGGCGCCCGATGTTGAAATTGAATGTCAGTACAATAAGAGTACGATGAGACGCGATGCGACGCGATTTCCCTTGAAATTTCCTCGTATCCAAAATCGCGTCGTAATCGCGTCGCATTGTATGGTATACAATGCCACGCGATGCGATTTTAACACTGAATGATATTGGATGTTCACAACCAGGCCACTATCAACGTGAACCCGAAGCATGGCGAGCGCAGCGAGCCCGCGAGGGGCGGCGGTACGCGTCCTCCGACCTTTTCATGCCCTACTATCCACTAGGGCGTGGAGTGAGAATAGAATAGTGTGGCGAGCGCAGCGAGCCCCGCGAGGGGACGCGGATACCTTCACAGGTAAGCGCGTCCCTTCGCGGGCTTCACAGGTATCCGCGTCCCCTCGCCACGCTTCGGGCCTCGGTGGCTCGCTGCGCTCGCCACACTATTCTATTCTCACTCCACGCCCTAGTGGATAGTAGGGCATGAAAAGGTCGGAGGACGCGTACCGCCGCCCCTCGCGGGCTCGCTGCGCTCGCCACGCTTCGGGTTGGTGTCAATAGTGGAGTGGCGTTAACAATGGGGATGGGATTTAAGTTTTGTCACTTTTAGTGGGTTTTGGCCATTTTTACATTGAAATTAATGTAAAATCGGGTCTCAGGGACCATTTTACATTGATTCCAATGTTAAAATCGGGTACACTGCTAAAATCGGGTGCTGATCTCGTCGCGTCGCATCGCATGCCATTTGGTTAACACGCGATGCGACGCGATCCGATCCGATGGTACCCGATCTAAAATCGGGCGCCCGGATAACTCATAAGTACCCACATTGTGGATGAAGGTATCTCCACAGCATTCAGGATACAAGAATAAAAAATGCACAAGTTACATCTGCCCCACCTGCAGTGCACATGGTTTTGTCCATTTGAGAATGAATTTGCCTTTACGAGTGAACTGGAATAAGGGCCATAGACTGCTAGGGTAGCCTTATGGCTGCGCAGACTGAACAAGGCTGTAGCGACGCAGGTGTACATGACTGCAGCTAACAGCATATACACACGCTAAAAATAGCCATGACATGTCTAAATTTTGGCTGCCACTCACCATTATCTCCCAGTTATTATCAATATTTGTATAAATGATTCCATATACCCCCCATCCCCTCTTTTCCAACTGGCTCCCCAAAAATATCTTTGAGTAAATGTATACTCGTTTTTACTTTTTTCACTCTTAATCTGCAGTTGTATTGTACATGTGGACACATGTAGATGTGTGGGCCAGTTTTTAGCAATCTAAACCTAACAGAACAGGATCCGCACCAACCATCTTTTGAGGAGGTTCTAAATTGCCAGTGGTTTGGAATGTAGATTTGAAATCTGAATTTTGGATTTTCTATTGCAATAATGAAATGATTTTAGCTATATATCTATTTTCAGAAAATCCAAAACCCAAGATTTGAGTTAAAATCCCAATTACGTTCCAAAGCACATAAGGGAGGTTTTGCAAAACCTAAACACGACTATGGAAGTAGAACCTGAATATGAGAGTTTGCCCATTTCTAGGAAAAAGTGTTCAATTGTGCTACTGTGTGGCATAATTTGAATTGGAGGTACTATTGTGTGGCGATGCCTCATATTTGTGAGGCCACACCCCTTTAAAGTTCTATGACACTTCTATTTCCTCCATTGTTCTCACCCACTATGAGGAACTACTGTATCATCAAACATTGAAGCCATTGGAAGATGTGGTACTGATTTATTTCCTAAAGTTACTTCAAGAGGTTCTGGAACCCTCTTCTTGAAAACCCAGTAAAAGCTACCATTGGATTTATAAGTACCTTCAGTGTGCAGGAGCAGATCCTTTTCTCAATGGATATTCTGCACATAACGGCGTATACAATGTCAACATTTCAATAATTAATAAATAATTGGTCACCGAATTTCAATACTGATAAATGTATTAAAATAATTTCAATATATATATATATATATATATATATATATATATATATATATATATATATATATATATATATATAACATGGGAAGAAGGCGGCACTCTTAAAGGCTTGGTTCAAAGATTAAAAGTCCTTTATTGCAGCGGTCCTTCGCCGTTACGGAGTTACCTCCGTCATCAGGGACACAATGGCATGCACAAAATTCAAACAATAAATACAGAAAAGAAAACATTTATCCCACCCCCCATGTCACACCCGATTGGTTACACACTCACCCTCCCCCGTCAGCATCCCGCCGCACACCTGTCAGCCCATGCCGCGATCAGCCCCCAGTAACACACCGGGCGGGGAGCACGTCACTCTCACTGACCTGCTCTTCCGCACCACGTGACCGAACAGGCCGCATCGCGCCATTGGACAATCCACATGCGCGTCATCAGTGCTAGACGGAGACTGGACAGGCACAGTGTATGACCTAATCGGTTTCTATGGAAACAATAAACAAACATAAGTAAACCACATAAAATAACGATCATCAGCGATCGACAGTATAAAATGAATGAAATGTGGTAATAACATTTGCACAACAATACATTCAATGTAAGAATATCCCTAATCTTATGGGATTTGGCATCTAATGCAAATATTTACGTATAATATAAGCCAGCATAATGGTGAGGCAATGGCTAAACGACATAAATACATTAATTAAGTATATTCTTCCAATATTACAAACACAGGCATGCAATACAGCAAGGTGGAAACTAAATGAAACACTGGAGCCCCAGAGTCTCATTCAGCCCACCAGGGGACATTGTCCCCAGAGAGAAAATCCAACGGCTCTCTCTCTGGAGTAGAATTTTATTCCTATTACCCCCTCTGATAGATAATGGCACATGATCAATGATCATAGTGCGTATGGAAGCTACACTATGTTTAAATAGTAGACAGTGGCGGGCCACGGGTTGGTCACTGTGTCCACTGGATTGGGCTTGATGAATGGAAGACCTATGTAGGGCCATGCGCTCCTTGAATGTGCGCTGAGTTTTCCCCACATAGGTCAAACCACACGGGCAGGTCAAGGTATAAATAACATAAGATGAAGAACAGGTAAGGGGAAACTTTATATAGATTTTATAACCTTTATGGGGGTGTGTAAAAAAGCTCCCCACCGCCATTGACCTGCACGTGGTGCACCCGAGGCACCGAAAGCATCCATTTTTTCTGGACAAAAAATGCTGACCAGGATTTTTCTTATCCCAACCCGTGATGTCATATTTGACAATTCTATCCTTGATGCTACTCCCCCTGGTGTAACTGGGGAGCACCCTGGAATTATGTAAAAGTGGTAGATCACCATCAGTTGAGAGCATTGGCCATAATTGCTTGACCTTTTTGGTTTTATGCTCTGAACCAATGGAATATCGATTAACCCAGGGAACACGTTTTGACATGTTATCAGCTGGCGGCTCTGAATTGGATTTCAAAAGTTGTTCACGGGGCATAGCTAAAACTTTTTCTTTCAAAATGTTTAATTCACCTCTAGAATACCCTCTTGTTACAAATTTTTCCACCATGGCTTGTAGCCATGGTGGAAAAATTTGTAACAAGAGGGTATTCTAGAGGTGAATTTTGAAAGAAAAAGTTTTAGCTATGCCCCGTGAACAACTTTTGAAATCCAATTCAGAGCCGCCAGCTGATAACATGTCAAAACGTGTTCCCTGGGTTAATCGATATTCCATTGGTTCAGAGCATAAAACCAAAAAGGTCAAGCAATTATGGCCAATGCTCTCAACTGATGGTGATCTACCACTTTTACATAATTCCAGGGTGCTCCCCAGTTACATCAGGGGGAGTAGCATCAAGGATAGAATTGTCAAATATGACATCACGGGTTGGGATAAGAAAAATCCTGGTCAGCATTTTTTGTCCAGAAAAAATGGATGCTTTCGGTGCCTCGGGTGCACCACGTGCAGGTCAATGGCGGTGGGGAGCTTTTTTACACACCCCCATAAAGGTTATAAAATCTATATTAAGTTTCCCCTTACCTGTTCTTCATCTTATGTTATTTATACCTTGACCTGCCCGTGTGGTTTGACCAATGTGGGGAAAACTCAGCGCACATTCAAGGAGCGCATGGCCCTACATAGGTCTTCCATTCATCAAGCCCAATCCAGTGGACACAGTGACCAACCCGTGGCCCGCCACTGTCTACTATTTAAACATAGTGTAGCTTCCATACGCACTATGATCATTGATCATGTGCCATTATCTATCAGAGGGGGTAATAGGAATAAAATTCTACTCCAGAGAGAGAGCCGTTGGATTTTCTCTCTGGGGACAATGTCCCCTGGTGGGCTGAATGAGACTCTGGGGCTCCAGTGTTTCATTTAGTTTCCACCTTGCTGTATTGCATGCCTGTGTTTGTAATATTGGAAGAATATACTTAATTAATGTATTTATGTCGTTTAGCCATTGCCTCACCATTATGCTGGCTTATATTATACGTAAATATTTGCATTAGATGCCAAATCCCATAAGATTAGGGATATTCTTACATTGAATGTATTGTTGTGCAAATGTTATTACCACATTTTATTCATTTTATACTGTCGATCGCTGATGATCATTATTTTATGTGGTTTACTTATGTTTGTTTATTGTTTCCATAGAAACCGATTAGGTCATACACTGTGCCTGTCCAGTCTCCGTCTAGCACTGATGACGCGCATGTGGATTGTCCAATGGCGCGATGCGGCCTGTTCGGTCACGTGGTGCGGAAGAGCAGGTCAGTGAGAGTGACGTGCTCCCCGCCCGGTGTGTTACTGCGGGCTGATCGCGGCATGGGCTGACAGGTGTGCGGCGGGATGCTGACGGGGGAGGGTGAGTGTGTAACCAATCGGGTGTGACATGGGGGGGTGGGATAAATGTTTTCTTTTCTGTATTTATTGTTTGAATTTTGTGCATGCCATTGTGTCCCTGATGACGGAGGTAACTCCGTAATGGCGTAGGACCGCTGCAATAAAGGACTTTTAATCTTTGAACCAAGCCTGTGAGAGTGCCGCCTTCTTCCCATGTTATATTGGATCTTCTATGCTCCGTGGATGGCACCGCAGCAAGTTATTTGATTACACAAGCAGAGTGCCGGGTAGATCCGTTCCTATATATATATATATATATATATATATATATATATATATATATATATATATATATATATATATAAGAGCTGCAGCTTTTCTATATGCTCAAGTGTGAGCGTATAAGTTGTATTTAGTCCGGGGCCAGAATTTCCGGGTCCGGACTCCACACAAAAAGAACCAGGGATACCCAATAGGGTTGGAAATGCTGCGCTATTATGTTGGTACCCAGGGCCTGTATAAGGCTTCCCAGCACCCTAGGCAAAACTTCAACTTACTGCACCCCCCTCTGCCGCATACTGCCACCAATACCCACTTTTGAACCCCCGTAAGGCATACTTGACAAACATTCTGGAATAGCCCCAGGAAGGTGGGCAAGTCCCCTGCTTTCCCTTGAGGCCCACCTTTGCCACCCACAACAGAGTACAAGATGAAGGGGGCAGCAAAGGGTAGTATGCCTCAAGGGAAAGTATGGGAGGTGAGGTCTTACAAGTTCTGCAGCAGCCACCTGCATTAAGTACAACAAGAATCATCATAGACATCCTTCACTCAATAGTGAACACACATATGCAGTAACAAGATGGAGACTGTCTTAGAAAAATATCAAAATTATTTATTACATATATGGAAAATCCTTATTTAATAGGCGGCCACCTATAAGCAGTTTAAATCAATTATACTAATAAAATCATATGTAATTGTAATGCGCATAAATTTAAAATTATACACAAGAATGAGCTTTGATAATGATAACTATTTTTATATATATATCTATATATCTATATATCTATCGCCAGCTTCCAAATTTAAACCACAAACTAATGGATGATGTAAATATAAATTGCCAAAAGAAAATAATGTTCATATATATAGAAGAATTAGCTGAGCCACAGCACTTCACAGCGGGGAGTCTTTTAGAATGGAAAATAACTCACATGTGGACAGTTCCTGTATATCAATGCAGGTAATGAGGAGGTAGGTGTATATTGATTGTGTATCTCACCTATACCTCCATGTAGAAAAGTCCTTTTTCTCTGTGAGTAACGGAGTGTCCCGCCGTGCGGAATTACCAGGGTGTTTGGCAAAGAAGTGCGGTCACATTGGGCCTTATTTTGGTTCATTCTTTCTGACAAAATCCTTCTTAGATGGACAAAACCATGTGCACTGCAGGGGGGCAGATGTAACATGTGCAGAGAGAATTAGATTTGGGTGAGTAATTTTGTTTATGTGCAGGGAAAATACTGACTGCTTTATTTTTACACTGCAATATAGATCTCACTTTGAAGTAAAACCCCACCCAAATCTAATTCTCTCTGCACATGTTACATCTGCCCCACCTGCAGTGCACATGGTTTTGCCCATCTAAGAAGGATTTTGTCAGAAAGAATGAACCAAAATAAGGCCCATTGTCTCGCACTTACGCTGTCTGTACTTTCTCAGATCCCAGCGTGTCCCTCACCCACGTGTATCGGATGCTCCTGCTGGCGTTCTCCGTGATGTGACTCTCAGCTTGCGGCTTTTTACGGCTATATGGTGGAGCCGTTTTTTGAACGAATCCACAAACTTCTGCAGATGCGGCAATGTGAAACCAGTCATCCAGAATTGTCGGGCTGATGAAAAAATATATTTCCAATCGCTGGGGGGTACCTCTAATGCGTTTCGCCCTCCAAAAGGGCTTTTTTAAATTACAACATTTCAATAATGCCCAAATCATAATCATCAACATAGTGATGCTGTCATTACAAATACATCCCTATACTGATGTGTCAGCTCATTAAAGTGGCACAGACTTTCATTTTGTGCATTGCAACATACAGTATATTGCTAACTGTGACATTATGGGGTTTATTTACTAAAAGTTTAATTATTTCGATTTCAAAATGGATGAAAAATGATACTAATTGATTTTAGGTTGCAGTCCCCCTCAAAGTACAGCTGTGTAAACCCTATTAGCCTGCCTGGTACAAAAATCCTCAATACTTTAAAGTCGCACTATTTTATTTCATCTTTCTTAAGCTTTTAAAAAAGTCCACAAACCAACCTGTAGAGAATTGCAAATCTGTACATTCACCTCAGTATATAATACAATGTAGAGTTCACTAAGCTGATCTCTCTTCCCTGCCGAAACTGCTGGAATGGTAGATTAGTCAAACAGGGTTAGCTCATGGCAGAACACAAAATTCCCACACAGAAAATGGAAAAGTGGCATCACCTTGACAACTGTATTTCTTACCTAGCAAGCCTCCTGTACTGAGTTAGAAATAACAGGAACAGGCCCTTTATGATGACAAGTGCAGTATGTTAAATGCTTTACAGTTTACTGTATATTGTGGTTTAAATAACTGCTTACATCCTGTGAGCAAAACTATTTTTTGATAAAAACAATTGAATTTGTAATAATCACTGTGTACTGACACTCCTGTTGGCACAAAGAGAAGTATTCATGGTTAGCCAGGAAACAGAAAGGCTGCATGTGAGCATAACTTTCCTTGGCCTGCTTAGATGTCTACCAAGTTCCTATAATCGCCCACTAGTGTATGCAACTGTGCCCAGCCTATTGCCTTATCGCAAAGGAGGGACATGTTAGAATGAATTTAATTGGCATTATCTGTCTCTCTAGTCAGTAATGCTCAACAGTAATTTGGGTACTTATGTAGTTTCACGGCGGCACTGCCCGCGGATCGCATCATATGCAAATTGCATCTTACGCAAATTGAATGTGATTTGCCTATGATTTGCATGTGATGCGATTTAGCACACTCCCACTATCTACGTCAGCCAGAAGCATGACAAGCGCAGCGAGCCCCGCAAGGGGATGCAGTACGTGTCCTCCCGACCTGTTCATACCCCCACTATCCACATCAGCGTGGAGTTGATTTTATAAAGTGTGGCGAGCTCAGCGAGCCACCGAGCCCGAAGTGTTGCGAGCGCAGCGTGCCCTGCGAGGGTCCGCGTAAAGCAAGCCCGAAGTATGGCGAGCCCCGCATGGCGAGCCCCGCAAGGGGACGCAAAATACATGTCAAGTAATAAACGTAATACACGTCAAGTAATCCATGTGCGATCGCCACGCTTCCGGCTCATTTTCCGCATTCCCTCACAGGCTCGCTCGCCTCGCTCCAAGGTCGGTGTCTCGCTGCGCTCGCCACACTTTATAAAGTCAACTCAACTCCACACCAACGTGGATAGTGGGGGTAGGAACAGGTCGGGAGGGCGCGTACTGCGTGCGCTCCCAACACTACGGGCTGACGTGGATAGTGGGGGGGTGCTAAATCGCATTGCATGCAAATCGTATGCCAATCACATGCGATTTGCATACGATGCGCTCTGCGGGCAGTGCCGTCGTGAAACTACACAAGTATTATAATTTGATCCATCTCTAATGCTCCTGTCACCCCCATAGTGCCACGCTTATTGTTACAAAGTCCTCCAGTGGGAGTATGGAAAAGTAAAGGCTGTAGTCAAAAGAGGGAAAAGGGGTATGGCCACTTAAAGGGGTGGGGGGGGGGTGTTGCGTGTAGTGCACCACACCATATACCAATTATACTCTACAATAGTAGACCCCCTTATACTTGCCCCTTACACATTATGCCATACAGAATGAGCCAAACTTCACATTATATTAGGTAGTGCGCTGAGAAGTATTATGGATCAATTGAGTATTACAATAAAAATAACAGTTTTTATCAATAAAATTATATAAAAACATGAAATCTGCAATAATCAAAATACAATTAACATTTGTAATACTTGTAAATGTGTTAAGTGAACTGGGATGTATATATTAGGTTGTAAATTAATAAAGGTTGTATACTTATAGCTGGAGTTCTGCTTGTTCTTGTGTAGCACCTATGAAGGTTAATAGCTCATTTTTCCACTGGGTAATTTAGCCAGGAACAAATTAAGGGAATCCATAAACCATGGCAGATTTTGAAATATCACTGGAGGGTGAATGTAATCCTTGAATGAAGGAGATATCCTCATGAAGTATGCGGCATACGCCCTACTGGCTGGAGCAGGAGAGCGGCAGATCAGCTCCCCCCCCCCCCCCCCCACCCGGCGCCCACAAACACCCCCCCCCTCCTTTTGCCTGGGGCGCACAAATCTCTTGCACCAGCCCTAGGTAGATGCAGTATACACAATGGTTCTACAGAGGGTAGCCAAATGTTATACAGCTTACTGTCTGGTGGAAAATGGTTGTAAGACAGTATCAAAGGTCTCATAGCTTCAGTAAGTGGAAAGTCTCCCAATGTGACCAAGATGGCTCTGCGCATGCGCAATACTAGGTTCAGTAGTCAATTTGGCATGGGAGGGGAACCTCCCTGGAGGATCCAATACAGAGTCTGCACAGTAGTACTCTCCATCTTCAACAATACCTTATGACCTACAGATGGTTTACTAAAAAAAATGAGAATGGCACAAATTGTAAGACATGCCACAGTGAGAATACCTTTAGTTAGGTATTCAAACACATTCAAGATACACACTGTGAGGGAGCCCTAAGCCGAAATAGGGGGTGGGCTTCAGCCAAACACAGGTATGGTGGGTACAACCTCAGGCTGTCTCACTCAGTGACACCACCATAAGGCCCGGCAGATTATAAACTACCCGTATATACTCGAGTATAAGTTGACCCGAATATAAGCCGAGGCACCTAATTTTACAACAAAAAAAACTGGGAAAACTTATTGACTCAAGTGGGACCCTCACTTGAGTATAAGCCGAGGGGGGCTTTTTCAGCATGAAAAATGTTCTGAAAAAAATAGGCTTATACTCGAGTATATATGGTACTAGTGTATCTTTACAGTAACTACCCTTCATAATTTGACTAAATAGGGTACAAAAGTCACTCAAGATAATGATGTCCAGACAAAGGCACATTATATAAAAGGAAAGAAAGACATGTACTATACAGTGTCCTGAACATATATTTTATTAGATCTTCCTTCTAATTGTGTTATGTTGGATACATTCATCGGTATAAATAAATGTTCCATTATGAGACTTATGTAACATAATTACATTTCCCTGTCATCTTAAATGCTGTGTTATCATATTACTGCATTACAGTAATGTGCACAAATTAACATATGCTGTCTGATGGGTGCCCATACTACTTTGTATAATATTTTAGTGAAAAAAATATAGTCACTACAAAAATACTCTGCAAAACTCTCTGTAGAGAGTTGTCTTATAACGTAATCATGGACTAATCGCCCTTTGTGTCACGGAAATCATAAAATTAGATTGTAACCTCTGCAGAGAAGTCATTAATGATGAAGAAGATTGTGCATGTAAACATGACTTGCTGAGTGCACCCAAGACAGCGTCCTGCAGTTCTCTCAATATTGTAAAGAGCTTTTGGTCTCATGAGAGAAATATGCTATATTAAACCAGACAAAGGGATTAACTCCATCCTCCCTGTCACCTACGGTAATAGAGCCAGCAACAGCATCAAATATTAGTAGTCTTTGTTTCCTCACCAGCAGGGGGGGCTGTAATGTCAGACTATTTTCCCATTCATTCAGCTTTAATAGTACAGTAATGCTGCTTTCAGACCACATAACTGGCTTTGACCCTGTATTTGAAAACGTTTCCAAAAACGGGTCTGCCAGGTAAAACCCCTTTTACACCGCATGTCTTAAACGGTATATTACCGTTATAATGCCTTGGACCGGGCTGCCCTGGTATCAGGGGAGTGGGGGACCAGTGTGGAGTCCTAAATACCATTTCAGACCCGTTCAGACCGCAAAAAAAAAAAACTGGTCTGAAACGGGTAGGTCCCCTTTCAGATCGCACAGATTACTGTTTTAAAACGGTTAAAAATCGGCAAAATACTGGTTTTTTTTTAGTGCGGTCTGAAAGGGGCATTACTGGGTCCTTATGAGATATAGTATATTGTACACTGATCTTTAGATATTTGCACACCTACGCTGAACATCTCATGTAATAATGATATGCCTAACCAGGGCTGCCATCACAAATTTTGGGGCCCAGGACTGGCAATATCCCTGATATGGCCACAAGGGATAAAAGTGCACCCCAATCCTCAACGCGTTTCTCCGCTATAGGGGCATCCAGCGGTTTCATCAGGAGGAAGAGAATATTGGTTCCTCCTGATGAAACCGCTGGATGCCCATATAGCGGAGAAACGCATTGAGGATTGGGGTGCACTTTTATCCCGTGTTTTATAAGACAGCTGGATACGTTTGTTTGGTCACTACGAATAGACCTGACACCTCTCTGCCGAACTGCCGCTACAAACACTGAAAGCTTGTTCTGCCTCTGAGTGGGGAAAGGTGAGTGAGCTCCCGTCAATTACTTCTGCCGGCAACCCTGCCAAATATCAATACCCGCTGGCAGTGGCGTAAGTTCGTCCCAGTTGCCCGGAGGCAAGATGAAAATTGGTGTGCCCCCCCCCCACACACGTTATTCAAAATATATACAGTATAGTCTCTCTATAGGGGAGGGGGAGAGAGGAAGAGAGAGAGCGTACACCTACATATTTCAGCCACAGAAGCAATTTTGATTACATTTCAATTAATGTGTTTAAACTGGCAGTGGAGGAGAGGTGCCCCCTTGAGAGCAGGAGCCCGGCGGCAGATGACTCCATTGCCTCCCAGAGTTCTGCCTCTGCCCGCTGGTGTGAATTATCCACATTTTCCAACAAGGGCTGATTCCAGCATTCTAAGTGCTATTCATCTCCACTACAATTTTACTTACCCGCACAATGACAGTTTGCAATTTACATAGCTAGGTAGAAAAACTTTTGTACAAAAATAGCCGCCCTATTTGTGCGCAGCATAATAATGATATGAATATTATCTTCATGGTTATTTATAAATGCAAAAGTCACATCTACCATATAAAATATAATTAAATGCCAGAACAAATATAAACTGCAAATTAAATGAAGTGAAGTTAAATTAAATACAAAAGCTATTATTTTACCCTTTAATAAATTAAATGAGAATCTTCTTTCCTGAAATAGTGCAGACAGTAATATTTGCGGAGTTAAGCTCGGTACACACCTAAAGATTTATCTGTCCAATCTGTCTGGTGGGAACAAAAATCTGTCTGGCAGCATATAACAATCAATAGTCATTCAGATAAAATGGTTAAAGCCGTTTTAACAAACTAATCCGAACAATTGTTTTTAGTAGTTTTCCAGAGTTTGGGAGCAATTGGTTGATTGTCATTTGCTACCGTATATTACCAGATTTTTGTTCCCCCCCCCCCCCCAGACAGACTGGACAGATAAATCTTTGTGTATATACACCAACAAAGATCTGCCTTATGCCCAGTACACATGGTGCGATGTGGTCTATTTTTCTATTAGATTTTGCTTATATAAAAGCAAAATGGAATCAAAAGGAAATTTAACGCATTCAATTTCGATTCGATCCCAATGCGCAGCCCCGAGGCATTGAAATCGAATAGACAAATAGACTGTGTAGGTAAGACTATATAGTGCAGATTCAAATCGAATGTGTTTTCCTTGCAGTACGATTCAAATTGGGATTCAATAGCAAGGCAATTGCACAGTGTGTACACACCTTAGGAATAGACGAAAATAACATTCAATAATTTGCTGCCAAACTCTGGAAAACAGCTGGAGAGATCAATAAGCAATCATCCAATTAGAAATGGCTAGCTAATGCTGATGATCTTCATTATAATAATTGTTGCCTCAGCACTTATACCTAATGATAGCGGTAACTGTGCTTGTATGCAGTCCTTATTACTGTATTTTGCAATTCTGAGAATACTTTTATACTATTGCAGGGAAGGTTTATAAAAGGACAAAGGACATAGACATTGCCCATATGGCCCCTCTTCTCTTGCTGATACAGTCATCAAGTAGACTTTGCAGTATGGGACTGCATGTATTATTCAAAATAAACAGACACAGGGGCAACACCAATGATTCTCAGCTAACACAATAAAACTCTATTGCAGTAGTTCCCAAACTGGGTGCCCCAGGACACTTGCAGAGGTCTCTCGGGTTGATGGTCCAGGACCAATTTAAAATATTTATGGTCAATTTAATAGACAAAACTCGTACTTAGGGTGGCAATCATAAACTATGTGGACAAATAGAAGTAAATCCTGTCCATGTCCAATAGCTGATCCTTAGGATGACATACGGTATATACAAAATAAAAAAATAAAAATCTGCATTTCTCAATAAGAAACATTTGGCCTATGGGTGCCATTAAAACAATTCTGATACTGTAGTGTCATGTGCTGTGCTCTACAAACGTTTGAGGAACACTGCTCCAATGGTTTCCTACACAGTAATATGTACAGTATATATACTGCAGCTTTCTAATAAACAACTTAAATATAAAGCATACAAAGACAAAAAGTCTCATCCATATACGTGGCAAACAGCAGAGATTCTGAATATTGTTAAAAATTGCTTCTTGACTCGGTAAGTCAAGTTGTCAAATCAGGTCAGAAGTTAGCAAATTTGTGACAAATTCTCTAACTATAGCAGGGTCAAATAGGGTTAGTTCCACCAGAGAGTGCTATATTTCTTTGGTCACAACTGCCCTGTAAAGGGTAAAGGAGCCATCCAGCCTCAGAGAGGGCACTTTGCAGCCAGGTAAAGAACATAGTTCACTGCAAAGCCAGGAATGGGTCTCTGAGGTGTGCTTGGGGGAGAGACTGGTGGGCTCCCAAGCACGTGACTCCGGTCCAGGTTTTCAGACCTTTACAGCCACAGATGGGAACTGTGTAGAAGAGATTTATGCTTTCCTAAGTTTGCTGTTCAGTTGCTGATGCCTGGTAGGGGCCAGTTACTAGGCATAAGTATTGTAGTGTCAGGGGCTTAGACTGCCAGTGCCTGGAGGCACAACATGCACAAATATATTTCTTTATATGAAGCCTTGTTTGCTGTAAAGTGGATGTGTGGCTTGTATAGCATTAAATACATGCACAAATAGTATAAACTACATGCTGTGTCCTATTTGAATGGAGAACCTGTTACAATAGGTAGACCAACAATTGTATATAGACTAAAAACATTGCTGATTTCAAGCAAGATAACAGATTCGTTAGTTCTGATTTATACATGTTTGAGCTTACTTTTTCTAGATTGTCTATACTGGATATTAATTTTAATTAAATAGAAAAGTTGATTTGAAGCTTTACCTTTCATGGAGAATGGGCCCATGGCAGTCATACATGAAAAAAAACACACAAATCACGATCATGCTGTTAGAGAGCAGTGTACTCTGGTATTGTGTCCTCTCAGTGCACACTTGCTGGGCACTAGGACCCAGAGTCTGCAGGGAGGTCAGACTTCCAACTTGAAATGCTACTACAAATGTGCAGACTGCAGCCAATAGATCAATAAATCTGGGCCCCGCTAATGCCCAGCAATATTCTTTCAAATTTGAAGCTAATAAATAATACAAGAATTCCTGATTAATAATAGTGACCTCATAAACCATCGCAAGTTCCCTCTAAAAATTTTTACTTACATTTTTAAATACAACAATCTGGTTTTATATGGTGATAAATAGGCTGCACATGGCAGTAGTGGCAAAGCTGTCATCTGGTTGGGGGTTTTATGCTAATGCAGTTAATTAGAAATTTCTAATGAACATAGATAAATATTTGTTACTGTACTTGTTTATTTCCATTTTATATTAAAACACTAATTAAGATCTGATGCTGAGCCCAGGAAATGCAATTAGCCTCGTTTTCATTTGGCTTATAAATTGATGTCACAAATAGATATTCTGTTTCTAGATTTGCTTTCCCTTTCTGACTTCCTCATTTTCCCAATTAGCTGAAATGTAATATAAGTGCCACGCTCAGATGACACTGACAGAGGGGAGAACAGAGTAATTCTGCCAGCTGCATATGATATAATCACATAGAGGCGATGTCAAAATAATTGTCGTACACCCCACTCTCACCAAACAAAGACAATCACTTCTACCCGAGTTTAATAACTGGAATTATAATTCCCTGTCTTATTTAAAGTTGAGGCTGTATAAATGATACGGTTTGAGTGTCCTGTAAATTAGTCACAGTACAATCAGAGCCTCTCGGTCCAACAATACATCTTGTTTTGGAATCTATTTATTCATATGCTATGTTTTATTGAAATCAATGCCATGAAAATAGTTACTGTGATTCACCATTATTTCAAGTGACACTCTGGTTCTGGTTTATGCGCAAAGCACATTTGGCTTGCTAATGGAGAATAGATTTGGATGGGGTTTGTACTTCAAACTGATATTTATACTGCAGTGTAAATTTAAAGCAGCCAGTATTTACCTTGCACAGAAACAAAATACCTCCCCCAAATCAAACTCTGCACAGTTTACATCTGCCCCACGTGCAGTGTACAAGGTTTTGACCATTAGCAAACCAAAAGCGCATTGCAAGTGATCCTGGATCACCCCCTCTGCTTCTGCTGTAAAAAAAATAAACAGTGTGATAGGAGTGATTCCTGCCAACTCTTTCGGAATTGACGGGATAATCTTGAAAATTGTGTGGCCCCCAGGAAAGTAGATAAGGCTCCCGCATCCCTCCCCCACTCCATAGAGCCGCTTACGTCCCCATCCAAATCAGCTCAGATGGCAGAAGGGGGCAGGGTGATGATTTGATTTATGCTAAATTTCTTCATCATAGTCCCAACTTTACTTTAGTACAGTAATGTGTCAAGCAGGGGGTGGTGCTATGATGACACAATTGCATCTCCACTCCCCAGACTGCCTCCTCCATGTCACCTCCTGAGGAACATGGAACAAGTAGGCAAGGATAGGAGTTTGGTATCACTCCAATGTAGTTTCCCAAATTCTGCCATTACAGTGCAGGTTTTATTTTATTTTACTTATTTATTAACAGTTTCATATAAATCGCAGCATATTCCGTTGCGCTTTACAATAGGAGACAGTGATACAAAAAACTGGGTATTTACAGACAGTCAAAGATATGAGGACCCTGCTCGCAAGATAGCCATGTTTGAATCCAGATAGATAAATCGCATTGACTAAGGTACTATAACATGACAAATAATGAAGTACTAAAGATGTTTTTTTTCCAGCTGCTGTACATATAGGTTGACATTTTTAAGGGCCAGCCTTGTCCACTGGCTGTATTATAGCCAAAACTTCCATTAGGTAATCTGGTAATTGAAGGGTCCAGACCACACTATTAAGTTTCGAATTACATATTTTGTTTGACAATATTCTTTTGACAACTGTTTTGCAGAGCAGAGCAAAAAATATGTTTCTATTTAGAAAGCAAGATTCTGAATAGCAAATGTAGTCTCACTGCACAAAAGTGGAAGAAAGGAAGAGGGAAGCCATTAACCACCAGTGAGCCTTACATCAGTAGTAGGGAAATTGCTGGAAACACTCTTAAAAGAAAGAGTTGTCGAATATCTTAAACCAGCAATTTATAGGATCCTAAACAGCATGGGTTTACTGAGGGGGAGATCATATCTGGGTGACTGCAGTAATAGATCAAGGGGGGCTGACTTTAGTAAGGCTGTTGACACTGTCCCACAGCACAGACTGTTAAATAAGCTTGAAAGCTTGGTGTTGGATTCTAAGATGGTTGAATGGATAAGATCTTGGATGGAGGATAGAAAACAGAGAGGAGGGAAAGGTTTCCAGTGGAGTACCCCAGTGATCTGTACTTGGACCAGTGCTTTTTAATATCTTTATTGGTGACATTGGTGGAATTGAGGGTAAAATATGTTTTTTTTTGCAGATGACACAAAGGTATGCAACAGGGTAGACACACCAGGAGGGGCAAAACAAATTATTGATGATCTAGGTAGTTTAGAGGAATGGTCAAGAGCATGGCAACTACAGTTTAATGCCAAAAAAGGTAAAATCATGCACTTGGGTTTAAAAAATCCAAAGGCTAAATATAGTATAAATGACAATATAATGAAAACTACTGAGGAGGAGAGGGATCTAGGTGTCGCTGTTTCAGGTGACGTAAGGGCAGGTAGGCAATGTAACAAAGCAATGAAGAATGCAAGTCAGATGCTTGGTTGCATAGGGAGAGATATCAGCAGTAGAAAGAAAGAAGTAATAATGCCACTGTATAGGTCATTGGTACGACCTCACCTAGAGTACTGTGTTCAGTTCTGGAGGCCATATCTCGAGAAGGATATAAATACATTAGAGACTGTACAAACCTTACCCGGAAAGACTAGAAGATCTTAATATGTATAGTTTAGAGCAGAGAAGAGAAAGGGGGGAAATTATATAAACTTTCAAATATATCAAGGGTTTTAACAAGGTACAGGAGGAAGACATTCTTCACAGGAAGAGGAGCAATAGAACACAAGGACATTCACTGAAACTAGAGGGAGGAAGATCCAAGGGAAATTTGAGGAAAAATTACTTCACAGAAAGGGTAGTGGATAAGTGGAATAGCCTCCCATCAGAGGTGGTAGAGGCAAATACAGTAGAGCAATTTAAACATGCTTGATATAGACATATTGATATCCTTGACAAAGAAATAAGGATCAAATATGGTTTGAGGTAACGTTTCAAAAAGGGGCAGACTAGATGGGCCAAGTGGTTCTTATCTGCCGTCAAATTCTATGTTTCTATATATTAACAAGAGGTAAAGATGGGGCATGTTGGGGGGGGGGGGTATTATTTGCTGTGCTGAAGCAATTCTTACTTCACAAATTAAGTTTATTTTGCTGGTAAATATCAGTTTTTTTTTATGCAGAAGACATAACTGTTTTGGTCTGACCCAGCTGTTTCACCAAGTGGTTGGAGCGCATGTTGCACTGACTCCTCTGGCGAATATTTTGTGCATCCAGAAGCAAAAGAACATCCCTCGTATCTTCAATAAAATCTACTCCGGTTTGGAGCCAACATGTGGACTTACTTTCATGCTCAAATCTTCTACCCACCTAACAACCTGTAGGCATCTGCCAATAAATAGGCGCCACCTCTAATCTGCCCAGATACACCCAGAAACATCAATTTTTTGGATAAAATTCAACTCTTTTCTTGAGGTATGGATATTCAGCCCACAAAGTGATTGGCCAAGACCAAAGGAGGTGACAGATCCTCTATTCAAATGGGTGAGATTTAATAGGATGAGAGATTCAGAAAGTGAGAGATTTGGTAAGAAATCTCCAGGTTTTTTTTTAAAGCGGCAATCATTTACACTGCAAATTATGCAGTGTAAATGATTGCCGCTTTAGAAAAAAACTGGAGATTTCTTACCAAATCTCTCACTTTCTGAATCTCTCATCCTATTAAATTTCACCTAAAATCTTGATAGTCATTGGTAATTGGTATCAGCTACTCAGCAAATACTATAGCTATATTCCCGTTATAAATGAACTGAGACAGTGACAAGACTTGACAGTTTAATCTCATATATGATACTCAGACACAAACTTACCACTTCTGGGAGCACCCGAATGGAGAGGTCATGAATAGCTTTCACCACGATGCAGAGAGCTGACAGCAGGAATATTACACCCAAGATAACGCAGGCTCTGTGTAAAGAAACAAAATACAGGGCTAAATATTTGTGAAATACCTTGAGATAATAAAAAGACATTGCCAAAAGAGGTGCAGGAAAATTTACAAATTTGCACCAGTTCATCCAAACTCGAATTGCACAGAACTTAGCAGAAAAAAAAAACCCCAGCATCATAACAGCTACTACAAATGCCACCATCTTGCATTTTGGGGAAAAAGGAGTCACAACTGTGCAAATCCAGGAACATAACTTCACCAAGTATTACACTGTGCCTGAGCACAATAATTAAATAAAATAAATACAAATGTATTTTTTAAACTGAATATGAATTGTAATTTTTTTAATCAGGATTTTTGCGACTAACGTTTACAGTTTTGTTTACTGATTGTTTAATTAATGATTAGGGGACTTAGAATATATTGAATACATGGGCCTAATGAATATACAGTATGAATTATAATGAATGCATGGAGACACTAATGTCTATTGAGTGTTGGGCACATCTGGTATAATCAGTGTGAATGATTTGTGCTATGAATAGACATGTTGCAGTAGAGCTAACAATCTAATGATAAGTCTTATGGTCTCCTCCCAGTCTAGAGTCCCATGTGGTCTTAAATCACTCTAGTTTGTTCAGAGTAATACATTTTCTATCCGACAGTCAATTAGAAAAACATACATTTTTGATTAATTACATGGCAGTATGACATCAGGTGTGAGCGCTGAAACATATATTCGGAACACCCACTTATAAGTGAATTATCAGTGACGCATCTAGTTGATATGGATGCTTTAGCCTTCCTGTTTCTCCTAAGCAAACCTCTGCATTGTGACAGTGCTGATGTCCTTGAGGAGTAGGTGTCCTTGTCACAAGCACTAAAGATGAGCACAGTGACAGAAAATACAGAAACACAGGTTTATATATTTATGTGTGTACAACTCATTTCCACTCATTTCCACTTTTTTGATAAGAGTTTAGAATAAAAACAACAACTAACATAGATGGCGTATTACTGACAGCAGACCTCTTACAGCTACAGCTGATCTATACAATATGTGCGGCACAGATCGGCTGTTTTTACGGAATGGCTGACGTCAGCTGGCCTCTTATATTGGCAAGATGTGCAGAAACCACCAGTCACCCACTATGGACGCAGCAGTAAAGAATTTGGCTGTGTTGTTTTATTCTGAGCCCGCAATCTGCCACACACAGAGGAGTACTATGGATTTTACTGTGAGAAATATGACACCCAGGCACACAGCAAAACACAAGGGATAGTGGATGTGCATTACACTCTCCTCCGAAAACTGCATTGCAGATCCGTAATGTCCAAAAGAAGTTTACTATATACGTGCCAAACAACAATCCCCCCCCCCAATCCCTGCTCTACATTGTGGTCTCGTCCTGGAATTACAGAGCGTTTTTTTTTTTTTTTTTAAACAACATGAATTGTTAGTGATGTTTTATCTGACAATAATCAGTCTCAAATAGAATCAGATCGTATTTTCAATATTTTTGGCTACTGAAAAATGAGTAAAATATACAAGCATTGATGTGGGGAGGGTGGTAGGGGACATAAAACAATTGGGTACTTGTTTCCTAGCACGGCGCCACCGATTTTGATTGTATCCATCGGGTCGGAAAAATCGGGTCAATCGCATCGCATGCCAACCAAATCGCATGCGATGCGATCGACCAGATTTTTACATTGGAATCAATGTAAAATGGTCCCTGAGACCCGATTTTACATTGATTTCAATGTAAAAAGCCCCAAAACCCCCCATTTTAATACCAAACCCCCCCCTCATGTTTCAAATGCCCCCCCACCATTGTTAACGCCACCCCACTATTGACGCCAACCCGAAGCGTGGCGAGCGCAGCGAGCCCGCGAGGAGCGGCGGTACGCGTCTTCCGACCTTTTCATACCCCTACTATCCACGTCGGACTTCACAGGTATCCCTTTGCGGACTTCACAGGTATCCGCGTGCGCTCGCCACGCTTCGGGCTCGGTGGCTCGCTGCGCTCGCCACACTATATAAGATCAACTCCACGCCGACGTGGATAGTAGGGGTATGAAAAGGTCAGAGGACGCGTGCCGCCGCCCCTCGCTGGCTCGCTGAACTCGCCACGCTTCGGGTTGGCGTCAATAGTCGGGTGGCTCTAACAATGGGGGGGGGGGGCATTAAACATACTTTTTAACCATATTCAATGTGAAATGGGCCCATTTCACATTGTCACCTATGTAAAATCGGGTTGATCGCGTTGATCAACCCGATTTTCACTTTAAAAATAATTTTACATTGTTCCCTATGGGAAAATCGCGTTGATCGTGTCGGTCGCATCGCGGCCCCTTTATTAGGGACCGCGATGGACGCGATCAATCCGATTTTGTCTTTCACCGGCAAATTATCTGGTGATTGACACAAAATCTGGTCCATCGCATTGATTGTATGCCTTAAGTACCTTGAACTTAAGGCATACAATCAACGAGATGGGCGCCGTGCTAGGAAACAAGTACCAACAATTGCATTAGCAATTATGACATTAACAATGTAAGGAATTTCATTAATTAAAAAAATATATATATTATTTATTGTATGGCAATTCCAAAAGGCTGAATTACTGTAGATAGACCATGCTGATATAGGGCCTGATTCAGAGTTGATCGCTACTGTGTGAATTCACAATCCGTTCAATTTCCCACTGATTGCACATGAGTACGGATCATGCCACTTATTCTGGTTCACTCGCAAAGGCAAATTCCTTCTCAAATGGACAAAACCATGTGCACTGCATGTGGGGCAGATGTAAATTGTGCAGAGAGAATTAGATTTGGGTGGGGTTTTACTTCAAAGTATGGTCTATATTGCAGTGTAAAAATAAAGCAGTCTGTATTTTCCCTGCACAGAAACAAAATAACTCACCAAAATCTAAATCTTTCTGCACAAGTTACATCTGCCCCCTCCATGTGTGAGTCAAAATAGCGACAGAAGTAGAATTTTTTTTAATTGCAATCCTATTGCAATCTGTGGGTGAACGTCAGCGTTTGCGAGTGGACACCGGTCCTTTTTTGGGAGTGTCAGAAAAACCGCAGGAGTGCCAATGCGCTTTAAGGTAGGGTTTGTGACCTCAGCGCCGGCCTCGATCAGTCTGTCTCTTGTTGTGGAATGGTCACACTCACATGTGCACAAACTAGGAAAAACATTCGATGGTGAGTGAATTGTCATCTGGATTTGTGATAGGATACTGGATTGCAACATTTTCGCAACACAATTCACTTGCAGATTTACATAGGGCGGGTGTTCACTCTGGGCAGTGGCTAATCACTCACAGTCCTCTGCAAATTTATGCAAAATTAGGGCATGGGGCAACAAGCAATATAGTGGAAATTTAGCCAGCAAAGGGTTCGAGATCATTTGTCATTGCCTGCATTGAAAGTTTGCAGCAACACCGCTGTTTGTAGTTTGGGATGGTTCTAGGTCATCTCAGCTACCAGATTAATCGGACTCATTGCTGCTACTTGCAGTGACTTGTTTATCCATTCTGAATATTCACCAGGTCCATCTATTGTTCTACAGTATTTGTATCATATCCATAAAACAGTCATTTGTATGGTAACCACACCTTGTGATTTTTGCTACAAACCTAACATTGTATTAGCCAAAATCCATGCCTATGAACCTTTACTCATTCAGGTTTATGGGCTTTCACTTGGCAGATGGATAATTCATGGGATGGGTGTTCCATAAAAATGCACCTTCTTTGAACATTTTATCAAACACAGGCTCTTCATTGGTGTGTAGAGGACACACAGGAGAAAGGGGTAATGCACTTTTTTCTTTTGTGTATCGGACCACATCATTTACTGAAAGCGATTGTTGTGTTCAGGTGGTGCCATCGAAGATATACAGTCCATCATACAGTACTTAAGTAATGAAATTGATACTGGTGATTACTACGGCCATCTGCTTTTTGGATTAGGTTGGAAACATGTGGGAAGCCATTACTTTGTCCTCTTTGGCTGGCAAACTAACTTTACACCGGATGCAGCCATTGCTATGGTTGTTTATTTTGCTTTCAAGTTCATCCAAATAGAGAGAGTTTTCTGCAGAAAGTTTGAGAGGTCCACCTCTGGGTATACAAAAATGGATTACTGTCAGCGTCGCTCTGCAGAGATTTAAAGGGATCCATGGGTGTAGGACTCTTTTCTGTCCCAAACTATAGATTGTTGCGAGCAAGACCGTACTACCATTTTCACTGTCTGTAACTACCCAGTTTGTTATATCCCTATTTTCAATTGTAAAGCACAAAGGAACTTTCTGTGCTGTATAGTTTAAAAAAATAAATACATTTTAGGGGTATTCTTCTGGCATTTGCCAATTAGTAGCAATGCCATGGTCCAATTGTTCACTGATGTGACTGGTTCCACTGTTTTTTTCCTTGAAAAAGTATTGTATGAATAAAACACATTGGGGATTTTAAGCATGGCGGCTGGCAACTCTGGACTTTTACAGCATATAGTATAAAGCAAAGCCAGAGAGCTTTCCGTGCATGTTCTGAATTCAGGCTACATGCTTTTGTAGGACAGAGGACCTTATTCTGGTCCATGCACACCCGATTGAATTTGCAAGGGTGCGCAATGTTTTACAACTGCGCATTTCAGAACACAGAGTGTTCCCCGGCCCTCGCACACAACACTGCGGGCAGGACTTGCGGGGAGGCAAGCAGTCTGCATGATGCGGCCATGGGAACGCCCAGTGTTTCATAGGCCTTCCCATAAAAATGCTGGCCATTCCCATGGTAGTGACCCAGTGACGCGGGTGCCGGGAGTGGGCAGCTGACATAACCTGAATCCCTAGGAGTAGGTATTATCTATCATCCAAAAAATATTTTTAAACACTAATTGCAACCACTTTCCTCAACACACAATTTCTTTAGTACTTTCTTAGACATTGTACACAGTATTACTTTTACTCTATTTAATTGTTTCAAAAAGAATCAGCTTGATCATATTGTATTATGGTTTTGGTTCATATTATTGAATTTTTGAATCATATTATATTATGGTTTTGGTTCATATATTTTCACTGTTGGTATAACAACTTTGAGGAAGTCCATGTGAACAACAGGTAGTGTGCTGTTTTGTTGCCTATTGTTCATTTGTTGGCTAGGCTTCCATTGCAATAAACCCAATGGCTCTACTTGATTTAATGGGGGAGACTGGTAATCTGCTCCAATAGTAAGTGAAAATAGGGCTAGGGTCTACAAGAGCTAAGCTCTTGGTGTTGGCGTAAATGCAGATGAAGTGGGTAAAGAAAACTGCATTCTTACAGGTGGTATGTGCAGTATAATTGATATAAAACAACACAGATTAAATGTAGCAGCAATAAATTAATCTATGCATACAGTATTACTCAGTCCAATTAGAATGTAACCAATCGCAGATAAGAAACTGTTTATTTGGGGACTTTGGGCCTAATTCTGAGTTGGAAGCGTTAGCGGTCACTTTGCCATTCAAGATGGCTTGAGAGGAGGCAGAGGACGATTCAGAGGACCTTGCTATGTACCAGCACCCAGGGACGCCTGACATAAATGGCTATGTACCATAAATAGCTATGTACCAGCACCCAGGGACGCCTGTCATATTTGGACATCTGCTTTTTTTGTCTGCATTTTTGTAGGCAAAATCACATGGTGAGAGTCCTTTGATTTGAAGCCTTTCATCCATTGGTTTTTATGCATTTTCTTATTAAAAAGGTATTGCACCATGATATGTTTTTTTTATCATTCTGAGTATCCATTGTTAAAGAAGAAAGGAACAGTGGAATCCATTGGTGACGGAATATGTCCCTCAGTTAAAACGCTTATGTCTGCTTTCACACAGTAGACACTAAATTTTGGTATGAATTATATCTTTACCCAGAATATAATAGAAGGATCCCGAGTGTTCACAGTATTGCACTATTATTCTTTCTTTCTTTTTTGGGGGCCAGTATCCCGGAAAGAAAGTGAATCCAACCACACCCAGCGCCTTGGGCGTTGTCCAATAATCCTGTTTGGTATTGTAAGAAAGCTGACATGTTTCACTACCATGAAACACCTATGAGATAAAATAATAAGGATCCGCTGGATAATTGTCCTGGGCCCAGTCTGAAGAAAGGTGAGGGCCTGGGCCGCTTTGCCAGGACTGGCACGCTGATCCTCTGGCTGCTGATGCTGCCCTTGGTACTGCCGGGCCTCGGGTCACCTGCTGCCTCTGCTCGCCACTCACACACACACAGCCGCAGGACACAGATAGCGCAGACAGACGCTAGAGGTGCTCCTGCACCTCTAGTGTCTGAGGAGGGGAACGCCCAGGTCAGCGCTACGCAGAAGTGGAGATTCCGGGAGCGCTGGTGTACACTACAATGCTCACCCCTGGGCAATGTGCAAGTAACTACCCATGACAATTAGAATGTATTCCCCCATGGCAAAAAGCATGTAAGTCCCCCTGGCAGCGAGCATTTAATCCCCCTCCCATGGTAATGAGTATAAAACCCATGCAAGGGGCATGTAACCCCCTAGCAATGATCATGTACTGTAACCCCTGGCAACGAGCATGTAATCGCTGGCATCGAGCAAGAAACCTCTGACAACAATCATGTAAATTCTAGCAAAGAACATGTAGGTAAGCAGCATTTATGTGGCATAATATGTTATGGGCAGTAGGGTGTATGGCATAATGTGTAATTATGGTGTGCAGCATAATGAGTAGTAGGTATTATGGTGTGTCACATAATATATAATGGGAATTAGGGTGTGTGACATAATATGTAATGAAAATACAGTGTGTGGCATAATAAGTAATGGGCATTACAGTGTGTGGCATAATATGCAATCCTGGGGCAGTGTGTCTAATTTTTGTTAAAATCAAATTGATGGCACTGTCTGTGAGGTGCCAACTAGTGGGTTGCCGGCAAAATATCTGACTACAATATTTTGTGTAACAATAGGTGGGGGCCCTGACTATTTTGTCAGTCCCGGGCCCTGCAATTTCTGATGTCAGCCCTGGAAGGATAGGATCAGGAGCTTCATATGCTCAGACAGGCTTCCTGAAATGTCAGATGTTTCCTTGATAAGTCTAATCTGGGGTTTTTAGTTCTCCAATATAAGTAGCACTAGATCATCAACAAAGCTCTGAAAACTATTTTAAAATAATGGCAACTTAAAAATATATCTGGTACCCAGAGCTAATGGATACAGTATAGCAACTTGCTACTAATATAATTATTAATGCTGGGATTATCAATTATGTTTAACATCTACCTTCTGTAGATACAACCCTAGTGAATCAAGTCGTTCCTTGTACATACTGTATGTTTTAAAAATACCTTTTTCTTTTTTATTGTTTATATGTTTTATTTGTATTAATACTTGGAATATTATGTTGAATTATATTTAACATCAGTAACCTCAGAAGCTTTCTAATGTACCCAATTCAATACATATCCCATTGGTTAAGATCTAGGATTTAATGCATACATAATAACACACTGCATCCGAGGAGTAAAACACCAGAGAACATAGTGACTTCTCTCCCTCCTGGGACTGAGATCTGCAATAAATAATTCATGAAATGGATATTGTTAATCCTGCAACTTCTGAAGCAGCTATTGGAGCTGCAGTGTCTATGCGTTGATTTAAAGTGACTGTTCTTGATACTGCAGTAAAATCAGGATAACATGCATGTACAGAGCTGAGGCTTCATCATACATATATACTATAGGAAAATAGGTCAAATCAATGCATAGAAACTAACATATGCTCTCGATGTACTGTATGTAAGTGATTCTTTTTTCAAATATTCTTCAAGCAGTTTTGATGTGTCCTTTAAATACAATCTATTCTCTTGGTAGTATGTGTTAACATGTGAAACATACAAGTAAATTCAGTGGTATAGCTAGATATTTGTAGGACCCATATACATATATCCATACCTCCCAACTGTCCCGCTTATCGCGGGAACGTCCCAGTATTTTGGGACATTCCCACGTCCCTCCCGCCGCAGACAGTGTCCCGCGGCGGGGGGGGGGGGCAGTTGGGAGTCCCCCCCTGTCGTCCGTCTATTCTTCCAGGCAGATGGGCTGGGGGCTGGCCAGCAGCTCACAGAACTGCTGGGGATGCCTCCACCGTGGCGGAAAATGGGGTGTGGCCTCGTGGCAGCGCCGCAAGTATAGACCACACCCCCTTTCTGATAGGCCACACACCCCAAATCTAGGACTTAGTCTAAGGCTGTGGGAGGGGAATGTTAGGGTTAGGCTGCAGAGAGGGGGTTAGGTGTTATGGGGTTTATAGTTAGGCTGCTGGGGGTTAGGTTTATGTGGCAGGGTGTGGAGGTTAGGCACTAGCGGGGAGGCTTCCTGGGGGAGGGTAGTCTTCTAGAAGGGAGGGATGGGGGAAAAACCCTTTTCAGGATTATGCGTATTGGGATACTGGTTGCCCTTTTGATTGGCGATATCACGAGCACCATGATATTCTATATATCTTCTATGGCGCATAGGGTCTAAATCAGAGGATGACCCATAGTCAATGTGACACACAAATAACCAATGTTCTAAGTCTGCACATGTGTCTGAGTTGCACTATACATGTGTCCCAGTTGCACCCAGAGGACCTAATTCAGCATGGATCATTAAACTGAGAAGTTGCAGGTTACTGCCAGCATTAGGCCACCACCCAGGCTAATTGAAAAAAAAAAAAAAAAAGCCCATTGAAATTTTTAATGCATTGCAGATTGCAACCAATTTGCAGATCCATTTGTAGATATGTTCACAAATCCCAGAATATCAAAGCATCTTTGCCGCCTGTGCAAATGTGAATAGGTCTGATGCTGGCACTAATCTGCAACAAATACGGTCTGGAAGTAGTTATATCTCAGAGACTCAACTTCAAAATGCTTGGTCGCGCTTTTCGAGCACACAGAGAAAACGGCATGTTTCTGCCACCAAACACTGGCTTCCTGTCACTCAAACTGCATTGCGGTTGCTAACCGTTTGCACTTTTGACAACAAATTTTGCTCACATATGCGCAATGCCAACAGTATGCATGTGCAGTCATAATCACTAGATTTGTGAATTCTCCAATTAGTGATCCATGCTGAATAACCCCCAAAGACAAAGCATTATGGCACACACTATAATGCTTCGTACACATTATACCACACATCATAATGCCCATTACCCAAGATGGCATACACCGTAATACCCATTACACATGTTGGCACACACTGAAAGTTCTCAGCAGCATGTCAGCACAGTGGGGGTGGGCAGCGTATAGACACACAATGCCACACACAAAAATGGCAGGGAACATTTTCTGGTTTTAAAAATGGGCAGGGTGCAGCACCCTGCAAAAGAAGCTTAGAGGGAACACTACATAAATGAATAAGCAAAACAGTGACTTACAGTTGAATACAATTGAGGACAAGTACAGGGTACATAACCCTAACTGCGTCAATAGAGGACAATGGAATAAGTATCAGCGTGGCAGAAAACCATAGGATTTGGTGCTGTCAAAGGTGGTTTAAGTAAGAGAAGAAAGAACACATTAGGGAAGAGGGCCCTGCTCGTGAGAGATTACATTCTGAGCAACTACCAGTGAGTTAGGATAAGAATTGTCTGGGCTTGGTGAAATATGGGTCTATTTGAAGTTTTGTAGAGAGGTGCCGAATCGGAAGGAAAAATGTAGAGTTCCAGAGGTGGGGAGCAGCACGTGAAAAGTCTTGGAGGTAGGAGTATTCAGTAGACAGAAGAGGTAGCATGCATTAGCTGAGCAAAGAGGATGGGAAGGAGTGTAAAGGTAGACGAGGTCAGAGATGTAAATGGGAGAGGAGTGGGTGAGAGCTTTGTAAATGAGTGAAAGGTTTGAATTGGATTTTATGAAAGGGGAGCCAGTGAAGGGCTTGTAAAAGAGGGGAGGTTGATGTAGTGCATTTGGTGAGGAAGATGAGCTGAGCTGTGACATTAAGGATAGATTGGAGCGAAGAGAGACATTTGTCAAGGATTTTACATAGGAGATTACAGTAGTCCAGTCTAGAGATAACAAGTGAGTGGACAAAGGTCTTAATATAATCCTGGGTGAGAGGATCTGATCCTGGAAATATTTTATAGATGAAAATAGCAGGTTTGCGAGAGGTGCTGAATGTCTGGTTTAAAGGAGAGGGAGGAGTCAAGTATTTCTTCAAGACAGCCCACTGGGGGCTAGAGGAAATAGAAGTGCCATCAACAGATAATGAGATTGTGGGAGGTGAGATTGTACAGGATGGGGGAAAATGATCAGCTCAGTGTTCTTAAACATGTTAAGTTGGGAAAGTGCTGGGACATCCAAGAAGAGATAGCAGAGAGACAGTTGGAAACACAAGTGAGGAGAGCAGGCAAAAGATCAAGGGACGAAATGTAGATTTTAGTATCATCAGCATAGAGGGGAGATCAAAAGTCAAGAGAGCTAATGAGTTCACCTAAAGAGGACATATAGAGAGAGAAAAAGAGAAGACCAAGAACAGAATTTTGTGGGACACCTACTGTTAGTGGAAATGGGGGGGGGGGGGGTGTGCGCCTTGGGAGAAGACAGAAAAGGAATGGTCAGAGAGGTAGAAGGACAGCCAGGAAAGGGCAGTATCACGCAAACCAAGGCATTGAATGATTTGCAGAAGGAAAGGGTGGTCCACAGTGTCAAAAGCAGTAGAGAGGTCAAGAAGAATAAGCAAAGAGTAGTGGATCTTTTGTTTTGTAGCATGGAGATGGTTGCAGACTTTTGTGAGGTCAGTTTCAGTGGAGTGGAGAGGACGGAAGCCAAACTGGAATGGGTCAAGAGGGAGTAAGAGGAGAGAAAGGCAGCAATGCAGTTGTAGACATTACGCTCAAGAAGTTTGGAGGCAAAAGAGAGTGCAGAGATGTGTCGGTAGTTGGAAATGGTGTTTAGATCAAGGGTAGGGTTTGGATTTAAGGATAAGGGAGATGAAAGCATGCTTGAATGCAGAAGGGACAGTGCCTGATGAGATGGTAAAATAGGTAAGGGAGATGGGAGGGTATAGGGATGGAGGGGGAGGTGGTGAGGGAGGAGGAACGGATGAGGGCCATGACTTCCTCAACAGATACATGGGAGAAGGATGTCAGAGTTGGTAAGAAGGAGGAAGAGGGATTGTAAGGGAGAAGAGGTGTTGGTTGCTGATGATCTGATGAGATGTGATGTCCTGACGTATGGAGTCAATTTTGGATGTGAAGTAAGGAGCAGAGAGTGATGAGAGGAGGTGAGGTGAAGGTGGGCAGGGAGTTGACAGTGTAAAAGTGGTGCCAGGGCTTTTTAGACTGGAAGGAGATGAGGTTTATGAGGTATGCTGTTTAGCAAGGGAAAGAGCAGTACTAAAGGATGAAAGCATTAGTTTGAAATTGAGCTTATGATTGGTGTTTTCTACAGTACATTACATATATGAGGCACAAGGGTAAATTTACTAAGATGGGAGTTCTATTTCAGATGGAATGTTGCTATAGGCAACCAATCAGAGTCTACTTCTTACTTATTTAGCACCTTCTAGAAAATAATAAATATAATCTGATTGGTAGAACATAGCAACATCCCAGCTGAAATAGAACTCCCATCTAAATTTCCCGCACAGAATCCAAAGGAAAAAACAGTTTTTAACAAGGATCCATAAAGAGGATAAATATGTTTTACTGCAGGGAACCCAAAGGTCACGGCCTCTCCATTTCTAATCCATAGGCAGTAACAGACTATCAAGAACATAGGATAAGACAAGAATTATATTTAATATAAAGGCCAGGGTTTGGGGCAAGCAAAAATGGAACAGCAAAACATAACAAGTGCAGTTACGGTCGGAAGGTCAGAAATGATTCTGTTTAGGTATTAGAAACGCTGACATAGTCTCCTGCTTAAGAACTAGTGAATAATTTAGCAGGTTTAAATGAAGAGCACCAGTTTTCCAGGTATAGCTTTGCAGGCAGTCTCAAATAAAAGCAGATATTTGAAAGTGTGCCACAAAAGTGGTGTTACTGGTGGACATGCTCGCTAAGGAGAACAAACTGGATAACAGCACCCAAGGCCACAGGACTTGTTACTTTTAGTACTGTATGTAGCCATTTTGGTTGCAAAAGTAGTATATGCAAGACTACATTATCATATATATATATATATATATATATATATATATATATATATATATATATATATATACAGTGCTATTTTTGTAGGAAAATAGGTTCAGGAACTGTGGGCGGGGGCAAAAAGTGGGCGGTGATGTGGGAGGAGCTACAAAAGGGGCGGGGCATTACATAGAAAAAAAAGAGAGAGAAAAAATGAAAAACATAATTCCTCACTCCGTCACGCTTATTATACATATGCCACACAGAGATTTGCATTATACATATGCCACTCACAGAGATGCCCGTTATACATATGCCACACACAGAGATGCCCGTTATACATATGCCACACACAGAGATGCCCATTATACATATGCCACTCACAGAGATGCCCATTATACATATGCCACACACAGAGATGCCCGTTATACATATGCCGCACACAGAGATGCCCGTTATACATATTCCCCGACACCGTGATGCCATTATACATATTCCCCACACAGAGATGCCCATTATACATAAGGCCCACACAGAGATGACCAAACATATGGCCAACACCAAGATGCCCATGCTGCCACACTGAGATATTTCAGACAGCAACAGCAGTGTTAAAGATAAAATTGCATTAATCAGTGATGTTCAGTAAATTACCAGGCAATTGAGGCTGCCCTCGGCTTGAGGGATCAGATGGGACTGGAGAGTAAGTTCCCTTAGGCAGGCAGGCGGAGGGAGAGTTGATCCTATAAAATATTTTTGGGGAGGGGGGCTTCTGCCAGGGGCGTAACTACAACTCTCAGGGGAAGACGTGGAGGTGGAGGTTTGGAACGTACATGTTATCAAAATGCGTACACACAGAGGCGAGGGGTCACACACAGAAGGATGTACAGATTACACACAAACACACACAGGGGTAGTGGGCTACAGGGGTGTCACACACAGAAGAAGGTGGTGCAGGGGGTCACACTGGGGATTAGAGCTGGGATTAAGGGGTAGAGGTAAGGTGTCATACACAGGGATAGGGGGGTCACACACCAGGGATGTGGGGGTCACACACCGAGGAAGGATGTAGAGTGTGCGAAAGGTTTCACACACAGGGGATATGTGGTACAGGGTGGTCACATACCAGGGATGAGGGTGGAAGAAGGGACAAGGTGCCAGACATGGAAATAAGGGGTGCAGGAGGTAATAGGTCACACATACAAAGGAAGAGGATACGTGAATTATTAGTTGTATCATGCACACTACCCTCTTGGGTAGTGCATGACAGCAGACATACTGTAATGTGGTCATTTATAAATAGTTTTGCCTCTGGACAGTAGGAGGTCATAGGGCTACATGATACATGAGCACTTACTAACGGAAGGGGGGTTCAGGCACTGGGTAAACGGGAGACAAGCCGCGCTGTCCGACTGGAAGAACAGTGTCAAACCTTTCAGAGTTGCAGACCCAGCGCTGTTCCCCTCATGGTGCGGCTGCTTGTGGAGGGAGGTGCCGGGTCTGCGTCGGGGGGGAAGGGTGGTCGCGCATCTGGGGGAAGAGGGCGGCGCAGGAATCAGCATGCACATCTCCAAGTCCAGCGTCTGCGAGGAAGAGGGCGGCCGCGGCTCATATCGCCAACGTCTGTGGGAGTTGGTGATGGCAACAGCGGTACAGCAGCAGTGATGGGCAGCTGCAGTGCCGCTGCTACACAGATGATCCGGCGCCCGGGCAAACTGTACCGGTCCCCCCTTTCGGCAGCTAATTAGGAAGTGCTGCAGTTGTAGGGCCAGGACTTCTGGTGCTGGCTCCTTCATTCCCCCACTGCTGTTTCTCCTGCAGCAGATAGTTTTTAGTGCGCCCCCCACACCCCGCCGGCGCTGGCTCCTTCAAACCCTGGCGGGGGCTGCCACAGCGTGTCTCGGCGGGTGGAGGGCGCGGGAACCACCATGGATGCGCAATGACACTGACATCAGGCGCATCTATGGAGTAGTAGGTCAAGGGGCGGTGGCAGGAAGTACATCTTCCTTGCCGCCGCGGAGAAACAGAGATTATCATTGTAGATAATCTCTGTGAGTGCAGCCTGCGCCCGGCGTTAAAAACGGATCTGGTGAGATCGTTTTTCAATTGAACTTCAGGAACGGCGTTCCGGACCGTTCCACCACAAAAATAGCCCTGTATATATATATATATATATATATATATATATATATATCTAGTGTCTGTTTGTGTGTCTCCGAAACACTTGCATCTGTTGACAGCGAGTGAAACTACATCTCTTCCTCTCTTACACATGCACAAACAGAGAGGCAATCACAAGGTAGCAGACAAGCTTTCGAAGCATTTGCTTCGAGCCGGCTTACTAGTATTCTAATAAGTTAGTAGGGAGCACTGAAACTGATGAGTCCTGCAACCTATTAATTTATAATAACCTGCCTCTCTAATATGGTGAGCGTGCCTCACTCCTATATGAATAGACTAAACTGTAACAATTGGACATAATTCAGACCTCATCACATGTCTTCTAATTTATCAAGCCCTGCGATCAGGTATATGCCAACCCACCAGAGTGAAATCCTGCCACGGGCAGGCCTACAAATTGCTTAGCATGGCTTGCAAAATGATCGCAGGCCTGCAAATTTCTGCAAAGCCATCTAATGATTTTTCCAGTGTGTGCAGTCTGTGCCTGGCCAAGGACCTACTCAGTGGCTGCAATACCCCAAAGCGCTGGCTTCCTGCCAATCACCTTGCGAACGGCCAGTGAATAAAGAAAGTACAGATGGAGCCTCGTCATTGCAGGGGCTGGCGAAAGTATTGCCAGCCCCGGCCAGCGGCCGGCTCCCGCCAGGGGGCGCGTGCGCATGAGATTCATGCGCACCCCGTGGCAATGGAGCTTGCCCTGGGTCCCTGCCGCCGATCCCCCTTGCCGCCCCAACCCCCCCCCCTAACCCTGCCCGTATCCCTGAAGCGGAGACAGGCAGAAACCTGCAGCGCCGCCGGCGAGAGACTGGGACGCATGTGCGTCTGAGACGCACGCACGGCCCAGTTCAGTGTAGCCCCTGTCCACCGGCACTCGTAAGAGGGGAGGCTCTGGCGAGCCCCGGCCAGGGATGACAGGGGCTCCATCGGTAGCAGGATTTATTGCAGGTCTGAATTAGGCCCAATGCGTACCTCCCAACTTTTGTCTTTTTATAATCGGGACCTGCCACGCTGAAAACCTTTAAGGGTGCCGAGCTACATGCCAGATGGGCGTGGGTTTTGTTGGAGGGGGCGTGGCCTAGCGACACATCTCCTGTTTTCGGCACTCCTCCCCTTCCTCCCTGCACTGAGGAGGTGCCTCTTCAGCGATCACTGCTGCTCTGCAGAGCAGCGGTGATCTCTAGCTCCCGCCAATTGCCCCCAGCCCGCAGGTCATGGCTACCCATGGGAGGGTGAGTGGGACAGTCTCCAATTAGCGGGACTGTCTCGCTGTAATCGGGAAAGATGGGAGATATGCTAATGTCATAGTTATTCATTTGCCATCTGGAGAGATCCAGTGCAAAGCTTAGACCACAAGCACATTTGCGCATGGCCATTTTTAGGTTCTATTGCTCCTAACTGTACAGAATTGATTAATATGTCAGTGCTTTACAGAAAAATAGAAGCATAATTGCTTACTCGTGAATTTCAGGTATCTGAGCCAATATTTTTTATGTAGGTGTCAGCCATTTTTTTCAGTATGCAAATCTATTGCAGTTAGCGGTGTCCATTTCTGCAGTTGCATGTAAGCTATTTTAAATTACAAGATTTATTTCCTAGTTTGCAATGATCAGTGCGCTGTGGAGGATGTGCAGTGTACACACAACCTGCGCCAGTGTATCAGATGGGCTGCATGAGATAAATCACTTTTAAGATATAATTATTGGTCCATATGACATGCGAATCTGTCTCTCTCTCTACACTTTTAAAATAGCTGTGCTGTCATTGCAAGGTGCAGCCGTGAAAGCTAGTTCCAGGGCTAGAGACACATTACTCATGCCTGTTTAAAAAAAAAAAATCATGTGTTGTAAACCTAATTAGACAAAAATCTAAGAAAGATGCAAATCAGGTGTCGTTAGAGATGCTTAATGTTTATTCAATATTGTAATGAAGTTCTAAAATAGAATATGTGAATTCTATCTTTCTGCTTGTAGGTAGATATGAAACTGACTTAATAGTTGACCACATTTATCTAAGTGTTAGCAGAATATGAGTAGATCAGTAAAAATATACTGAGAATACTGTGTATATACATTTTTACATTTTATATTTCAGGAGGGATGATGGAGCACGGCATAGGTGCGCCCCAAATTTTGGGGCATGGCCTAGCGGGAAGGGGGCATGGCCTATACTCTCGACACTCCCAAAGCCACGCCCCGTTTTAGCTGCTGTGGGGGAATGAACAGACGCTGTGCGTGTGTATAACTGCAAATACTGGCAGATCTGTAAGGGTACCCTTATTGCTCAGGCCGCTATCGCCCAGTAGCCTCGGTGAGGAGGTACAAATAAAGAATAAAATATATAGTCCATACACTCGGCATATACTGTAGGAAAATAATCACACTTTAGTGACATAATTTACAGAGTACATTTGAGCCATTTTCATCTTTCAATGTACCTCTGCTATATTAGAATGGTCTTCACTAGTCAGTGAGAGTACAATATTAGGTGGAAAATATATATACTGTCCAATTAGAATGCTAAAATCACATAAGGCTGCCTCCAGCATCCAAAACTGTAATTCATCTCACTGGAGGCCTCAAGCCAAATAAACAGAAGCGTTGGACAGACTGAGGAACATTTCCTCAAGGAGCTTTACATAAAGTTAACCCTTCAGTGCAGCGATTGATTTATTCATGAAAAAAAAATGTGGCAGATCTGGAACCACAGAGACCTTGTCATGCAGTAACTATGGGCCTGATTCAGGTTGGCTCTCTAGCAGCGTATATTTGCTGCCCTGCGAGGCGATGTATGAGCCAGCATATCCCCTCGCTTGCGTCCGCTAGCAAGGGAAATCAATTGATGTTCGCTCACAATCTAATGCTTTCTCCTGTCTTCAGTAATAAATGTCAGTCTGAACTCACTTTTATTACAGGTGCTATCTGCCAAAGAGGGGGGGGGGGGACGCCCATAAAACGCTGTATGTTCCCCTGTAGCCACCCCCGCCCTGCCTGCCCGGGACCTCCCCTTAGTGTGCGAATGCCTCAGTGTTACTCGCCAAAGGCGTTTGCACAGTGGGTCTGCACATGCCTATTTTCACCCATACGTACAGATGGAGCCAGTCCATTAGACTGGGATACATGAGCATCTCAGATGCACGAGCGTCCCAGTCACTGGGAGGGTTGAAGGGGGATTCGGGGACAGATGGTGGGGCCTGGCGGCTGGCAGGGGCTCCATCTGTATGTGCAGACCCCAACATCGATCAGTGGGATGAATTCAGTCCATACCGAGGAATCCTGAATGAGGCCCTAAGAGAGAGGTAGAAAAGACAACTGCCTAGCTGTGCACATAAATACATACCAGTTAGTATGGTCCTACAGTGTTATTTGTGATTACATATCCATGCAGGGGTTCTCAGATAAATACACTTACATGAACACAGGAATGGACAGATTGGGGTAACAGATTGTGTGTGGTGTGCAGACTCTCCCTCTGAGAAGAGCCTGTCTGTCTGATTTGTGGTGAGCAGTCAATTGTTTGGCACCTAGGAGATTAAACTGCTCCAAATTCCACAGCAATATTTATTTTTAATATTCCTTTCTGCTTTAATTTTGCATTTACTTATTTTCCATGTGTGATAATGTACAACATGGGCAATGCTAATTTAACGTATTTGTCAGGCATCAATGGAAAGCAATGTTCTGAGTTGTTACTGAAAACGTTTGTTTGGTACTTGTTTCCTAGCACGGTGCCCACGATATTCATCTTATGCCATCGTATCGATTGCATCGCATCGCATGCGACCCGATTGCATGCGATTCGATGCGATCAGACCCGATTTTTAATTGTACAGGCACCCTGATGGGTGATTACTATGTTAAATGCACCCCCATTGTTAACGCCACCCCCACTATCAACGGCAACCCAAAGCGTGGCGAGGAGATGCGGAATACATGTAAAGTAATCCACGTCCCCTCGCAGGGCTCGCTACGCTCGCCACTCTTCGGGCTCGGTGGCTCGCTGCACTCGACACACTATATAAAATCAACTCCACGCCAACGTGGATAGTGGGGGTATGAAAGGACAGAGGACGCATACCGCTGCGCTCGCCATTGTAATGGCATGCGACGCAATATTAAAATTGTACAGTGCGGGTCTTAGGACCTGAAAATCGGGTCCCATCGCATCCCATCGCATACCTTAATTAGTGGTATGCGATGGCATACAATGGGCGCCGTGCTAGGAAACAAGTACCGTTTGTTTGAACTCCATCAGCACCCATGTATCTAAAACTGCTAAAGACATTTATGTCATATTTGGCAACCCTCCTGCAATCTGCAGGAGACTCCCTGAAATAGCAGCAATCTCACTCTCTCCCTCATTAGTCTACCAATCTCCCTCATTTCACCTAGCCCACATTACACTGTTACATTTTTTGGGGGAAAATGAATAAGAGACAGATATATTTACATTGAATCATCTGCACCATTTCCCAGCACTTTAGCAAGTATAGTATCTGCTTTGGGGCTCATCTACATTTGGATATAAGTAATTTTAAAAGATTCCTCTCAAATGTAGTAGTACACTTCAACGATTCTAGGTGCCATGTTCACAATCTCTTTTCAAAATCTCTCCATATATGGGGCTAGACACGCCCTTTGGGTGGAGCATGACACACAGCCCCTCAATGGGGCGCTGTGCAAAATTCTACTACCAACTATAATCTCCCTGAAACTAGTTTTCAAAAGTAGGCAAGTATGCATTTATATATCATGTCCTACACCTACAGTAATGCTGGATACTGCCATTTCTGTGGCATGCTTAGAAAATGGAAGCAATTAGCTGATTACTGTGGGGTTTATTTATACTTTCCTGTAAATCATTTTCATAGCAGTGCATAAAAGACAAAAATACATTTGACTCATACCAATCTACCAGCTTTACCACAAGTTCCTGACAGACTACCAACCCATCTCTTGCGTTATGGTATAAATGGTTGTCAGGGCTCGCGCGGGTAGTGCCGGCGCTAGCCCGGCGGACTCCCTGCAGCACGGCCCGGCTATTGCTAGGCGGCCTGGACGCCCTCGCGTCACTGGACGCGGCCGCGTCATCAGGCCGCGACATCCGGCAGACGCCGCCGTGCGTCCAGGTCTGCCTCCTCAGTCTCTTCCCCCACAGCCGCACCGGTTGCCTAGGCGACGGGGGACGTCAGGCAACCGGGCGGAAGGGGAAGACTCCGGCTCAGCCGCCCGCCCAGGTGATCAGCCGCAGCTGCTCACCATTGGCTGGCTCTCTATTTAAACCTTTTCACCGGGGGACTCAGACGCCGGTTATAGTTTATGCCTTGCGTTCTGAGTGTTCCCGGTTCCTGGCTGTCTTGTCCTGCTCCTGCCTGTCAGTGGATTTCCAGCTGCAGCATCCAGCATTCCCATCCGCCTCCTGGCTATTTTCCTGGTGGTTACCTGCCTTGCCTGCAGCAGTCACTGTTCTCAGATAAGTTGGGACTTCTCCCTTACCTTCTTACTCTGAGATCACCGTGCATTTATATATTTTGTGTCATCTCTAAGTGTATTGTTACACCTGGATCCCATGGTATTACCCCGTGGGGGCACACTCGTTATTCTGATATTGCGTCATCGTAGTGTATTGTTACACCTGTACCCCCCCGGGTTCAGTAGTATTCTTTTCTTATTGTGTCAACTCATGTGTATTGTTACATTCACCGGTAAACGTATTACCTCAGAAATTTCCTGTTCACGGGGCGTCTCTCACATCCGCCCTTAGGGCTGGGTTGTCCTCACCAGTTGGTTCAGTTAGTTTTACCCTTGTTCTCTCCTGGCCTCCGCGGATGAATTGTCCATACTTAAGACCTGCCTGTAGCGGAGTGGGGCGGACATAATTCGCCCTTCAGCCGAGACGGGCCCAGGTGAAGACTAGCCCTGCATTTGTCCATCGACTCCAGGTAGAGGCAACGGAGTTAGGGTTGGTGAGGACACCCGTGTCCATAATTATTGGAGAGGACACCCGTGTGCATAACAATGGTAGACAATGTCTAAGTCGACAGCATAGTTTCCTACCCTCCTGCATTCTGCAGAGGACTCCCTGAAATATAAGCAATCTCCCTCTCTTCCTGATTAGTCTAGCAATCGCCCTCATTTTACCTAGCCCACATCATGTAGCTGTTGAATGCTAGATAGATACATTTACATTGATTCATCAGCACCATTCCCAGCATTGGTGATAAAAAACAATGATCCCTATTGGTACATGCATTTCTTGTGGCCATTTATATGGAACTACGTGTAAAACAACATAGATGAACAATCTCTTACATGTATCAGTGACTTTTCTTTAGCAAGTATAGTAGCGCTTACTTACTGCTTTGGGGCTCATCTACATTTGGATATATAATTCAAAGATTCCTCTCGGATGTAGCAGTACACACCCATGGTTCTAGGTGCCACATTCACAATCTATTTTCACAATCTCTCCATACAGATGGAGCGGGAGACATCTTTGGCCGGCGCTCGCCAGATCCCTTGCACTGGCAAACGCCGGCGATAGAGACTGGGACGCGCGTGCGTCTCACACGCACGTGCGTCCCAGTTTCCCATCGGCGGGGGGACGGGAACCCTGTCCGTCTCCACTTCAGGGATGGACAGGGTTAGGGGGGAGGGGGGTGCGGCAAGGCGGTGAGGACCTGGGGCGACCATCGGTGAGGCTGCAGGGACCCGGGGGGAGCCCTGTTGTAAGGGGACGCGTCCCCTTACGGCGGCTGACGGGGGATGGCGGATGTCGACTCTTCCGCCATCCTCTGCAAAGATGTCTCCCGCGCCATCTGTATAAGGAACTAGACGCGCCCTTTGGGTGGAGCATGACACGCCCCCTCAATAGGGCGCTGTGCAAAATTCTACTACCAACTATAATCTCCCTGAAACTAGTTTTCAAAAGTAGGCAAGTATGATTGACAGTCCCAAAGTCGACCACTAATGGTCAACAGTGACTAGGTCGACACCTTGAAATGGTCGATATACCTAAAGTCAACATTGACAAAATGCCGACACAAGCTTATGTTCAACATAGACGTGGTCGACATGAATAAGGCTGACATGAGTTTTCCCAGTTTTTGGGTTTTTATATCGACATCTGTTGATGTAACAGTGTAACGTGTCCCCGATTGGCACACTATTAAATTACCACTCTATGCCCACTGGGAGAGTGAAATACCAACTTTTGTGAGAAAAAAAAGTGAAAAACTTATATCAACCATTTTTATGTTGACCATGCCTATTCTGACCCTAAACTTGTGTCAATCTTTTGTCAATATCGACCTTGGATATGTTGACCATTTCAAGGTGTTGACCTAGTCACTGTTAACCATTAGTGGTCGACCAAGTGACTGTTGACCTAGACATTGTCTACCCAGTGACGGCATAAAGTGAAGATGGTGGTGGGTGTGGTTAGATGCACAGCAGTGGGCTGCTTTGCCCTGGAATTGCCAGCAAACAAGGGGGGAGATTCTCTAAACTAAAATTGCAGTAAAAACCCTGTTATCAGGTTTTTACCTCATTTTGGGATGCTGTAGGCATCCCCTGCCGAGTTATCGCGTTGGGGGGCATCGCCAGAAAAATCTGGCAATGCCCCATAGAAGCCTATGGGCTTCTAACGCGACCCACCACTGCCCTGCACCGACCCAACGCCGCCCCGCACGACCCCCGCTGCCCTGCACCGACCCACCGCCGCCCCACACCGACCACCCTCACCTGTGTACGGGCCTGTGACCTCCTCCTCCCTGCACTATGATCCTCTTCCGGGTGCAGGGAGGAGGAGAGCCCAGCACAGCAGTGCCGGGTGAGGGAGGTGGAGCCGCCTGATGAGACCCGCTGTCTCTCACCGCAAAGGACAGCTCTTGATCTTAGACAACTCCCCCTAGTTGGGGGAGGGTGACAGCCAATGTCGGACTAGAGCATGAAGGGCCCGCCAGAAAATTAAGTTATAGGGGCCCACTTTAGGGGTGCAGTCAGTCTCCAGAGGGGGATTAACAGCAATGCTCTGTAGAAAATACAGTATAATGTAACATATGTATAATGTATGATTCAAGTACACAGTCTGGAACCTGATCCCTATAATTGGAGTTGCCCCCCCCTCCCCTCCCAAGCAGTGGGGCCCAACGGGGGTGTCCTCTGTACCCCTGTCAGCCAGTCCAACACTGGGGGCAGCTATGGGAAATCTGGGGGCTGTTATGGGGGACAACTATGTAGGACTGCTAAGGGGCATTACAAATGGGCTGCTGTGGGGGGATTTAAAAAAAAATATTTTTTAAAAAGTGGTTTTTTTAGGGGGGGGAGGGGATTTTGCTGCAGACTCAGGGCCTCCGACAGCGCCGCCAGGCCCCGGTAAAAAAGGGGCTTAACCAACCAAATTAGCAGCTGAAGTGAGTCATTTGCAGGCGGCCGACCGCCCAGCAGCTGGGACACTGCCATGTGCGCCATATAATTCCAAGGGTGCCGCCATGTGTGCTGTATAATTCCAGAGGTGCTGCTAAATTTGTCATATCAGTCCAGGGGTACTGCCCATTGTGCCGTATCAGACATGAGGTGCTGTCAACTGGCCTGTATCAGTCCAGGAGTACTGCTAAGTGTGCAGTATCCGGGGTACTGCTACATGTGCTGTATCAGTCCAAGGGTGCTGCTAAGTGTATCATATCAGTCCAGCAGTGATGCTAAGTGTGCCATATCAGTCCAGTGTGTGTGCCTTCCACGTGTGTTACTTACCTTAGTCATCCAGCTACCTCAGAGCAACCTTTTGGTCTAAAAACAATATTGTGAGCTGTGAGGTGTTAAGAATAGACTGGAATTAAGTGTAAATTAATGTTACTAAGGTTAATAATACTGTAAGAACAAAACAAAATAAGTTGTTTTGATTAGTTTGGGGGAAAAAAAAGATACAGATCCAAAACCAAAACCACAAGGGTGGTTTTGTCAAAACCAATCCAGATCTAAAACACAGAGAACCAGATCCAAAACCAAAACCAAAACACAAAACCGGAAAATGTCTGGGTGCACACCCCTATTGTTTAAGCTTAATAGTACATAGTCTGCATAGATTAGATTTTGTGTCTTGAAAACAGGTCATTACCTCGCTGAGGCTTCCTCATCAATTTAAGTTCTATGTATTGCAGTGAGTAAACCTGTGAAATGATTGGCTAAAGGTTGGTTAGGCAACAAGGAGGTACAAATGGGAAAATTCTACTGAGCCCCAAGATTCCACCCCTCGAGAATCCTGGGATACCAGTTCATGTGTCCTCTGTGACATGGGGAGGGGGGTAGCTGTGTGAAGCTAAAAGACCCACGATGGGGAAGGGGGCTGAGACACACGGGTGCCGGACAGGGTCCCGACAGTAAGGATCCCGACAGTCATTTACCCGACGTCGGGATCCCGACTGTTAAAACCCAGACAGACGGGTTCCCGACGGCCACTGGCTATTCTCCCTAGTGGGGGTCTGACTCCGGCCAGTCGGGATCCCGACATCGGGCTAATGACTGTCGGGATGTCGACTATCGGAACCCTATACCACACCCGAGACACACAGGGTGGAATAAAGTCTAACAGACACAGGGTGTGGAAGGAGACTCTGAGGCTGAGAGACAGAGGGTGGGGATGAAGTCTGATAGACACAGAGTGGGTATAGAGACTGTGAGACATAGGGTAGGGAAGGAGGCTGAGAGATAGATGGTGGGAAAGGAGGCTATGAGACACAGGATGGAGAAGGAGGGTATGAGACATGGGATGGGGAAGGAGGCTGAGAGACAAAGGATTGACAAGGAGGCTGTGAGGCACAGGGTGGGATCATCTGAGCCTAAGAAACCCAAGGTGGTAAAGGAAGCTGAGAAGTTGGCTAAGAGTCACAAGGTGGGAAAGAAGCCAAGAGACACAGGGGGGTGAGACTAAATCTGGGTACAGACTAGACAATACAGTATGTCGTCCAATCCGGTGGATCAGACTAACATACAGATGGAGCCCCTCTCATGCTTGCCCGCCGCTTGCCAGAACGTCCCCGCTGGCGAGCGCCAGCGGAGAGGGACTCCATCAGACTGGAGCGCGCGTGCGTCTCACGCGCATGCGTGTCCAAGTCTCGGCGGCTGGGCGGTGGTAACCTGCCCTTCTCCACTTCAGGGAGATGGGCAGAGTTGGGGTGGGGGGTTTCGGGGCAGCGGTGGGGACCAGCGATGACGGGGCAGATTTTGACTAAGCGATTTGTCTAAATGCACCAGCGATTTTGACTAAGCGATTTTGTCTATGGGCAATTTTGACTATACTAGAATTAACATACTTGGTTGGTATTCATTGCAGGTCGCCTAGTGAATATCTCCCTCAGCAGTGAATACAGTGGCGGAACTCCCGGAGGCAATGGAGTCATTTGCCGCCGGGCGCCAGGCTTACATGGGTGCACTGGCTCCATTGCCTCCATTGTTCCGCTTAGTGCTGCTGCCGCCTGCCGCACTTATCTTACTCATAGCGATGCGGCTATGTTTTGCAGCAGCACGGGTCAGCGGGCGGGCGTGGGCAGGTGGCCCCGTATTCTTGTGAATAGTGGTGCGGGCGGGCGCCCCAGTATTCTGTGTTCGGGTTGCTCCCCCCTCCACCATAGCCATGTGTGCAGCGCCCGTGTTGCTGCTCCTCTCTGTCACCTGGCTGGGGCTAAAGTCAGCCTGAGCAAGCGATAAAGAGCTAGGAGTCGGGCGTCAGACAGTCCACAGCCAGTGTGCTAGTGTGACTGTCACTGAAGTAGGCAGGCGGCAGCTGTCATCTAAAAGCCGGGAGCTGGGAGGGAGATGCGGCAGCCTTTGAGGGTAAGTCTATGAAGCCCCCTCTTTCACACTCTTGTTTCTCCACGAATCTCAATCTCTCTCTCTCTCCTTTCTCTCACTCCCTTTCTCTCTTTTTTCTATGAGGGGGGGGGGGGGGGGGGGAACTTTTATTTTGCCTCCAGGCGATGTGAACGAACTTACGCAACTGAGTGAATACCAGCAATTTTGACTAGACAGCCAGCGATCTAGTCAAAATATTCTTGCCTGGCAACTATTTTTTACTAAGGGATATTATAGGGAGATTTACTAACCTTTACTATGTAGTCAAAATCGCTTAGAGGGATCGCTCCGTGTGTACACCCCTTTAGTCCCATTAGCACATACAGATGGAGCAGGGCTTGTTATTGCTGGCGGAGCGCCAGGACCGTGTCCCTGGCGATCCGCCAGCAATCTGGCGCTCTGGCTGAATGAGACGCTCGTGCGTCTCCCACGCACGAGCGTCTCAATAGCCGGGCGGCGAGGCGGCGCGGCGGGTGCAGTCCTGCCCGTCTCCAGCTTCAGGGAGACGGGCAGGGCTGCGGGGGGCTGCGGGGGGGCGGTGTGGACCGGCGGGGACCCGGGGAAGCCGGCGGGGACCCGGGCAAAAGCTCCGTCGGAACGGGACGCGCGTGCACCTCGTGCACGCGCGTCCCCTTCCGACATACAGATGGCGCGGGGCGGGGGATGGCGGGTGGCGAGTCCTCCGCCATCCCCAGCAAAGACAAGCCCTGCGCTATCTGTATAACACTTTCCCTAGCAACCGAGGGCGACTCATTAAATATTCGTTAGAATCCACAGTCAGTTCATTATCTCAAGCAAGTGACGTGCTCTCAGTAGCAGCAGAATAATGAGTATAAAAGGCCCTGACTCACAGCGAATATAACTGATCTTATTCCGTATCTACACACACAATTACTTATTAACATTTTCATTATCTTCATCAAGTCTAAACCTATTTCTTACAAAGCACATGAAATAGCACGTCACGTGTGTAGACTTATGACAGAAAAAGCTAAACTGCATCTACTGTACATTATATTGAGATGATCTATCTATATATTGCACAAGTGACAGAAATAATATGTATATTTTTTTAATAATATCTGCATAAAAAAAAATAATTTTAATGTCATCACTTATAATGGATATTGAATATCATTGCTTCAGTATTTATTATAAATACATATATAATATGGAATAAAGCACCCATATGACTTTGAAATGGTCATCTCTTATATATTTAGCCAGATCTGTCACTCATCCCCTGTGTGTATGACGTTCCTGCCCAACGTTATACACAAACCCGCCCCCCCTAGGGAAAAGACAAGTGTCATACACACAAAGTTCCCACCCAGCATTATACACAAACCACCATCCCCCTAACATCCCCCTAGCCCAGCCAGGGCTACAGTACATGCCCACCATGGTGTAGGTGAGCGGCACACACACACACACACCCCTGCGACCCCCCCTCCCACGATTCGCGGTCATCCGTCCCCCCCGCGCCCCCTCCCGCGATTCACGGCAGTCCCCCCCAACCCCCCTACCGTGATTCGCGGACCCCCAAGACCCCCCCTCCCACGATTCGCAGACCCACATGACCCCCCCTCTCGCGATTCACAGACCCCCTCCCATGATTCGCAGACCCCCACAACCCCCCTCTCCCGCAATTTGCGGACCCCCACAACCCCCCCTCCTGGGATTCACGGGGCCCCCCGTGACCCCCCCTCCCGTGATTCACGCCCCCCCATGCCCCCCCCTCCCGCGATTCACAGCACACCCCCTTCCCGCGATTCGCGGCCCCCCCTCTCGCTATTTTACTGCTATCGATGGCAGGGTGCAAAATCGCCATCAATACCAACCATCGATGGCGTCTGCACCAATGGCCATCCCTACTCTGCAACCGCCAAAAACCTTTACTACCCCTCATGCCCATACACCCCTATCACTGCCCTGCCTTCTGTTCTCCTGCCCCATAACTTCCGCCAGTGGGGACCCACTCACCCTGTGTTGCCCACATTCCCCTATTATGCTTTACCGCCCGCCTCCTGCTATCATGCACCCTAACTTCCACCCAGTAGGAGGAGACACTGACTCAGGGCCACCGTCCTGTACTCCTGTGCTGCCACGTTGGACCCTCACCCACTGGCAGAAGCTGCACAGTGTCCCCCACCCTCCTCTTTAGTCCCCCTTATGCCACACCCCCCTATCACTACCCAGCCTCCTGATTTCCTGTGTAGTGACCTTCGCCAGTGGGGAGCCGCTGACTCAAAAAACCCTACTATACCATTGCACACACACACACCTAAATAACACACACGCACACACCCCCACACCCACAAATGTCACTGTCCCATCCACACTATCAATGTGCATCTTACTTTGTAACCGCTTTTTAATTAAACAAAACAATACACACCCCCTTCCAAATCATATGCTCTCTATTTAACACATTTCACCTATAACTCAAGTTGCAATACAGGCCATCTTTAATACAATTCTAACCATATTTCACACAATACAAACGTTCACAAATTAAGGGGGCGCAGCCCCTTACACCGGTGTGAAGAGCGCCCGTAGGGTGCGATGAATCACCTAGTGTGATAATAAACACAATGGTCTTGACTGCTGTTGCACGCAGGTTGGAGAACATCTAGCAAATGATGGCGTACTGTGCCTGCGCTGTAGCCAAAATACCCATCTAGACCTATCTTCATGCAGTCAAGTGCATCTCTCTCCACCGCTAAGAGTGGAGTTTTTGGGTGGAAACTCTACGTACACATAGAAGAGATAAATCTGTTTGAACATTCCTCCCAAGTGTCCCGAATTCAGTGGGGCAGTCCCATTTTTCTGGGACTGTCACACTATCCCAACATAAGCCTTAGTGTCCTGCGAGCAGGGGCAGGTTTGGAGGGAAACTTGGACACTGCTGTCAAGCCACGAAGAATGGATAGTGGACACATGTGTTAGTCATCCACATGGTGACAGCTAAGACAGGGGCTACGGAGAGAGGCTGTGGCTGGCCGGCAACTCCTGGAGCACTGGACAAGCCTCCAGCATGACGGATAATTGGTGTATGGGTCATGAGTTTGTCATTTCCTGTGAGGTCAGACCCCCTTATCTCTAAGCCACATTCCCTAATTCTGCTCAATTGTCCCTACGGTATGTAATGGCCTTGTCATTAGTGCATAGCCATATGGATCGCGTTTATGCCGAAGGAACATCTATATCCTTATACCTTGTTCATGGCACGGGTTAGGTGTAATTTCCTGTGAAAATTATAATGGCTGTTGCCGCTCCTACGTATAGGGGGAAATTTACTAAAGGAAATTTGTAAAAAAAATAGGTGTATTTGTATCCAGAAATACACTTACTTTTGACATTTACTATCCCGAAAATACGGCAATTCGTATTCGTATTGATGTGCTATCAATATGTATACGAATTGCCGTATTTTCGGAATAGTAAATGTCAAAAATAAGTGTATTTCTGGATACAAATACACCTATTTTTTTTACAAATTTCCTTTAGTAAATTTCCCCCATAATGTACATACGGATCAGGGCGTGTGCAAAGTTACATTAGCATTCCATTAATTCTTTGCTTTCAGAATGTAACTGCATTTGGACATGTGTGGCTCAGAATCAGGCATATTGTGCTATATGCTTATCCAGGGGATGAAGTGAGGGGGAACGGGGTGGAACTGAGTTCCACCACCTTTAATGGCTAATGGTGACGTGGAACATTTTAATCTCCACCTTGGTCCTGCACAGTAATTCTCACAGAAAAGCATTCTATTTTGCAGGGGGATGCCAAAAACGCTACCATTAGCCCTTTCTCTGCCTAATGGGGGAAGGGGAATTAGGTGGCATAGAGAAATGAGTTCCCCCCCCCTCTGCATGACCACTTTAAGCCCTGTGCTTATCCAGTTGATACTTGTGTAGTGTCACGGCGGCAATTGTATGCAAATTGCACCAATATTTGCATACGTTTTGCATATGATTCAATCTGCAATGTGATTTAGTACACCCCCACTATCCACGTCAGCCTGAAGGGTGGCGAGCACAGCGAGCCTCGCGAGGGGATGCGGTACGCGTCCTCCCAACCTGTTTATACCCCCACTATCCCCGTCGGCGTGGAGTAGATATTATAAAGTGTGGCGAGCGCAGCGTGCGCCGCGAGGGGACATGGAAAACGAGCCCTGCGAGGGGACAGGGAATACACGTCAAGTAAGCGCGTCGGGTTCGTTTTTCGTGTCCCCTCATGGGGCTCGGTGGCTCGCTGCGCTCACCACACTTTATAAAGTCAACTCCCAACCGACATGGATAGTGGTGGTATGAACAGGTCACAAGGACGCGTACCGTCTAGTCTGCCCCTTTTTTAAACATCTGTATCTTCCTCCCTCTAGTTTCAGTGCATGTCCTCTTGTTCTGCTGCTCTTCTTCCTGTGAAGAATGTCTCCCACCTGTACTTTGTTAAAGCCCTTGATATATTTGAAGGTTTCTATCATGTCCCCCCTTTCCCTTCTCTGCTTTAAAGTATACATATTAAGATCTTTTAGTCTTTCCTGGTACGTTTTGTGTTGTAGGCCATGCACCATTTTAGTTGCCCTTCTTTGTACAGTCTCTAATGTATTTAGATCCTTCTGGAGATATGGCCCCCAGACCTGAACATAGTACTCTAGATGAGGTCGTACCAATGACCTATACAGTGGCATTTTACTTCTTTCTTTCTACTGCTGATACCATTCCCTATGCAACCAAGCATCTGACTTGCCTTCTTCATTGCTTTGTTACATTGCCTACCTGCCTTTAAGTCCCCTGAAATAGTGACAACTAGATCCCTCTATTCCTCAGTAGTTTCCATTATAGTGCCATTATACTATATTTAGTCTTTGGATTTTTGAGACCCAAGTGCATTCTTTTGCATTTTTTGGCATTAAACTTTAGTTGCCATGCTCTTGACCATTCCTCTAATCTACCTAGATCATCAAACATTTTTTTACCCCTCCTGGTGTGTCTACTCTGTTGCATACCTTTGTGTCATCTGAAAAAAGGCACATTTTACCCTCAATTCCATTTGCAATATCACCAATAAAGATATTAAAAAGCACTGGTTCAAGTACAGATCCCTGGGGTACTCCACTTGTAACCTTTCCCTCCTTTGACTGTACTCCGTTTACTACAACTCTCTGTTTTCTATACTGCAACCACGCTCTTATCCATTCAACTATCTTAAAATCCAATCCCAAGCTTTAAGTTTATTTAACAGTCTGCAATGTGGGAAAGTGTCAAAACCCTTACTAAAGTCTAGATAAGCTATATCTACAGCCCCACCTTGATCTATTACTTTAGTCACCCAGTCAAAAAAGTCAATAAGATCTTTTTGACATGATCTTCCCCCAGTAAACCCATGCTGTTTCGGATCCTGTAAATTGCTGGTTTTGAGATTTTCTACAACTCTTTGTTTTAAGATTGTTTCCATCAATTTCCCTACTACTGATGTAAGGCTCACTGGTCGATAGTTGCTTACCTCTTCCTTTTGTGCAGTGGGACTACATTCGCTGTTTTCCATTCCTCTGGGATTACTCCAGTAGCTAGTGACTGGTTGAATAATTTTGTTATTGGTTTTACCAGCTCCCCTTTAAGCTCTTTTAGTATCCTTGGATGTATCCCATCTGGCCCCATTGATTTATCCACTTTCAGTTTTGAGAGTTCTGTGAGGTCTTTCTCCTCTGTAAATGTACTTTTTTCTCCCTCAGTTTTCTGACTATACTTGCAACTTAACTGTGGCCAATTCCCCTCTCTTTCAGCAGTGAATACTGAGCAGAAATAATTATTAATATAATCTGCTATTACATTGTCCCCCTCAAGAAGACTTCCACTCTCTGTCTTTAGTCTTATTATTCCACTTTTTTATTTTCTCCTTTCCTTATATGCCTAAAAAAAGTCCCCCCACCCCCCCTACCCACTAACTGGGCCATATTCTCTTCAGCCTGTGCTTTTTCGCATCTGAGTACCTTCATAGCCTCCTTCGGTCTAACAAGATACACCTCTTTGTCCTCATTATTCTGCGTCTGCTTAAATTTCTTAAAGGCCAACTTTTTTGCTTTCACAATACTTGCTACATCTTTCGCAAACCACAATGGCTTCCTTTTCCTTGGTCATTGTTACTACTACTGGGCATGACCTGAGTTAGTCTGTTCTACATACTGCAGTTATATATCATATCAACACACTAAAGAGAAAGTAGATTACAACAAAACATTAAATATTACAAACCTGTGCATTGTTTTGAACAAAATAATGACAATGATCCAATACTATTCAATCAACAATTTAAAAGAAATGATGCAATTGGTACTCACAAGTATTCTCTGTGGGCTGAGTGTACAGCAGCAGCATTACTGTAGCGCCATAAGACGATCACAGATGAAAAAACATCCAGAACAGCATCAAACTAAAAAATAAAACAAAGAACTACTTAAACATATGTCGGTAGCTTGAAACAAAGGGTTCTATAGGCCCATACATATGGGGGGGTGCCCGACAGTCATTTACCCAATGTCGGGCCCCCGACTGTTAAAACACCGACAGACGGGTTCCCGACGGCCACCGGCTATTCTCCCTCGTGGGGGTCCACAACCCCCATAGAGGGAGAATAGAATAGGTGGCGAGCGTAGTGAGCCACTGTGCCCGTAGCGTGGTGAGCGCACGAGCCCGCAAGGGGCTTTGTTGCACTTGCCACACTGTCTGGACAGTCGGGATCCCGTCGTCGGGCTAATGACTGTCGGGATCCCGACAGTCGGAACCCTGTACCACACCCCAAATGAGGTGGGACATACAGCAATTACATAAGTGGATGGCATAAGGTAGCTGGGGTCAAAGTACACTGCCAAACAAGGCCCTAACTGTGTGAAGTATGTATGTGTGCCCCCCCCCCCCCTTCCCCAGTTTTTTGGTTCCTCCAGGTACTCTGGTTTCCTCCCATAATCCAAAAAACATACTGGTAGATTCATTGGTTTCTGACAGTAGTACATAATAGAATGTATGCATGTGCAAAATGATAAAGAATTGTAAACTCCACTGCAGCATGGACTGATGCGAATGACTAAAATATTATCTGTAATATTTGTGTGCAATATAAATATTTACTAGCAAAATAATAAAAATTAGTACATCGGTGATCACATGACTATGAATATATTAATAGTAAATCTGTGTGCATGCTTTGTGTGAAACATGGGGGGAAATTTACTAAGATGTTAGTTCTATTGAAGATGGGATGTTGCCAATAGCAACCAATCAGATTGTACTTCTTATTTATTTAGCACCTACTAGAAGATAATAGATATAGGGGGATATTTACTAACAATATGAATACGACTCAGTTGTATTCGTATTCTTAATACTAGAGATGAACCGTTCCAAACATAGGCCCCCCCAGCCGTCTGGGAGCCGCGAGTTTCCAGCTTTGTTCAGAAACTCGTGAGAATTTCAATTTGGCGCCATTTCCTGAGCACGCTTCCACAAGCTGTGCACAGCTCTGCAGTGCAGGGGTCTGGGCGTGTTGTGCAAAGGGGTGCAGTGCAGAGGGGTGCTGTGCAGTGCAAAGGGGTGTTGTGCAGTGCAGAGGGGTGTTGTGCAGTGCAGAGGGGTTTGTGCTATGCAGAGGGGAGTTGTGCAGTGCAGAGGGGTTTGTGCTGTGCAGAAGGGTTTGTGCTGGGTTATTGTACTGGTCGTGTTTTAGGCAGGCTGTGTCAGTGCGCATAGGGCAGAGGCTGTCCATCAGTGTAGTGGTGTACAGTACACAGGCAGGCTGTCAGTCAGCTTTTCATTATTTTTTTTCATTGTGGTGTGTGGTGTGCTGCACTGCAATCCAATACACCATATACTACTGTCAGAAGTTTCATGTGTGATTGTTCTGCCTCCACGCAGTGTTATACAAGCTGCACATTTAAAAAAACTAATTTGCTCTTCTTTATTGTTTTTGTGTACTGCACCCCAATACACCATACTGATACTGTCAGAAGTTCCGTGTGTTAATAACCAGCCAGCTTGCTGCAGACCTTGGCCTAAATTGAATGAACATTGTGAGCTGTAAAGTGGTCAAAATTGTCTGGAAAGGGCTGGAAATTAATGTTATTGAGGTTACTATTAATCTAGGGACAAAAAAAACCCACAAAAATTAAATGATTTGGGTGTTTTTGACCATTTTTGACAGAGAAATCCAAATGCAAAGCCTTTCACCGCTGCTTGACAAAGCCAAATCCATATCCCAGCGGCAAATCCAAATCTTCCGCCCCGGCGCCCATCTCTACGTAATACGAATGAATACGACTGGCAACTGCCGTATTTTTGTCAAAATACGATTCGTAAATACTGTAGGGCAGATTTACTAATCTGCCCTATTTACTAATTCGTATTTGGACGATGGTGTCGCCAGTCATATTCTGGCCGATACGAATTGGTATATACGGCCGCGAAATACAAATACGAGTCGGCAGCCTGCATGGATCAAGCAGATCCGTGCAGGCTGCAGTGTAAAAAAAAATAGAAAAAAATAAATAAATCATTTTAAATTTGGGGCCGGTCCTGGTTCCCAAAATAAGGGGGACGAAACTACTAGGGGTCCCCCGTATTTCAAGAACTAGCACCAGGCCCAACCAGCCAGCAGGCTAATCCCACAGCCGAGGGGAGACTTTTTATACAAGTCCACACAGCCAAAGCATTCAGCCCCTGACTGGTCAGTCTGGGCAGGGATCCTGGGGCTGGGGCGGCTGTGGCATTACCCTGCTGGCTGGTTGGGCCTGGTGCTGGTTCACAAAATATGGGGGACCCCTAGTCATTTGTCCCCTGTATTTTGGGAAGCGGGACCGGCCTTTGGGCCTGGTGCTGGTTTTAAAAAATACAGGGAACCCCTAATTTGGTTTGTTCCCTGATATTTTAAAACCAGGACCGGCTCTTTGAGCCTGAGGGTGGTTATGCCCATGGGGGGGACCCCACACCATTTTTTTTTATTATTTATTTATTTTTCATTTTTTTTTACACTGAAGCCTGCACGGATCTGACTCGATTCGTGCAGGTGTCTTCCAAGTACTCCTGGAAACTGAAGTATATTTTCCAGGCGTGTTTTACCAGCAATTACTGGCTGTATCCCGCTAATTAGCGGCAATTAGAGCTGTATATTACATGTAGCCGCTTAGTAAATTAGGAATCACTATTCTTTTGGATGGTGATTCCTAGTCGTATTCTATCGATGGCGTATACATTCGTATTCGTATAAATACAAATGTTCAATTAATATGTATACGAATGCACGTATTTTCGGCATAGTAAATGTGTAAGAATACGCCTATTTTAGCAGGATCGTTAGTAAATTTCCCCATAATCTGAGTGGTTGCTATGGGCAACATCACATCTTCAATAGGCCTTCCATCTTAGTAAATTTATCCCATACTGTATGCATAAGGAAATCATTCTAGACTTTTCACAATATTGCAATTCTTAGCATGAAGCCTGGCCAGTCTCATATTGGATGGCAGGTAGTCAGAGGGTCCACATTTTGCAGACGGATGGTGGATATAGTTATTACATCCTCATTCCTCATGCATTTACAGGGGCTACTCTTTACAAATGAATAATGATAAAGTACTGTAGCTCGGTTCACAACATGCTATGTTTGCACCCAGTGATATTGGCAGCAGCAGGGACCAAGTGGTTTGTCGGCATCAGCAAGTGCATACACACTTGCCAATGCCGGCGGGAGAAACAGCGCATGTTAAGAGGTATAGGGCGGTATTCAATGTGAATACCGGCGAGGTGCAGCGAATCCTGTTTAGGATTCGCTGCACATTCGCCACGTTCCGGAGCCTCGCCGGCTCCGGTATTCAACGAGTCAGGGGCTCGCTGCCCCTGACCGGCGAATATGAGCTCCTGCGGCGAACGCCGCAGGGAGCCTGAGGACGGTGGCAGGCAGGGAGATGGAAATCTCTCTCTGCCTGCCCCAGAGCGTATGTGGGGGGAGGTGGGCTCCCCGGGTGCCAGGCAGCACAGGCTGCCCCCCGGGGGTGCCAGCAGGGGACCGGGTATATTCACTACACCCGATCGTGCATATGTAGCGATCGGGTGCAGTGAATATATGAATATCTAATGAGCGGCTTGGCTCCGGCACCCCCTGCTGGCTGCTGTGTAAAAAAAAAATATATATATATTTTTTTAAATTAAATATATATTCATGTGCTTACAGCACATGAATAAAAATAGCATGCCCCTCCTCAGAATAAAATTCCTGATTTTTTGACACCAAATGTAAAAAACAAAACACTTTATTTTAAAAGTTCACATTCCACTTCACCATAAAAAGATAGCGATTGCTACTCGGTGAATCATGGCGAAAAAAACCTTCAAATGTATTCGCCATCTGGTCATTGAATAGGGTGATTCACTGTTTTAGTCACAAATTCGCCAAACAGCACAAATTCGCCATAAAAACATGGCGAATCAGGCTCATTGAATACCGCCCATAGGAAAGGCTGTACAACAGGCTTGCATACTTTCTGGCTTCTCTCTCCGGGAGAGGGAAGCCAGCTCAGTGAGGTGGGGCGGGGGTATTTGGGACCACTGCCGGGAGTGTAAAGGGGTGGGATGGGGGCGGAGCCACAGAAGGGATGTCCTATTTGGGGGCATAGCTAGTGCGACAGCTCCATCGTGGCCATGCCCTTAACAGTGCAATGCCGATATATCAGGCATTGCACAGCAGTGGGCGGGACTACAATGACGGATTTGCATTATTTGGTCAAAAAGACCCCCCCGCTGAGGTGGAGGTTGCAGGAGACTGCCAGCTTTCTGGGAGGCTTGCCCGCCTTTCCAGGGGGCAAGGAGGGGAACCCGATTTCCGGGACCCTCCCAGCCATTCTGGGAGGGTAAGCAACCCTGCTGTACAGGAAGTGGGTGGAGTCAGAGGTAAGCACCTTTTACCTCATAACACCAACAACAGAGACTAAGAGAACCTAATTATAAATGCATTTATTTACAGCCTTGTAAATGTGTCCATGCATACCAAATTATATAAATACTTACTGTATGACCAACAAAAAATGACAAAAAGCTTAAATTATTTGTTTGATGCCTTAAATTTCATATCTCAAAATATGTATCTAAATGAAAATAAAATTTTAGACATGTTCCATGAGAAAAGAAGACAACTGGTAATCTCAAATAATACAAAGCATTAGATATGTTTAGAATAGTCCTATTGTGGCAGGAAAAGCAGCAATCACAATTTATTCATTTATTTAAGTAGCTCTGGTGAATACTGCATTTGGCTGTTGCCCAAACCACAAGGGATTACTTATTAACTGCATTCAAAATCACAGTTCTGAATAAATGATGAATTCTTTAATAAATCAGTGATCCGTTCTCGTTAAGATATCGTTGCTTTGTGCAGAGACCATGAAGTTCAATGGTGTCTGACACTGACAGGCTCTTCACAGGTGAAGTGATGCCAGTGAACTGGACCCAGTTTTATACTGCTATAACTTTGGGTAATAAGATTTTTGTATATGTATGAGTGGAAAGGGTCCAGTGCATTACACAATCTCAGATCTCTTGCTCTCAGTGATTACTTGTAAGGCCAGTAGTTATTTACAAACTGCAAAAGTATATATAACTGCAAAACAAATATTATTCTATGACATTAAAGGCCTGTACACACATAAACTAGATCACTTAGAAAGTAAGCCCGGATCACTCCGTATGTAAAGGGTATATCACACACATCGCCATCGGCTAAAATCGCAGTGTTTTGCATATTAGCATAGTCGGTACTTGTTTACTAGCACAGCAGCCGTCGGGGTTAATTGCATACCTTAAGTTAAGGTACTTAAGGTATGCGATCAACGCGATGGACGCGATTTTCTGTCAATTACCAGCCTTTATTGCCGGCAAAGAGAAAATCGCATTGATCGCGTCTATCGCGTGCCATTATAATGGCATGCGATGTGACCGACGCGATCAACACAATTTTACATAGGAATCAATGTTAAATTACCTGTCAATGTTAAAATCGCGTTGATCGCGTCCATCGCATGCCATTATAATGGCATGCGATGCGATCGACGTGATCAGCACAATTTTACATAGGGTACAATGATAAATGGCCCCTAGACCCCATTTTTCTTTGTATGGCCCCCCCATTGTTAACGCCACCCCACTATTGACGCCAACCCGAAGTGTGGCGAGCGCAGCGAGCCCGCGAGGGGCGGCGGTACGCGTCCTCCGACCTTTTCATATCCCCACTATCCACGCCGGTGTGGAGTTGATTTTATATAGTGTGACGAGGGCAGCGAGCCACCGAGCCCGAAGTGTAGCGAGCGCAGCGAGCCCCGCGAGGGGACGCGTAATACCTGTGAAGTAATGCGCATCCCATCGCAGGGCTCGCTGCACTCGCCGCGCTTCGGGCTTTCTGTCAGTTCCATTTTGGAGGAGGAATGTTTCCGCTTCCTTCCGGTCACCTTGCCCTACTGTGTCTGTCCCTGCCAGCAGCCTGCTTTGCCATAAAGGAACAGCTGTGCCGAGCAGTCGAAAACCCGGCTGTCTCTATCAGAGCAGGCCCATGCATCCGAGACTCAGCAGTGTAGCTATTTCATAAGACACACCTGGCCCAGCTCGCGTCTCACGAGCCAATCAGAGCTGCTGCTGCCTGATTGGCTGGCCAGCCGTGAGCTGGCCCCCGGGACGTAAAAAAAAAAATAATATATATAGCATGCTGGAAACAATGTGTATACAAAGAAAAAACTGTTATTTATTGTACTAAAATACACTGGCCAGTGATAAACTACACATAAATATGAAGGTAAAAATAGATAAAAAGTACACAAAAAATTCTATAATTGCACACAGTTGGCCCCCAATGATAGTTGGTAATTAGTCACTGTTTGGGGTGGATTTGTTAACCCCAAAGTGATTGTCCCAGCAGGATAAATGGGAAATGAAAAAGGTTTGTATAAACAACTGTTGTTAAAGTCCCAAATTGAATATTAGCCCACTGGGTAGTGGGTAGGTGATATTCAAATCCACTTTACAGGAGGTAGAGGCATACGCTCATATATATATTAAATACTTGATTAGTGATTAGAACTAGAAAATCAGTATTTCAATATGTAAAAACCTATAGAGTTTTATATTATAGTGTTGTTATACTGACTGCCCAAGAGCAGTGAGTAATATGTAAAGAGGGAGCACGCAGGGCAGCCGAGAGGAATTCCGGGCCCCGGTAAAATTTTTGGGGTGTGGCCTAAGTGTGGGAGGTGTGGGCACCTCCCGCACTTAGGCCACTCCCCCAAAATGTTTTAAGTAGGGTGAAAGAAAACTCTAAAAACTGTAATCTCAGCAGCAGCACACATGCACAGCACATGCTGTAGAAGTGTGTGCTGCTGTTGCTACCCGGGCGGGACGGAGGGGGAAGGGAGGGGTCGGACCAGGGCCCCTGCGGGGCCCCCCCAGCAAGCCTGGGCCCGGGTAATTTGTACCCGCTCCCCCCCTCTCTCGGCTGCCCTGGGAGCACGTGGACTGAGCAGGAGACATAGGGGAAACTGATAACAAGAGCTATAAATAGAACAGCTCCACCCTGAGGGGAGGGACTTGCCTGAGGTAACTTTCCTGAGGTAATCGGAGTGATAACAGCTGTGCTCCTGTCCTGTCACCTCATCAGTGAATGGGCCGCCTTGGTTACCTGATTTACAGCAGAGACTGGCCAAGAGTCTGCCCTCTAGTAATGTCCTGTATGGGAGAACTGTTCTGAGAAGGGAAGCTGACAGTGATCGGATGGATGGAAGTTGCTAAGTCTGGGGGAGCAGCAGGCATCCATCTTAAGGTACAGCTGGTGACAGTACCATACCCTCCAACTGTACCGATTCTGCCGGTACAGTACCGCTTTTTAGCGGTCTGTACCGGCAAAAATCAAAGTGTACCGATGTACCGATTTTTTGATAGCCGGCTCCTGACTCTGGGAGTTGTAGTTTTAGAGTTCTGTTCTATTTGCTGCTCTTCCGGCAGCGTTAGTTGAGAGGGGGGAGTGGCTGGGCAGGAAGACTTCATCTCCCAAGGTGCCATGCAGGGACGAGCAGGACCCGCCTCCCCCTGCTCACACAGTCACACGCGTCTTTTGGTGCTTGCTGCTGCTGGCCGTGTAGACACTAGGGACACTAGAAGGGAGGCGAGGCTGAAGTAGAGGCCACTGCCACAAGTGTCAGGCAGCAGGGGAGGGACTGACAGCTTCCCCAGTCTGCTCACCGCCTCACACACAGGACGGAGCAGCAGCTGTGAGGTAACACACAGTGTCTGGCAATCATTGTGGGCTTCCCTGTATCTGATGCTCACAGATCTGTCCGGGTGAGCCCAGGCAAACCCGCATTGCCTGATCAGTTGCAATGTCCCCAGCCACGCAAGGAGTGTCCCCAAAACATCCTCCTCCCTGCATACACCCACGCCTGTTGCTCCTGCAATGGTGCATATGACAGCCACCTGGGAGCCACCAGCATCCATGCTGCCTTCAGGAAGGCAGATCAGACATACATACATGCAAGCACACATCTGTGCATGTAGTATGGTAGCTGTGTGAGCCTGCAGATGAGGAGGTGGTGTGATCTGTCAGAGCTCCTGTCCCTCCCAACATGTGCAGAGCTGCCAATCCTAAGGGCTCTTTGCAGGGTGGGGGACGGGGGTCCTCTTAAAAAAAAAAAAAAAGCACAGTACACATTCGGAAAGGGGGTGTGACCACGCCCACTTCAGCTTTGACCCCGCCCACTTTAACATGTGGCCACACCCCCTTCCCGAATGTGTACCGATTTCTGCCCTTCAGATGTTAGAGGGTATGCAGTACACTGACCACAGAAAGCAGGATCAGGAGGCAACATAAGAAGTGACAGCTGCCCAGTGACCAGAGAGGAGGCAAGGCTGCAGAGATACTCATCACACTGCAGTTCATGGATGCTTCCAGCCCACGCCGAGCACTCAGCTAGTAAGTTACAGCAGCTGCACCCACACTGTGTAGACTTCCAGTCACAGTTAAGTTAAGCATTAAGCAAATCTGGGACATGAGGCTGCATCACCAATTAATGGTGTAACCCCAGGACCAGGGCCAGAACTAGGGGGTAGCTAGGGGGTCACGCGCACCGGACACTGGAGGGTGGGGGCGCTAGTTTGGTGTCCCGGCAGCGTGGTCCCTGGGATGAGCAGCGGGGGTCCGGGGACTGGTGGGTTAACGCCAGGTCCTAGCGGGGTCCCGGGGACTGGTGGGTTAACTCCGGCTCCTAGCGCTGCCAGACGGTGGGCGGGAGGCAGGTTTTGAAAAGACTTGCCGGACGCTGATTGGCTGAATTCAGCCAATCAGCGTCCGGCAAGTCTTTTCAAAATCTGCCTCCCGCCCACCGCCCGGCAGCGCTAGGAGCCGGAGTAGGGTGGCCAATCCCGGGATCGGCGGGATCCCGGGATTTGGCCTCCAAAACGCCGGGATTTCAATCCCGGGATTGGAATTTCCAATCCCGGGATTAGACCGCGCATGCGCGCAGTCTAATGCCGGGCAGCGTCTGAGCTACGCTGCACTGCGCAGCGTGACGGAGATCAGGGGTCACGCTGTGCAGGCAGAGATTGCGCCCGGCAGTGTGATGCCGCACCGCCCGCCCAGTCAGCAAGCCCGCCCGCCCAGCCAGCAAGAAGCCAGCAAGCCCACCTGCCCGCCCAGCCCGCCCGCCCAGCCCGCCCGCCCAGCCAGCAAGCCTGCACATCCAGCAAGCCCACCACGCCAACTGCGAAGCCAGCGCGTCAGCTCGCCCACCCAGCCAGCACGCCAGCCCGCACCCAGCCAGCAGCATGGATGACCCGTCGTCCCACCCACCAACCGGGCTCCTGGCAACCCTGCTGGCCCCTGAAACGTAAGTAAATGTGGGGCAGCCAGGGTGTATTTTTATTAGGAAAGCCAATCCCGGGAATCCCGGGATTGAGCATTTTTCAATCCCGAATCCCGGGATTGAAAAAATGCCCCGGGATTGGCTTTCCTAAACCGGAGTTAACCTTCTGACCCCAAGGCAGTGATTTTTTTTTTTTTGTGGGGGGGGGGGCGTCCAAATGACTGCCGACCCGGGCGCCGAAACACCTAGTTTCGGCCCTGCCAGGACAAGTGTTTTATGAAAAGAGCTACATTATTGACAGCTATAAAGAGTCATTATTAAACATTGGGGAGGAGATAACATTATCCGTATCACTAATAGTGGACGTACAGCCTTTCAGTCATTAGTCATATGTTATATAGCCTGCATACAGCATCAGCATCTGAGGGCTAAGTAGCTTTATGTCACAGACTGAGATATCCTATGTGCAGGAGCACAGTCATAACTCATAGCCTAGGAGAATTTACCTCACAATAATGGGCCAAATTCTCTAAGCTTCAAAAGTGTTAAAATGGAGAGTGATAAACAGCCAGCCAATCAGCTCCTGTCTGACATTTTTCAAACACAGTCTGTGACATGGCAGGCAGGAGCTGATTGGCTGGCTGTTTATCACTCTTCATTTTATCACTTTTGAAGCTTAGACAATCTGGCCCATTAATATCAGTGATCTCTCAGGATCTCCCATTGCATGATGCATCCATTAACATCTGTATATGCTGGTGCTGCCCAGCTCCCATCTAGAGTAATCCAAGCTCTAAGCAAGGTCTACACAACTATACAAAAGAACAGTAGCAGCCCTGATACTGAGATTTTATTTACACAAGAGATTAATACCTTTGGATAACATCATAAGAAACTTTTAGCAGCATATCTGGTAACTACCAATGTTGGATATTAACTGATATTACAAGTGGAGGCTATATAGACAGTAGCACAGTAACGAGGAACGGAACCTTGTAACTTTATTTCCTTCAACTCTTACTTCTTCAAACTCAGAACCATAGTGTCATTGAACCCGGGTTCATCAAAATTTAAAGAACCATTTGCTATAAATACATGTGCGCACCAACGAGAGTCTGGCCAGCAACAAAGTGTGGGAACTATTTACATCTTAATATTTACATTATTTCTGTATTTTAGAGTTTCATAGATTACAACAGTAGTAACTGTGTTATAGCGTGTGTGTGGGGGTTTGAGTGAGGTATTATATCTTATAGGGTCCAGGACCCTTTACCTTGGCAAAATAAGTGTACAAGAACAAGTTTGGTTGAAGGAGTCAGTTATCCAAGTCAGTCAGATATCAACGCAAAGTCAGTTATCATTCATTCACACTCTTATATCAAACAAATATGTGTACTTTATACAGGTACTAAAATCAGGCTTGCCTACCCTCCCAGAATGGCCGGGAGCCTCCCGGAAATTGGGTCCTTCTCCCGGCCTCCCAGGAAGGTGGGCAAATCTCCCGCATTCTGCTAATTGCCCTTGCTCCCCCCTTGCCCGCTGGTTTAATTACCTGAAATCGTGGGTCCGCGGAAAGGGGGCGGGGCTAAAATGACGCAATCGCTGCATTTTGCGTCATTTAAGCCCTGCCCCCACTCCACGGCCTGCGAATTTCCGGCATGGGGGGCAAATGATGTCAGACTTGCTCCTGCCCACCTGAACGTGTTGCCTCTCTGGGCTTCTCCCTGAGAGATGACGTTAAAAGTAGGCAAGTATGACTAAAATGTGATTGCATTGAACTGTGATATCAATATCTGCTGTGGCCATTTTGATATGCAGAGCCAGGAAGTTAAGTAACTAAAAAAATGTGTTACAAGTTAATGCATTATTTTTATGTTGTACCAGTTTATGGACAATATCGGTAAAATAATAAGTTCCAGCTTAGTAAATCCTTCATATTTATTTTTTCCTTATGTCAATTTAACTGACTGAGTGTATATGTTATGCGCTAATTGTATTAGGGTTTCCCAAGACTATTAGAAATAAAACAAAACTTGGGTGGAGGCATCGTCACAATTAACACATTTTGGGTGTAGTTTGTTTTCCAAACCCCATTCTATAGGTGAACAAGTGTTACAAATATATAAATAAATTAAAAGGGAGAGACCTCCCTATACCTGTACCAAATGGACCCGGATTTGGTTTCCTTATGTCTGTATTTGCAGCAGTCAGTTTAGTGTTTTTCCATAAATCTTTTTGGCAGGTATAAGGGCCGGTCCTCTTGTACTCCGGAGATAAAGTGCAGAATGGAGAAGAGAAAAAATATTGTGGTAATGACGCGTTTCCCCGCCTCCTTAGGGGTTCGGCGGCTTCCTCAGAAAACAAGTCAAGGACGTAATTTGAAATAATCGTGCCAGAGTCGCGGACTGATGGTGTTGGGTTATTTGCACTGTGGGGCATAATTTGAATTAGGGGCATTATTCTGTTCTTAGGTATGTGAGCTCGACCATACATTTAGAGGTTTCAGGTAGACGCCGAACACCCTAGCACTCACCCTGGCTGTGACATATGGGGGGAAGGTGAGGGAAGAGAGTTCCATCGTCTCACCAGAACCAATGTAAGCACTGTCTGCACAGATTGCTCAGCACATTGTGTGTATGCAGTGATGTGTGCTGTACGTTTCGTGCTTAAGCATGTCGCTCAACACCGGCTCCCCCGTGTGTACGGGGCTTTAGAGTTTACTTTTGTACACTTGTACACAGATTTATACGGTATAGTATGATTTTTCAGGCTCATTTTGTCAAATGTTGCTTGCTCTCAGGGCCATAATAAGGTTTGTGCATGCAGTGTCACTACTTAGGATGCAGAGGGGGGTGACAGGAGCCAGGTGCTGCACTGTAGCATTAGGGGCAGCAGCAGTGGCGTAACTATCGTTCCGCAGCCCCCGCGGTGGCGGGGAGGCACTGCGGGTATGTGGGCGCCGGGGGGGCTGCGGGACTATTATTACTCACTAGCTGCCTTCTGCCACCGGCGCTTTTATGTGCACCGGGTCCCAGCTCTCCCGGCTAGTACTGCTGCAGCCGCAGTGCTGCTAATACAAAAAGTGACACTTGGAAAATAGCTGCCCCCATACCACAGACAGTTTTTCGTCTGCGGTATGGGGGCAGCCATTTTCCAAGTGTCACTTTTCATTAGCAGCAGTAAACGGGACGGGAGAGCCGGGACCCGGCGCAGACGGATGTGGCCCAAGGTAACACAAACACACACACAAACACATCCACACACACCCCGCCCGCACCACGGCTCCCCTCCTCTTGTGTTTTTTTTACCGGGGGGGGGGGGCGCAGAATTACTAGTTACGCCACTGGGCAGCAGCCCGCTTCAGTCACAGTGTAGGAGCCAGCACTACAGCCCAGGGCCGGTGCTAGGGTGTTTGGCACCCTCCTGCAAACTTTACATTTGCACCCCCTCATATTTTACAAAGGAAAAGCACACAAGGAAAAAAAAATTGTGCTCTCACAAGGAAGGGGCATGGCCACACAATAGTACTCCCAATTCAAAGTATGACACACAGTAGCGCAATCTTACTGTGCCAGAAACGGAATTGTGACACCACCACCACCACAGATAAAATAGGGAGAAGGCACGTGCAATTTATCTCTTGTTAAGGCTTAATACATCTGCCCCATTATGCTATGCGTAATGCCCCAAGAACTCCTGCTTATACACATAATGCCACCAGTAGTGCCCCTTAAACAATGCCCCAGTAGCAGAGATGTAGCGTGGAGTCATGGCACCCGGAACAAGCTCATGCCACGGCGCCCCTATATATATAGGGGCTTGGTTCCCCTGGTTACAGCATGCACTTTACTGACAGGAAGTCAGTGAGCGCGATGCGTTCCACAGGCCGGGGGACAGCGGCGTCGGGCGATGACGTCAGACACCACGCTGTTGCGGTGACATGGACGGGAGCCTGATTGACTGAATTTGGCGCTACTTTTGGGTATGTAAACCCGGGACCCGGCGATGAGTATGCTGGTCCCTGACGGCTGTTAGGCTGAGGGAAGGGAAGGTTGGGGGAGGGATGCGATAAGGGGAACGTTAGTTAGACTGCAGGGATAGGGGGCTAGGTTTAGACACCTACAAGGGTGGGGGTAGGGTGAGTTAGGATGGGAAGGGTAGTGCTGGTTATAGCACAATTGACAGTTACGACCTTTAGATGTGCCACTATTATGTCATACTGTAAGTCTGATACATGTGCTACTATTATGCCATAAGACTCCTAGGTGTGCCACTATTATCCCATAAGCCTTCTATGTGTGCCACTATTATGCTGTAAGACCAGGGCCGTCTTAACAGCAGTGCAGGCCCCCGGGAAAAGCAATTCACTGGGCCCCCACTACCACCACCGTGCCACCCAAGCCCCCCCCCCCCCTGGTAGGTGTACTGAGCAGGTACTTGTACTTATCATTTTGAAGCAGGCTGGTGCCATAGGGATTGTGAGGTAAATCAGCGGGGCTCTAGCACTGCAAGCACTACATGCTGGGAACTCTATGAGACGAGCGGTGATTGATAGGTCCCCTCTCCTGTGGTGCACACACTAACAGTGCCGTCCAGCCAGCATACTGCAGCAGGGGCTTCATCACACTACACAGCATGGAATCCCTCGCTCTCACCCAGCAGCGCAGGGGACACACTGCTCAGGGTGCTCTGACAGACTCTGGGCACGCTGTTTCTAATGTAACGGACACAGTACAGCGGGGAACACTGGGGCTGGTCCCCAGTGTTCCCTGCTGTACTGTGTCCGTTACATTAGAAACAGTAGGTCACAGCCGCTGGGTGGTAGAGTGACTTTAAATGGAAAAAAAAACTATTTCTTACTGCGAGTAGCAGCAGCGGGTTACAGCTGTACAGCTGCATGCTCCTTATCATTGGCTGCCCTCCTCTTTCTAAGGCAGCAGCATTAGCTGCATCAGATCATCAGCTCCTCAGTGTTTTTGGGGACGGAGCTAATCTCTGCAGGCTAAATGATTATAGTGGGCAGTTGAAAGGAAGGGGAGGAGTGGGAAGGAACTGTGGGGATGCTGCTACCTGCACCCAGCAAACAGACAGGCAGTACTCAACACAACATACTGCCACAAGTCATGTTCTGCTAAACCCCGCCCCTTGCGAGCCGCTAAGCCCCGCCCCCTCACAGAGCAACCTCACAGAGCCCTGGACAAGGCACCATCAGCCCTGTGCAGCATCCAGCCAGCTGTCAGGTATATGATTTGCAGAAAGCACAGCCTCCAGGCATGCTGCTGCAGCTGGTAAGAATCAATCACTGCAGGGAGAAAGAAGCCGGCCACTGCTGCTGCTCTGTAACTGGGAGGGGAGAGAAGGCGCCCTCTAGAGTTTCCGGCGCCTGGAGCACACACTCCACTGGATCCACCCTCCCTACGCCCCTGCCCAGTAGTGCCCATCGCAGTACACCCCCAGTACTGCTGTGTAATCCAGTCCAGTCTAGCCCTGAGCCCAGCAGAGCCTACATAGGCATGGAAATATGGCGCCAGCTCATAAGCCAATCACCCAGTGTGTATGAGCCATAATAGATAAATGAAGAGAAATACTGGGTGAGATTTAATAGGATGAGAGATTCAGAAAATAAGAGATTTGGTTAGAAATCTCCAGTTTTTTTAAAGTGGCAATCATTTACACAGCAAAATCAAACTGGTTTAGCAGTGTAAATGATTGCCGCTTTAAAAAAACTGGAGATTTCTTAGCAGATCTCTCATTTTCTGAATCTCTCATCCTATTAAATCTCACCCACTGTATATAAACATTGAAATAAATAAAGGAAAGTAGTAGAGATGTTTGGATGCACATACACATTTGCTGGAGCATCCACTTGCCTGCATAGCTAGGCACAGATTGATTTTACTGATGTATTTCCAAAGAATCAAAATCATTAAGTGAATACACACTCCCTAGGAGCACTTGCTATGTTTTAGAAACATTGCTGATCTGCACTTCTAGTAGTTTGTAAATTAGTTTTAAAATTGGACTTGAGAATGCAGAATCCTCCAGCACACATCTTTCTCTAATCTATCTGTCTATCTGTCTGTCTGTCTGTCTATCCCTCCTCAGTGACAGGTTCTTTCCTCATAGAGCGGTCATGTCCCTCCCCAATGCCACACCCCCATTTTGTGTACCCCAAATAGATACTTACAACAGTGCCCAAACTGTGTGCCGTGGCACCATAGGGTGCCATGAGACAATCACAGGGGTGCTTTTTGTAGTGATGGTCCAAGAGTTATTAAAATTCTAATTGGTCAGTATAACAGGCAAAACTAGTGCTTGTGGCTTCCCATTATAAAATATGTGGACAAACAGCAGTGAATCATGCCATCACCAATAACTGACCCTAAGGAGGACATATACTGTAAACACAATTTACTTAATTCAGTAGTTTTTTTTCTAAATTTCTCAAAAGGAAACTTTTGGCTTAGGGGTGCCGTGCAAAAATTCTGATCGTCGAGGGCGTCGTAATTCAAAAGGGTTTGGGAACCACTGACTTACACACAGCCTTGTCAATAGTTACTACCCCTCCCCTTTATTACCTTTCACCCCTGTTATTAATCCATCATCCACATTCCTGATCAGGCCTGTACTTATTTCCACCCTCTATGTTATCATCCCTGGTCATCACCCACCACCTTTTTCATTTATTTCACCTCTTCGAAATGGGACCTACATACACATGGGACGATTTCAGAGCATGTTCTAAGCGACCTGACTTAATTTGTCTAGATCGCTTAGAAATGCCCCTACATCGCTCCGTGTGTAGGAGCCATAGTGATAGTGATGTGCAGCCCCGTGTGTCGCTATTGCCAATGATTAACATTCAGCATGCTGGCTAAATCTAGTTAGATCGCCGGTCAGGACCAGTGTTCTCAATCTCACCGTAGAACACTGGCCCTGACAGGCCGCTCAGCACACATCGCTGGCACATCCCTATGCAGCGCTGTTTGGGGGTTATTCTAGTTCACTCTTTCTGACAAAATCCTTCTTAGATGGACAAAACCATGTGCACTGCAGGAGGGCAGATGTAACATGTGCAGAGAGAATTAGATTTGGGTGGGGTTTTACTTCAAAGTGAGATCTATATTGCAGTGTAAAAATAAAGCAGCCAGTATTTACCCTGCACAGAAACAAGATAACTCACCCAATTCGAACGCTTCCTGCACATTTTACATCTGCCCCCTGCAGTGCACATGGTTTTGTCCATCTAAGAAGGATTTTGTCAGAAAGAGTGGACTAGAATAAGGCCCTTTGTGCTGAACGATCTAGCATAGCTCAGCAAAATCTGCTCATGTGTAGGCCCCAAAAGTCCTTCATTATCTTCTTTTATCATTCCCCCTTTTGTCTTTTGTGGCATCAGTTCCCTATGTTTTCAATAATGGTGAATGGTTATTTCTAGGTCACTGGAAATACATGCCAATCCTCATTCTTCTGATATGTAGGACCAAAAGGAAAAGGAAAATTAAGCTTTCTTTAGCAATTATCCCCATTCACATACAACATCTCCATGACCATGAGCATATATTTACTAAAGGCAGTTGACCGTGAAAATATGTCTATAGTAACTCACACCAACCAATCAGTATGAGGCTTTCATTTCTGCACTGAAATAAGTTTGATCATCAGTTATTACAGAACAATATTCAGTCCCACAATGACAGTATACATAGATAGCTGCAGGATGCCTGGTAATAATAACAGCAAATAAATAATACACCGTAGATAGGGAAATAATATACACACTTACAGATGGAGCGCCTCTCTGACTGGGACGCACGAGCGTCTCACACGCACGCGCATCCCAACTTTCAGACAGCACTGGACGGGAACCCTGCCCTTCTCCGCTTCAGGGAGACAGGCAGGGATAGGGGGTGGTGTGAGGAGGAAGTGAGGACCAGCAGACAGGGAGGCGGCGAGCTCTGACAGAAGGGGACACGCGAGATTCTCGTGCGCACCAGACCCCCGCTACATGACAGTGTCTCCACCTGTATATATATTATTAACAGTTTAACAGTTATATGAACAGTTATATATATATTTATGAAACACTACTTACTGCAAATCCAAACGATGAAGCACTGTATCTCATAACAGAGACAGCTGCAAAGAAATAGACACATTGTATTAATATATGGAAATTAGAAGTTATGATAATAAATATCATTTATCAGTTCAAGGTTAATTAGGTGGGAAGAAATAACATTATGACATGTTCATAGAACAATTACAGAATACCACAATTGACTAGTTTTGCATTTGTACATTCGCTTTCTTACTACTGTAATGTAATGAATACTTTCTAGCTTGTTTAAACCATTATCCTACTGATATCTCCCAGTCACATTCCTTATACTGAACTCTCCTTAGCAGGAAATAGATGCCATTTATATTGAATCATGACACAACAGCAACCTCTTGCAATTGTATTTCCATTCTCCCACACGGTGCACTGATGTGAATGACAATCATTGGGTGCCGCTTGTTATTAATTGCACATTGTTGACAGTGTCATGTTTTAGCATGTATGGTCTACAGGAAAATATAGGATGAAAGAATGTATTTTCTGCTGAAATGATAAAAGAGACTGTGCTATCAAAATCGGAGGCAATACAGAAACCTGCTGAGCTACTCCCAAGAGAAATGTATTAATATAAAACCTTTTCTACACCTTCAAGACAGGACAGACTGCAAAACGTCTAATTGCAGAACTTCTTTGATGTGTCTGAGCAGAGCTGCACAGCTCCTCATAATTATATGACAGGGAATGTTAAAACACCTTGCTGGGATAGAACAAATATACGCTGCCTGTGGAGAAAGAGAAACTATGGAGACGTGTGGGTAACCTTTCCTTATTGTGAGGAACATAAAGGACTGAAGGCTGCAGCCTTAGAAGACATCATTTTATTTGGTGCAGCCGCACATCTGTGAATGCTTTCTTAGTAAATGTAATTTTGACCCTTATTTTAGCATTATTATGAGCTGTTACAGAAAATGTCACATGTGCACTTGCTGCTTCTTTTTCTAATTCCATACCCTTATGTCTAATTAACGCAGCCCTGCTTTTGGGTTTTGTCCAAGTATTGTTTGCTGTCTGTTCTATGATGTTATGTTGCTGACCTCTGCTTCTCTTAACCTCAGTTCCTTGCTACCAGTGCATACTCCCATCGTTATTCACATGACAAGTGACTTTCTGATTTGGAGCCTTGCTGACCTATCAGTATGTAATGTCCAGTTCTGCTAGACAATGATCTAGTCCGGTGGTTCCCAAACTGTGTGCCTAGGCTCCCTGTGTTGCCTTGATGCTCTTGCAGTGGTGCCTCGGGTTGGGGTCAATGACCTAATCCAATTATTTATGGGCAAAGTGATAGGCAAAACCAGTGCTAGTGGCACTTATCATAGGATAACACCATTAGGACCCACCCCCTCTGCAGCATCCGCAGAATCCCTGTATTTACAGTATCTCTGCATTCTGCCCACTTCGCTAGTCATTTTAGATAAAGATATTAAGGAAGAATTTACAGAGGTTATGTCCAATTTAAAATCTCATAAAACTCCGGGACCTGATGGTTTCGCTGGAATTTAATATAAAATGCTAAAACAAGACCTGCTTCCTACACTGTTTGAATTATTTAATACTATATACAGAGATACCCTGGGATATTCAACTTTCCCACAAGCCTGCACTACTCTAATCCCTAAACTGGGTAGAGACCTTTTATTGGTAGACTTAAACAGACTAGGGTAGCCAATCACAGGGCATTCGGAATTTGGGATTCAAAAATGCTCAATCCAGGGATTCCCAGGATCCTAGGATTGGCTTCCCTAATAAAAAAAATTTAACTTCATGGAGCCGGGCAGATGGGAGGGCACAACAGCTGGGAACCAGGCTAGGAAAGCAATGTGGTGTGGCTGGGGGCAGGTCATTTGACGCTGCACAGAGCCACATAGCCAAGAACAGGAGAAGCCGGGCAGCGTCTGAGCGAGTGCTCAGACGCTGCCCAGCATTAGACTGCGCATGTGCAGTCTAATCACGTAAATTTGGAATTGGAAACTCCAATTGAAATCATGGCAATTTTGAGGCCAATCCCGGGGTCACGTCGATCCTGATTCCAGGAGTGTCTACCCTAATATAGACCAATAACCCTTCTTAAGTCTAATTTCAAACTTTTTGCAAAAATCATGATCAATAGATTACAAACACTCTTCCCAGACTTGCTGACATATCATCAATTGGGCTTTTTTTACCGCCACTTGGTAAAAGCAAGCCGAATGGCTATAACAGCAGCCATAATCAACCAACATCCCAATTCAAAAAATATGTTGTTGAGCTTAGATGCAAACAAAGGCTTCAACACGGTAACCTGGCATAATTTATTCTCAGTGATTGAAACTAGGGGATTTTAACAATAAATTAACCGGCCTTATTAAATATTTTTACACACACCTCACCACCACATTAATAGTGAATGAAATAAGAGGTATAACCACGCAATGGGGTACAAGACAGGGATGCCCACTATCTCCACTTATTTTCAATGTATCCATTGTTCGGCTATTTCGCCTATTACAAAATACCTCTATTTTTTAAGGTATGGAGATAGGAAATACAGGATTTAAACTACAGTATTTGCATTTGCATATCATGTCCTATTATATATAGGCAACGCGAAAGGCTCCCTAAAAGCGATTCTTGAATTATTACCGGTAATTAAATATGGAAATATTTCTGGGTTTTTGAGAATTTCAATACATCGATGGGATTACATCTACAACCTGGCATAGCAAAACCAGGCTGGGGCAAACATTTATCAATTACTTGGGCTTAATCTTATATTGTATATTTGAGGATTAAACCCACTGATATATCCTGCGGAACAAAGAAATTATCCATTTGATGGCTTCTGAATTAAATAGCTGCAAACATCTAGATAGTGCAAACTTGATCAAAATGACTGCATTTCCAAGATTGATAGATTTTCTACAATCCCTACCAGTAATACTTCACAAATCTGATTTAACCAAGATTAATACCCTATAGGGAAAAGAAAGACGGTGCACAAGACTTAGCGTTCCCTCACGTGGACACCCAGTAAGATAAATATGTAAATACTTCCTTTTTGTGAATGGGATCTGTTGTTATCTCTCCTCAAATTTTCTTTATCGAATTCACGAAGACTCAATTCTCAGAATACATGGAAGAAAGCAAAATCCCGAAACATGTTGGTCTAAGGAGCTGACTCTTGTTTTTACAGATTTCGGGGGAGGTTCAGAGGTAAGACTTGAGGTGTAACTGTGATTGCCTGTATCGGTACTTATCCGGACTAAGTCCGACTATAGGTCTTGACAGCCACCACAGGACCCTGCTCTTTGTCCCTACACTCCTTTTTATTACCATTTGTATCATTGTGATTAAAGATTTTTTTATACAACCAAACTGGAAAAGATACCTTTATACGTTTGAAGCAGCACATCATATCGTGAGTACGGGTACGCCACCCATAGCACTTCTTTTTTAAAAGATACCATTATATGTTTGACCTTACCCTTTACTGTGTAAGTGAGGTACGCACCTCAAACCAAAAGTACCCTAACCCCTTGAGAAGATCTTATGCAGATATACCCATTTTTGCAATATTTTGCTTTCTACCATGTATTCTGGGAATTTAGTTTTCGGGAATTCGATAAAGAAGATTTGAGGAGATATAACAACAGATCCCATTCACAAAAAGTAAGTATTTACATATTTATCTCACTGGGTGTCCACATGAGGGAGCGCTAAGTCTTGTGCACCGTCTTTATTTTCCCTATATTGTTCATTAAAGTCTTTAGGTTAGACTTTCCAGGTCCACTTGAAAGCAGCAACCACAGGAGCGCCCGAGAAATACCCTACACCTCAAACCCAAAGATTAATACCCTATTTATAAATTTTATATGGAAAAAGGAAAATACCAAATATCGCAAAAAACTACAACTAAATTCAATGGAGGAATTGTTTTCCCGAATATTCGGTATAACAACTAAGCAACCCTTTTTAGACTTCTAAGAGACTAGTTGAAAAATAAGGAAATCTATGCTAACACAACCTTAAAATCTTTTTCTGATAACATTTCCCTATGAACTAGAAGCAGAAGTAGATTAAAAAAAACTATTGCTATTGTCAATATTTTGTTTATAGCAAACAATTACACATTCTAACAAAAGTTTGTTTTTTGAGGTTCCTGAGAAATAGGGTTTTCCAGCCCGAGGAAGCCAACTTCCCTTTCCTGAAATTTTACCTTTAAGGTATAAAAGATGTGGTTAATCTTATAGATCACATAACCCAAAAAACCTGTGACGTTCTCATAAGCATGACAGTCTTAATTCTCCAAAGCTATCCATTGACATTTCTTGAGATGCAACATTAGGTTATTTCATTGTTGACTGCTCTATCTGAAACGGACCTAACAAACAACTTAGAAGGAGTGTTGCGTCTCCACCAGCCACCAAAAAAAGCCATTTCAATACACTATCGTATATATATTTCACCAATTGATCACTCCAAAACTCAATCTGGGATGAGATGAAACACCGGTTAACAAAATTTCCAACACTTACCTGCGAGATACTACTTAAAATTATAATAATCTCTTGTAAACTTTACTAAATATTTGGAAATGTTTCTTAATATTACCCATAAGGCATAGTACTTACCCAATAGGCAATATCTAGCAGGAATGACCAATTCAAATGAATGTAATAAATGTCATACTCCACTAGATGACTTACTTCACTGTTTTTGGACATGCCCATTACTTTGTAGATTCTGGTTGCAGGATAGGGCCTATGCCCCTGAACAATTAATAAATGATCTACCTTCATGGCAGAATGAGCAAAAAAAATTACGAAAGGATGCAAAAAACTACTCATAGCCATAGGTGCAGCAGCTCGTAAGGCTACTCTACAATTATGGATAGTTCACTTCCCAACCCTCCAACCTTGGTTTTTGTTTAAGGGAATTTTGGTACCACATATTTCAGATGGATTGTTTGGAAACCACACTGCGTACAGACAGGAATTCTTTGAAACTTGGGAAAGTTACATTAATACCCTACGAGTCAAAACTTTCCTCCAGAACATGGAATGCTATGAGCTGAGATTATTACTAAGAGACCCACCAATTCTACTAAAGCTGACCATACACCTAAAAATGTATTGTCCAATCTGACTGGTTGGAAAAAATATCTGAATGACCGTTTCTGTCAGTTTTCTAGCCTTTCAAAGCAAAATGGTCAACTATCATTTGCTACCATAAGTTACCAGATTTTTGTTCCAAATAACCAGATCAGACAATGGGCGGTATTCAATGTGAATACCGGCGACGTGCAGCGAATCCTGTTTAGGATTCGCTGCACATTCGCCACTGGTCGCCGCGTTCCGGAGCCTCGCCGGCTCCGGTATTCAACGAGTCAGGGGCTCGCTGCCCCTGACCGGCGAATATGAGCTCCTGCGGCGAACGCCGCAGGGAGCCTGAGGACGGCGGCAGGCAGAGAGATGGAAGTCTCCCTGCCTGCCCCAGAACGTATGTGGGGGGGAGGTGGGCTCCACGGGAGCCAGGCAGCACAGGCTGCCCCCCGGGGGTGCCAGCAGGGGACCGGGTATATTCACTACACCCGATCATGAATATGTAATGATCGGGTGAAGTGAATATATGAATATCTAATGAGCGGCTCGGCTCAGGCCCCCTGCTGGCTGGTCTGTGTAAAAATATTTTTTAAATTAAATATATATTCATGTGCTTACAGCACATGAATAAAAATAGCATGCCCCTCCTCAGAATAAAATTCCAGATTTTTTTACACCAATTGTAAAAAACAAAACACTTTATTTTAAAAGTTCACCTTCCACTTCACCATAAAAAGATAGCGATTGCTACTCGGTGAATCATGGCGAAATAAACCTTGAAATGTATTCGCCATCTGGTCATTGAATAGGGTGATTCACCGTTTTAGTCAGAAATTCGCGTTACAGCACAAAATCGCCATAAAAACCTGGCGAATCAGCCTCATTGAATACGGCCCAATAAATCTTTAGGTGTTTGGTTAACTTAAGTCTTGAGGGAAGGGGAAATATTGGAGAGAGAGCCACCCTTGGGTCACAGTCCCTTTGTTAGACTACTGTGTATAGAAATAGATACCATTTGAAAAATCATTGATTTATTTATGGTATAATTTAATAGTTTTTATGTGTATATTCTTGGTGTGATGCACCCGAATGTAATGACTTGTACTTGGAATTTCTCATGTTCTACATTGCTATTGTATTGCTATGTTTCTTCTTTTTATGGCACATGTGGTAATAACTGTAATGAGGTGATGCTTTAACCCCTTCAGTGGTGGTGGGGGGTTTAGGAGTTTTTTAGGGGGAGTGCTCCCTAAAAGAACCTACCATTGGCTCTCCCAAGCCCGGGCAGTGCCGCTGAGCACTAGATCAGCCGCTGCCCAGCCCAGCACTATATCAGCTGTAACCCAGCCCTGCCCCCGGCAATCCAGCTGTGTGCGGCGTGATATTACAAGGTCACGTCGCACACAGCCGGGGGGAGGGGGGAGGAGTCACGGCCAAGCAGCAGGAGCCGGCTGCCCGGCACTAAGCAGCAGAGGCAGCAGCAATCCTGAGAATTTTCCGGTTTTGCCAGTCTGGGCACTGAAGCCTGTGTAATTCTCGGGAATGCCAGGGAGGGGGTTAATAAAAAAAATAAAAAAATAGTGCATGCTCAGGGACCTTTGATACTGTAAATATGTAAATTAAATATTGATCTTGCATGCACTATACATCACCAGATTAATAACACCAATGCACTGTAGAACATTTAACATAGTCTGGTCATTATATATGTGTCATTTGAATGCAGTCTCTAACCTAATCGTTAGATGAGGAGATGGGCCCTCAAGTAGTGGAGTCCATCGTCCGGCCCTGTTCAAGTCTACATACATATATGGAGGTGATAGAAATACTTTCACAGTTCTCGGGGAAATATGTTTTATGATGACTGCCAATATAGCTCAGACTGCCTGCCGTTTTAGCAATTTCACCTGTCGCAAACACCTCTTTTTTCTAGTGTTTGATTGTAGTGTAGTGAGTTTTACTGCGGATCGTTAAACCAAAGCATACTATAACCAAAATTTTTATTTTTAACATGTAACAAATTGGGAGGTTGATTTGGAGGTATATTTTTAGAACGTAGATTTAAACCACCAATAACAAAAGTAACTTAAACATTTCTTGTATTTTCCATTATTGGTGTTTTTGATACTGCTGACATAACTTGGAGCATGTTAGCTTACAAAGAAAAGCTTTTACTGGGGTTGACTGATGGTTTTGCCTCTAACAAATACTGTATATTAAAATGTAGAAAACCTGCAAAATGACAATATGGCTGCTTGATAAATTCCCTCTCCCCCTCAGCCTTGTTTAAACAATATAAGAAGGGCTAAATTATTAACCACTTGAGTGGTATGCCTTGAAATTTTGCGGGCTCAGCTGCCCTGCTGCAGCGGGCTGTCCCGGGAAATTTGCAGGCATACCACTATGTAGTAGGTGCGCGCCACTGGCACACCACCTTTAGTGCACCCTCCGTCACCCCCCCCTCCTGTCGGTGTCCTCCCCCCGAGTCCCTCCACTCTGGCGTACCCGGCAATCGTACGCTGGAGCTCCCCCGCCACCAGCCACCAATCACCATACTGCAGTGACGTAGGCCGCAGGCTCGGGGATGTTCGGGATGGCTCAGGGGGGACTCGGAGTTCATGCGCCCGAGTCCTCCCAAGCCGCCGCGAAACATCCCTGAGCCTGCCGCCTGTGTGGTCAATGATGACTTGACAGGCGGCTGGGGCAGTGGCGGCAGGGGAGCTCTGGCGTACTAACGCCGGATTGGAGGTGAGGGGGGGGGGGCTTCCTATGATCTGTGGTGGGTTTTGCTGGGGCAGGACAAACCTGCCATGGTGGGGAGCTCTGGCGTACTAACGCCGGATTGGAGGTGAGGGGGGGGGGCTTCCTATGATCTGTGGTGGGTTTTGCTGGGGCAGGACAAACCTGCCATGGTGGGTTTGTCCTGCCCCAGCAAAACCCACCACTCAAGGGGCAAACATTATTCATTTCATCAACATATGTTAGCATAAAATAAGTTAACATATAAAATATGCTTACTCTCCCAGCATGCCGGGAGGTTCCCAAAAATTGGATCCTACTACCAGCGCCCCCAGAAATGCATGCAAGACTCCCGCAACCTGTTCACACTCCCACTGCTCACAGTTGAAAATTGCTTTATCCTAGCCCTGTCCTCTACTTTGCAGTACCGGTAATGTGGGCATGGCATAGCGGGGACAAGGCTTGTTGACGTGTTTGCACCCAGTTGTGCTGACCCAGCTTCTCACTCCTGGAGGGCACTGCCAAAAAGTCAGCAAGTATGTTCGTAAATCTCATGTTGCACTGCAGCAGACTGCATCATGTAGCATATTAATACAGTTACTGCGCCTTCTCCCTGCTGTCTGACTCTTCTGCACCAAAATGTGAAAAAAGATAATATTTAAACTGCACAGCAGGAGGACAACAGTGACATAACTCAATGACTTAAGGCCCGTACACACAGGGCAAAGGATGCCCCGTGCTGAGCAATGTGCTCAAGCACAGATCGCTCAGCACCCATCGCTGCATACCACCCAACAGGACCCTCTCCAGGAGGGACACCATGCTCTGCTCCTGTACTTCCCTCTTAATGTATGATTTCCATCACCTGTGTTGAAGCACCTTTCTTATCAGTTAACCTGTTCAACACAGATGAAGGTAATTATACATTAAGAAAAAAGTGCAGGAGCAGAGCATTGTGTCCCTCCTGGAGAGGGTCATGTTGGGAGGTACAGACTGCGCGGACATGGGCAGTCTGTACTTTAGGACGAAGGACTCGCCCGCCTCCTTCTCCTTCACTGCTGTCCCACGCGCCCCATGGAGGTACGTGTTCGGGACACTTCTGTGGCTGCGCTTCTGCATGTCGAAGGTGGGTGAGTCGGTTTCCAGGGATGGCAACCAACCAGGGATCTAGCGGGTGCCACTTAGCGGCAGCACATCCGACATATATATATATATATATATATATATATATATATATGTGTGTGTGTATGTATGTATATATATATATGTGTGTGTGTGTGTGTGTATATAGATATATATATGTCTCTATTACAGAGGCCACGCCCACTTTTCTGAAGAGGCCACACCCCTTCCCCATGATGCCAATCCCCTATATTTTTGGCTTGAGCGCCCACCACCAAAAATATAAATCGGCACCTACAGTATGACCCCATGTGCATGGGCTTTTACTCTTTAGCATAATTTTCAGCAACAGAAAACGATAAAAGTTAAAATGTAGCAAAAACATAAATAAATAAACTTCAGCACAACTTGGTCAAGGTGCTTGTCCCACCTTAATCACGAGTTTTCTGTATTCTCCTCTTTAGTAAAGTGTTAGAAACTGATGGTTTTTTTATGTAGCCACAGATTACCTGACATTTGTAAAATATATATTTAGGGGTAAATTTACTAAAGCTTCTAAAAATGAAAAGAGGTGATTGTGCCCACAGCAACCAATCAGATTGTGTCTATCATTTCTCTATTGCATTCAAGAAAATAATAGACAGAATCTGATTGGTTGCTATGGGCACCACTTTTCATTTTTAGAAGCTTAAGTAAATTTACTGAGATGGAAGTTCTGTTGAAAATGGGATGTTGCACTTTAAGTGCTCTTTTTGTCTGTCCCACATATCTCTCCCATAGGGCAGTGATTTTCAACCTTTTTACCTTGCGGCACACTAAATAAGATTTTAAAATTGCCAAGGCACACCATGAGATCTCCGCAGGGCAAACCACATTGGTGGAAAAAAAAAAACCTATCGACCCCCATATAAAAATACAATCACACTGTTCCCCACAGGTAACAAAAATAAAATACATTGGCCCTTTACACCTTTACATGAAAAGAAGAGACCAGTGAATAACAGTTGCACAGTGGTGGCTGTAAACTGGTTTGGGCATCTCTAGATCTGGGGGCACACTTGAGAACAGCACAAGGCACACTAGTGTGCCACGGCACAGTGATTGAAAAACACTGCCATAGGGGGTCAATAGTAGGTAAACTACATACGTAGTATTGCAATTAATTAAGCGTTGGAAATAAAAGGGTTAAGTAATTGCTAAGTATGTAGTTTACCTACTATTGTGCCCCTGTAGGACAGACATAATGAGCACTCAAAGGTTATTCTGATTCACTCGGAAAGGCACAATCACTCTATAATGGACAAAACCATATGCACTGCAGGTGGGGCTGATGTAACATGTGCATAGAGAGTTAGATTTGGGTGTTTTATTGTTTCTGTGCAGGGTAAATACTGGCTGCTTTATTTTTACACTGCAATATAGTTATCAGTTTGAAGTACACCCCTACCCAACTCTAACTCTCTCTGCACATGTTACATCAGCCCCACCTGCAGTGCACATGGTTTTGTCCATTAGAGAGTGATTGTGCCTTTCCGAGTGAATCAGAATAACCCCCAAATTGTGGATTTTGGAAAACTATAGGAATATAAGGGACAAAGTTGGAAATCATAGTGTGCCTCTGCAATTCGAATTGTGTTAAAATAATGACCCTACGGGAATGAGGTTTGGGGGAGTGGAATTTGTTACTTTAGATGTAAGGGGAGATAAATTACTTTTAAGAAAAGGATCATATTGAATCTACATACATATTGGATTTAAATACATTGTGCGGGATATTGAATCCCGAGTCAAGATTGTCCCGACCTCCCGGCAGTTGTGACCCTGTTCCGTTCTCGGCCTGCTCGACAGCAAATCGGGAGTTGGGATTCAATGTCCCACCTGTCGAGTGCCGAAAAGGGGGCATGGCCACGAGAAACGTCCATGGATCGTCGAAATCCAGCCGCGAACTTGCCAGACCATGGCCGTTCTCGGCAAAATGAGCCCGGGCTCGATTTGCCAAGATGCCTTTTCAATGCGGGAAAGACAGCATTGAATAGGCACCCACCGCCATTTACCCCATCGATCTGAAGGGGTTAAATGAATGCATGGAAATTACACCCTACATAAAGTAGGTTGAATGTAGTATTGTTCTATTTTTCTTTTCCTCTTTATTATATATATTTTTTAACATTGTATTTTTTATGTGATATTTTTCTTGTAGGTATATATTTTGTTATGTTTTGGATTTTTATGCATATGTATGGATTGGTGCACTGATCATGTTATAGGTTATAAGTATGCTTGTATTCAGACTCCAGCTGGAGATGATGAGTACACCTAAAACAAGCTACTTAGAGGCAACTAACAGATGTTAGGCCAGCCCTCTGATGAAGCCTTTGTGACGAATAGCGTTGGAGCATGTCTTAGCGTTGTTACTTTGAATAGGAGACCAGGAGAGTGAAACCGGCACCAACTTTCTATGCTGTGTGATTGTGATGACTTGTGCCGCCAACCTCGGTACGCGACCCCATCCTTTATTTGCTGTGTGTGTACATTAAACACTGGTTTTCACTGATACTTGCTCTATGGTGCGCTTGCTCTCATTATTTAAATACTGAGCTTGAACCCCCAACTTTCCTCAACCTAAATACATTCTGACATCCCTGCTTTTTGTAAAGTCCTGTACCTCTGTTTCATATGACATGATAGGTCCCAGACGGGATGCGGTCATTTGGTCTACTGCATTATGGTCGACAGTCATTAGGTTGAATCCATTAGGTCGACATGCTAAAAGGTCGACATGACTCTAGGTCGACATGGGAAAAGGTCGACATGATTCTAGTTCGAAAGGTCATTAGTTCGACAGGTCATTAGTTCGACAAGGTCATTAGTTCGACATGGTCTATGTCGACATTCACAAGGTCGACATGGAGTTTTTCACTGTTTTTTGAGCCAACATGTGCCGACAGGCGGTATTTCATGCCCTACCATCCACTAGGGCGTGGTGGAAGAATAAAATAGTGTGCCGAGCGTAGCGAGGCACCGTGCCTGACGCATAGCGAGCGCAGCGAGCGATGCGAGGTGATGCAGTGCACTTTAAACTGTGTCCATGTCGACTGTGTTGACATTCAGGTAAAAAAACAGTGAAAAACCCCATGTCGACCTTGTGAATGTCGACATAGACAATGTCGAACTAATGACCTTGTCGAACTAATGACCTGTCGAACTAATGACCTTTCGACCTAGAATCATGTCGACCTTTTCCCATGTCGACCTAGAATCATGTCGACCTTTTAGCATGTCGACCTAATGGATTCGACCTAATGACTTTCTACCATAATGCAATAGACCAAATGATCCCAACCCGTCCCAGACATAGGGACCTATCATCAGGGCTGATGCAAGGATTTTCATCACCCTAGGCAAAACTTCAGCTTACTGCTCCCACCACAACCCACAGACCTATACAGACTTTTCAGAACCTTAACCCCTTCCCGACATATGACGTACATTTACGTCATATGTCGGTTGAGGGGGAATCAAGCCAGCTCACGGAGTGAGCTGGCTTGAAAGAGAGCAGGTAATGGCTGTATATTACAGCCAGGTCCCTGCTCTCACGGCCACGAGCGGCGAGTTCGCCGATCGTGGCCGTTTAACCCTTTAAGCACCGCGGGCAAAGCGACCGCAGTGCTTAAATAGCTGATCGGAGGGGGGGCGCCCCCCTCCGGCGCCGATCGGGGCCCCCCGCAGCGAGATCGGAGGGTGCCGATCGGTTGCCATGGTAGCCAGGGGTCTAATGTAGACCCCTGTGCTGGCCGTGTCTGCATACCTATCATATCCTGCCTGAGGCAAGATGTAATAGGAAGTGCATAAAATCACTACGTTCAGCCATAGAGCTCTATGGCTGAACCTAGTACAGGCGATCGCGCCCCCTAGTGGTCAAGTACACTAGGGGGCCTTGTAGTAAAAGTAAAAAAAAAAAAAAAATAAAGTTTAAAAATAAAAAAATATTAAAAGTTCAAATCACCCCCCTTTCCCCATTTCCCAAATAAAAAAAAATAAAAAATAAAAAAAATAAACATATTTGGTATCGCCGCGTTCCTAAAAGTCCGATCTATTAAAATATAACATTAGTTATCCCGCACGGTTAAAGGCGTAAACGGAAAATAATCCCCAACGCCAAAACTACGTTTTTTGGTCGCATCGCCTACCCAAAAAAAAATAGCTAAAAGAGATCAGAAAGTCGCCCATATCCCATAATGGTATTAATTAAAAAGTACACTTCAGCCCGCAAAAAATGAGCCCTCACCCAGGTCCGTAGGTGGAAAAATAAAAAAGTTATAAGCCGCAGAACATGGCGACGCAACGCAAATTCGAAAAACCGTAACATTTTCTATTTTTTTTTTTAGTGGTAAAATGTAACGAAAACTATATAAGTTTGGTATCACCGGAATCGTAACGACCCATAGAATAAAGATAATCCATCATTTTAAACGAACTATGAACTCCAAAAAAAACGTAACCAGCGCAAAATTGTGGAATTGCGTTTTTTTTTCTTTTTACCCCACATTGATTTATTTCCTGATTCCCCAGAATATTATACGGTATAGTAAATGGTACCATTAAAAAGTACAACTTGTCCCGCAAAAAAAAAGCCCTCATGTGTCTATATAGCCGGAAAATTAAAAAAGTTACGCTTATTTGAACGCAAGGAGGAAAAAAAAAAAATTACCATAAAAGGCAATGTCGGGAAGGGGTTAAGGTGAAAGTTTGGAGGTAGTGTCTTAGAAGATGAACATATGCCGCTTCTATTAAGTCCATCAAGGATGCCTCTCTCACAGTCATCCTTCATTTTGTGATAGTCAGACTCCGGGATGTTTCCCAGATTCTGGAGCCCATAGGGAGCTGCCTAATGGTAGAGCTGGCCCTGCCTATCATGGTTTATTTGCAGGATAAAAGAGATTTTAGATCAGGGTTGCCTACCCTCCCGGATTGGCCAGGATGGTCCCGGAAATCAGGTCCCCCTCCTTGCCCCCCCCAGAAAGGAGGGCAAACCTTCCAGATTCCACGGGGCCCACCCACTCACCGCCTCGTCCCCTCCTTTAAATACTCCGGCGTAGTGTTTAAATGCCACGATTCACTGCATTTTGGGAGGGGCTAAAATTACATAATTTTAGCCCCGCCCCCTCCTCAGAGACCCGCTAATCCCAGTATTTGCCAGACTGGGGGCGGGGCTTGATGACGCCGACATCAGGCTCCTCCCTCCGTAGTTCTGCTGACAGTCTCCTCTCCAGGCTTCTCCTGGAGAGGAAACTGTCAATGTAGGCAACCCTGGTTTAGACTTAGATAGCTAGAATTAGCATTTTGACAGTGTTTTGTGTTGAGGGTTTGCAAAGGCAACAGAATGCATGAATAAAAGAGTTCAGTATCTCTATATGGCATAGTGTTTAACACTCTCCCTGGGCAGACTGGAATGAGACCATCTTATGCTGCTCTATCTATCACATGTAGTCCCTCCAGAGACAGGACCCTTCGGCATTCTGTGACATCACTGTGGTAGGTGTCATACCTCTGCCAGTGACATTTATACAGATATATTGTGGTGCATGGGAGCTGTTCTGCTGACAGGTGAAGAATGACATACTCTCTCCAGAGCCTCAGCATTCATCATCTCTCTGTGAAAGGTCATTCACAATCCAGACATTGGTTGCATTATTTCTTCTCTGCTGTATATATAAAAATACCAGATCTCACCTGCAGCTCAAAAGTAGAGAACTAAGCCCCCAAGTACAGCATCTTCATTACACATCTAACTCAAATCAATAGATCATCTTCCTGAGCAATGGGTCGAGATTTATTTATTTTTACTGAAAATATATCACTCAATGTGATAAAAGGGCAAAATAATGCAGCACCAGCGAGATGAGACAGCACCTTCCTCCGTACACTACCGGGATCATTTGGTCCACAGCAAGTTGGTCGACAAGCGTTAGGTCGACACTGTTAGGTTGACATGGGTCTAGGTCGACATGGGTCTAGGTCTACACAAGCAATAGGTTGGCAGTCAAACTGTCGACATAGGGTTTTTCACAGTTTTTTTTACCCGAATGGACACAGTTTCCAATGCACCGCATCCCCTCGCTTCACTCACAATGCTTCGGGCACGGTACCTCACTATGCTTGGCACACTATTTTATTCTCCCACCACGCCCTAGTGGATGGTAGGACATGAAATACCGCCTGTCGGCACATGTCAGTTCAAAAAGACAGTGAAAAACCCCATGTTGACCTTTTGACTGTTGACTAGGGTTACCACCTCATCCCTTTAATTCTGGACACATATCGATAACACTGGTTCTGTGGCTGATTAAAACTGAAATGGAGGGTGACATTCTATGCTATGCGCTAAATGCGCATGTTTATTTCTTACACTATATCGCCGCAAATCGCATTTTTCTAACTCGCACTTTTCAGTCCAAATTCGATTATTTAATGTGATGCGCATTTGAGGCTGAAAAGTGCGAAGAGTTGCGATTTGCGGCGAATTTTAGTCATAAAAAAGTGCGATTTTTAGTATGAAAAAAGTGTGATTTTTAGTCCGAAAAACGCGCCATTTCTTCCGCTGGTCATGTGCGAGTTTTGGACCAACCGGAGTGCGATTTACAAACCTGTCTCCGCATGACTAAGAACCCCCAAACCTATTGGCCCACCTATGTCCCCTCCATTATGCATCACACCCCCTATATAAAGGGGCATTGGCGCCATTTCACTCTTTGATAGGAAGTAAGGAGCATGGAGAGGAGCAGTGGAAGCGTTTGTGCAGGAAGAGGAGTTGGTGGCAGAGGAACCAGTGGCAGAGGGAGCACTGGCAGAGGAACCAGTGGCAGAGGGAGCACTGGCAGAGGGAGCACTGGCAGAGGGAGCACTGGCAGAGGGAGCACTGGCAGAGGGAGCACTGGCAGCAGCCAGACAAGTGGGAGAGGCAGCAGTGTGGCAGGCAGCATGGCCACAGCAAGGCCAGCCTCAGCTCAGACCCTGGCCGTCCAGCCCCAGCAGGAGGAGGTGGAGGATCCGCTGGCATCCCCATCCTACAGCCAAGCCCTAGACCATACCCCACACCAGCTGCAGGAGGGCCACATGTCAGAGGTGGAGGAAGATGCTGGTGAGGAGGAGGAAGACACTGCCATGGAGGAGGAGGAGGGTGACATGGCTGGTGCAGAAAATGAGGAGGAGGAGGTGGAAGCTGGTCGCACCAAAAGTGGCCGCATGGTCAGGTTTTCCTATGAGGAAAATGTGGCACTTGTGAGGGCTATCATGCCAGTGTACGAGAGGCTGCTTGGCAAAAGCAACTACAAAACCACTGCCCAGCGCAAGCGCGCTATATGGAAGGACATCACCCAGGCGGTGAACGCTGTGAGTAATCACAAGCGCCTGGTGCGCAATGTGAAGAAGCGCTTCAACGATATAAAACGCCAGTTGAAGCATAAAATGGCCCTGGAAATGGAGGAGGCCACCAGGACTGGAGGAGGAAGCCCCACCACTGTCAGCTACAATGCATATGAGGTGAAGCTGAAGCGCATCATCCCCCCTGAGGTCCTGCCTGGGATGCATGTGGCGGATACCGACAGGGCCCAAACGCCACCGCGAGCTGGTAAGTGTGACCCCATGCAAACTGTAACATACATGCCAATGTATTATACCTGTAATGTGCACTTGTATTGTTATGCTTTGTAAAGTGCTGCTGTGGAACTACATAGCCCAGCAAGGTCATGCACAAGAAAATGGCTGCTCCTGCTTTGAAATTGCTGATAATGCTGGCCCTTGTAGTTCCACAACTAATCTGAATGATTAAAAGTGTACCATTCTTTGCAGCAGACTAACATGTATGTGTACAAAAACCCTGTGGTGTAATGGAGGTTTAGCTGGCATGCCTACAAACCACCGAATATCCTATAGTTGTCATGTGTACACTAGTTTACTACTAAGTCTGAAATGAAAGATTGGCCTGAAAACTAAACAAAGGGTTGTCCAGATATAATGCTGCCCTTTTCTATTGGGTATTGTCCATTATTGTGAATTCACTGCATGTTTTCTGAAAATGCATCTCCATTGCAAGGTCCATAATGCCTGGCCATCTTTCCTTGTACAGATTGTCCGTCCCGAAGTGCTGCAGCATCTAAGAGAAGAAGGCCCGTTGCTGCAGAATCTGTGGAAGCAGGTAAATGACTAAACAACACCCCATTACACATACAGTACACACACCCATGTCACATCAACAAGATCTCACACTACATTCTGCTCCTGCTGCTACATTGCAACGGACATGAGTGTAATCTGAGCTAGGCATGTGACATATTAATAGTGTCATTGTTGCATGCAGTATCGGGGTACATGTGTAAGTGCATAACACCCCTAGGTATGGGCGTCAGCCATCTATAGGCCTATGTCAAACAGTATAGAGGACAGTGTGGCCTATATATGCATGAGTACTTACCTCTTCTCTGTATCCACAGGTGCTATACAACTAGGGTCAAACCAAACAGATTCTTCAATACTGGTGCTAGACGAAATGGACATCATTCTTGATCCGGTCGACACCTTTGCGGCAGAGGAAGAAATGCCGGGCTCGTCCCAGAGTGATCTTCCCCCAAGTGGGGTGCCACCCAACCCACCCCCAACCACCCAGCAACCCCATACACCAGCTACTGCTTCCCAAGTAGCTAACTCCTTGGTGAATTTCAAGGACAAGCAGCTTGAATTCATGGCCTCCCAAAGCCTCCAAATGGGAAATATACAGGGGTACATGCGTGACACCTTCCTGCAGTTGCGCAAAATGGCCTGTAGTGTAAGGGTAGCTGTAGGCACTCAAGTGCGCATTGCCAACAGTCTTGACAGCCGTTTTGCAGAACTAACTTCTGCAATACGTGAGCAGAATAGCCATATTGGGAGCCTGGCACAAAGTCTTACAGCCCTAACCCACACATGCACAGCGCAGACCAATGCCCTCCTAGCTATGCAGGCACAAATACAGCAGCAGCAGGAAGGCAATGTGGGAGGTGGCACTACCTCAACCCTCAGCAGTGTCTCCAGCACCCCAATAAGTGTCTCCCCCACTTCCCCACCCCGTCGTAGTGTGAGGACCCGTGGTGGGCTTAGTTCCGCCTCGAAAAGTGGTGTAGGGCTGCCTGATGCTGGCCGAAGGTAGCTGCTAAATCAGTGTTTCTACATTAAAAAAGGCCAACTATCTGTCTACATGGCCCCACAGTTTGTATTTTGCACATGTTACATTGCAGAATGGTTTACTTCATAACAAGTAAAATTTGCAAACCGCATTCCATTGTGTTTGTGTCTTTTTCTCTATATAAATTAATGTGTGATTTATAACATATTGTAATGGTATATGACTATGGGATTGCAGTAAAGTAGTGTGGTATAACTCCTTGGCTGCCAAAGGTTATGGATGTACATTTTCCAGCAGGCTCTGACACTCATGGTTTGGACTGTAATGGTTGTAGTGTGTCAGGGCATGCTGGAACATGTAGTTCCACAACACCAGTGAGCCATGTTTCACAGAAAACTTAATTGTTACATGGACCAAGAGTACTTAGAAGGTAGATATCAGCAAGGGATAGGTCAGCACCACCATGTGCATCTGTTGTGGACTGGTGTTAGGTTAAATATGGGTGGAAAGCGGTGGTACTGGTCAATTATTTATTAATGAGTACACTTCCAACACTGGTACATTTTGGAGTACAGGCCACATGTGCTTACCAGAAAAGCTACGCCTGGTGATGTATACAAATGGAAAAATTGGGTTTTAAGATCCAGAAACAGTTCACAGCGCTAGCAAACTAAATACAAAAAACAAAAAAACGTGAAAAAATGAAGTGAACAAAATCAATGTGCACAAATGTAAGATCAAAAGTACTTCCCTGTCATATGTTTTCAATGGGAGGGAGGTAGGGGTGTCGGTCCTTTGAAGGAATCCTTTTAAAGTGTTAAATCCGTGTGTTTTCTTATTTTTCTCAAAACAAGCATGAAATGAAGAAAATGTACATTGTGTAAACAAAAAAAAATTCAACACAACTAAATCATAAAGTTCAAGAAATTGACAGAGGAATTGGTTTTCTCCTGATTTCTAGATTTTGTCTCGAAGTTTACTTCAGGGGCGTACCTCTACTCACTTAAATATTATATGTTGTAATCCCATAAAGGTATCTTTTTCAATACAAAATTTTCTGACAGAAAGGATAGGTAAGCGTACCCCCACTCACTGGTTACTTGGTGGGTTAAATCTCATCAGGGTATCTTTTGTGGAGGTTATCCCAAAACTTTATATATCGGATGAAATGGATATATATTTGGCGTACCCCCACTCACATCCAAGATGGTAGGTTAAAGCACATCAAGGTATCTTTTGTATATAATTCAGGATGGAAGTCTTAAAGAAGATAGCGTACCACACTCACGGTGTTTTATACTGGAGCCGGACGCATCAAGGTTTCTTTGTAATATCAGAAAGGATCTTTTTGTTTCCGCAAAGAATTTCTCAATGTGGGTGTTGGTGACCCCAGAAAAAACAAAGAAAAAAACGATGTGTAGACTGAAAAAATCTTTAATTTACAAAAAGTCCATAATTGGACTATAGATACGTACAATACATATATATGTGTACAAAAAAGATAAAAACATTAAGATAAAAAATCAAAAAAAAGATGCAAAAAGGACCAGGTGACCTAAGAGGCAACGCCGGGGCCTCAACACAATCACAAATAGATGTTAAAGGTCCAGACAGAGTGAAGGGTTAAAGTGTCCAACGTTACCTCTGTTGGTCAGGCAGGTCCAAGATGCACAAGATCCCCTAGTGTCAACGCGTTTCGGCTCCTTCAGAGCCTTTTTCAAGACATGGGGACTGAAGGCAACCTGCTGGGTATTTATGTGGGGCTGGACCAATCGCATGGTGGCAGGAACTGGTCACAGGAAGTGATCATCCAGCAGTAAATCAATACATATGTTCTTTGCAAACAAACTTTTTAAAATACACATTCCATAGTATTCAGGATGGAAAGTACACTCCTGAAATTTTGTGCAAAAATAATTAAGGGATGAATTAAAAAAGCAACATTTTCAAATGACCTCCGGAGAGTGATGAATAAAAAATGGCCGCCGAATGGAACGCAATGCGTTCCAAAGCGGCGTGTATGTATATAACACTAAACAGGGAGATTTTTTTCTGCATCGCAGCTGACAGGTGGTAGCGATGGGATGAAGGAAGTTGCCAGTGAGGGCTGGATGGAAACAACCGACAAGTTAGGTGCAGATTTCGCATCCTAACTGTGGTGTTCCGTCCTGCTGGGATGGCGCTGGATTATCGCGTCACGGATTAGTGTGGGTGGAACGCATATGCGGTCCACTCACTGTCGCTGCCCCAATGTGTGGTGAATGGGAGTCTATGAACTCCATTCACAGGCGCCCTGATGTTAAATACGTGGAGCGCAAAAACGGTCCACTGAAGGTGAATCTCCTGTGTGTTAAAAAGGGGGACAATAAAGAAAAATATTATAGGACAAAAAAATTACAATTTTAGGTGTGTAATATCCATCCTGCTTTACAAACATATATAAGCATCAAAAATAGATGCAGAATTTAGGTATTAAATTTTATATTTAATACAGTTAGGCATGTACATTATCCTATCAAACAAAGAAGAAAAGAGAACAAAAAAAGAAAAAACGATACATAGTTGCATATTGTGTACATTAGTATATTATACAGACAATGCATATTTACAGAAATTTTACATATCAAAAATGGTGATGTCACATTAGGATGGAAATTTCTTTGGTATATTTTTCTAGTCGGGCCATGCCCGCCTGGGACCAGGTGTAAGCAAACCCGCCAGAAGTACCAAAAATATGTGGATTCATTGTATATCCTCTCCTACTTAGTTTTTATCTAAAATAGAAGGAAAATGATGTTTTAACAGTATATAGACACTACAGATGGTAACATAAATTGCAAGTCAAAATGGTGAAACATTTGCGGCGGACAGATTAAAAGAATTTACAGAAACCATTTCAATTCGAAATCTTTGTTGAGTCCTAAGGGTATAAGGGTTTTTAAATTGTATATGCATTTCATTTCCTCCTTTGCTAACATTCTTGAGGAGTTGTTTTGTCTGATGTTATCCTGTATTGCTTTTATTCCAATAAAGTTTTTTATATGTTCACAGGATTTATTATGCGCTTGTTTAAAATGGGAGGATAAAGCATGGGTCTCTAGTCCGTTTTTTATGTTTCTTAAATGTTCGCGTATGCGAATTTTAAGAGGACGAGAGGTCCTCCCCACATAATACTTGTCACAGGAACATTGGATAATGTATATAACATTTTTTGTGTGGCAAGTGATAAAATCTTTTATTATCACCTCTTTACCATTTATGTTAAGTTTTTCATACTTCTTGGTGCCGGTAGATTTTATATTCCGGCAACCAAGGCAGCAGCCACACCTATGAAACCCTTGTGTACGAATTCGTGTAGTTTTTGAAGCTGTGGCGTATGCACTGGATACTAACTTCGATTTTAAGTTGGGTGCCTTTCTATAGATGTGTACTGGTTTAGTTGGAAGTACTGGCCCTAATACAGGATCCATTTTTAGAACGTTCCAGTGTTTTCTCATTATCGATTCAATTTTATGATGTTTAGTGGAATATTCTGTAATGAACGCCCAGTCAAATTTAGAATTCTTAGGTTTCTCTGATTTTGGTTCAAACATTTCTTCTCTATTTGTTTCGCTGATAATTTTAATGGTTTCTTCTATTTTGCTTTCATTATATCCCGCTGCTACAAATTTTTCCTTCATCATTTTTGCCTGCGTCTTAAAAGTGGTTTGCTCGGTGCAATTTCTGCGAATCCTTTTAAACTGCCCTTTAGGTATAGCGTTAATCCAGGACTATGGAATGTGTATTTTAAAAAGTTTGTTTGCAAAGAACATATGTATTGATTTACTGCTGGATGATCACTTCCTGTGACCAGTTCCTGCCACCATGCGATTGGTCCAGCCCCACATAAATACCCAGCAGGTTGCCTTCAGTCCCCATGTCTTGAAAAAGGCTCTAAAGGAGCCGAAACGCGTTGACACTAGGGGATCTTGTGCATCTTGGACCTGCCTGACCAACAGAGGTAACGTTGGACACTTTAACCCTTCACTCTGTCTGGACCTTTAACATCTATTTGTGATTGTGTTGAGGCCCCGGCGTTGCCTCTTAGGTCACCTGGTCCTTTTTGCATCTTTTTTTTGATTTTTTATCTTAACGTTTTTATCTTTTTTGTACACATATATATGTATTGTACGTATCTATAGTCCAATTATGGACTTTTTGTAAATTAAAGATTTTTTCAGTCTACACATCGTTTTTTTCTTTGTTTTTTCTGGGGTCACCAACACCCACATTGAGAAATTCTTTGCGGAAACAAAAAGATCCTTTCTGATATTACAAAGAAACCTTGATGCGTCCGGCTCCAGTATAAAACACCGTGAGTGTGGTACGCTATCTTCTTTAAGACTTCCATCCTGAATTATATACAAAAGATACCTTGATGTGCTTTAACCTACCATCTTGGATGTGAGTGGGGGTACGCCAAATATATATCCATTTCATCCGATATATAAAGTTTTGGGATAACCTCCACAAAAGATACCCTGATCAGATTTAACCCACCAAGTAACCAGTGAGTGGGGGTACGCTTACCTATCCTTTCTGTCAGAAAATTTTGTATTGAAAAAGATACCTTTATGGGATTACAACATATAATATTTAAGTGAGTAGAGGTACGCCCCTGAAGTAAACTTCGAGACAAAATCTAGAAATCAGGAGAAAACCAATTCCTCTGTCAATTTCTTGAACTTTATGATTTAGTTGTGTTGAATTTTTTTTGTTTACACAATGTACATTTTCTTCATTTCATGCTTGTTTTGAGAAAAATAAGAAAACACACGGATTTAACACTTTAAAAGGATTCCTTCAAAGGACCGACACCCCTACCTCCCTCCCATTGAAAACATATGACAGGGAAGTACTTTTGATCTTACATTTGTGCACATTGATTTTGTTCACTTCATTTTTTCACGTTTTTTTGTTTTTTTGTTTTTTGTATTTAGTTTGCTAGCGCTGTGAACTGTTTCTGGATCTTAAAACCCAATTTTTCCATTTGTAAACAACCTCAGGACCTTTTTGGTGTAGGTCCTATCTAGTTCCAGAGACTATCCATAGCCGCTTTTAGCGCAAAACTTCAGTCACGCACAAAATTTGTTTTTGCCTGGTGATGTATGTCTGCAACAACTTCTTTATAGCAAGTAACAGTACAGTACAATTCTTAGACAAAGTGGCCTGTGATACCACCAAGGCCCATGAGGTCACAGACTGAGTGGAGGCTGTGGACAAATAGTAGAGGGCACACATTCATTATTGCTGGACAGACACTACATAGTTGGCACCCACAAAATGGGCACAAGCATCTCTCACCTGCTCATATAACTCCGACAGGGTAATGGGGTTCAGCGTAACCATCCCCACAACCTGTTGGTCCGACAGGTAGTCCAGGTACAGGTGAGCACCATACATACGTGGGGTACCCAGTAGTGGGGGGGGCAACCAGCATCTTTTGCCCACCTTCCTCCCTCCTGCGTTTGCCCTCCAATTGGGACACATGACAGATAACCAATTTTAAAATAGTCATACAAATCTACATGAATTAAACCCTCACAGGTGTCCTTATTAATGTTGGGGTTAAGGTAGGGGGGTTTGGGATTGATAATGAAGGCACCTGTGTTGAAATTAACCATGTGCGCACTTGACCAAAATGAGGTGTGTGCAAATGCGCCAAACAGAACCAGGTCTGAAAAAAGTGCGATAAATAGACACCGCAAAAGTGCGATTTGCAAATGCGCATAGCATTAAATAAGCGGTTTGTATAGTTTTGCATTGGAAAACATCTGGATGCGATAAAAGTGCGAATTAATCTCGCACTTTTGTTCCGCATACCTTTACGCACAAAATATGCGATTTCTGTCCCTTAACGCATCACGTTAAATTGGCGATTTCGCAGAAAAATGCGATATCGCCATTTTGTGGTCTAAATAACGCCAAAAACAGAAAATCGCATAGCATAGAATGTCACCCGAAGTCTTGTAGTCAGCAAGTCACAAAACATGTGTAATTAATATGTGTCCGGAATTAAAGGGATGAGGTGGTAACCCTACTGTCGACCTAGACCCTGTAGACCTAATGCTTGTGTCAACCTAATGACCTGTCGACCTTAACCCATGTCAACCTAGAACCATGTCGACCTAACAGTGTCAACCCAACGCTTGTCGACCAACTTGCTGTAGACCCAATGACCGTATCCCGTCACCTCAGGGTGGGGAGGGGGGTGGCTGTTGCTGAAGTCCAGTTGCCTGCCTAACCATAGTTACCACTGATCCCCAGGCAGATTGAGGGATGGTGAGAGCTAGATAAAGATTTTCCCTCAGTAAGGCTCAGAGTCACGGATCCACTGCAGGATCTCTCCCAGGGTTGCCTACCCTCCCGGAAATCGGGTCGCCCTCCCGGCCCCCCCGGTAAGGAGGGCAACCCTCCACATAGTACCCCATCTCCCGCAAACCGCCCCTCGGCGGGGTAAGATGATGCAATCGCAGCATTTTAGCCCCGCCCCCCACAGTGTAATGCCTGAAATACCGGTATTCCACGGCGGGGGCGTGTCTAAAATGACATGCTCAATCTAGCCACGCCCCTAAACAGATCATCACTGTTGTGGCTCTGCCCCCGCACCGCCCCTGTTTACTCCCGGATTTGGCCCGGCCCCCCTGCCATACTGAGCTGGAAGCTTCAAAGTCGGCAAGTATGATCTCTCCGCCTACTCTAGGGTTGCTTTTGGTCACTCTCTGCACTCGGTGATCCCTCCTTTGGCAGCTCAGCTGTGTGAGCCACGCTGCCAGGAGCCACCCATTTGGAGCAGATTCTTAAGTATTTTTATACAGCTACTGCACTGCTTGTGCACCGGCGCTCCCTTATGCTGCATGCTCTGCTGTATGAACTGCCCTGGCAGCTGCTGCGAGCTCTCAGATCTGACAGCTCAAGAGGAGAGCAGTCGGCAAACCAGTGTGAATCTCAGCCACCCCCAGTTATTGCAAAATGCCCAAGGCAATTGCCTAGTTTGCCTATGCCTGGGTCGGCTTTGGCTGCCATGACGGATTTTGTGAAGTGTGACAAAAAAAAAAAAGCAGCCTAATGAGCAGCAATAGAATTTTGGCCTTTGTGATCTATTTGATAAGTAGACCACATAGAATATTTTAAACATGTATCAATTCCTGTCCGAATTCAGCCAAAAGAATTATAGTAAATTTACCGATCTGAGATTAGTGTTCTTCTTAGTATAGGACAGAAAACATTTTGGGCCAATTCACAAAGCACATTTTTCTCAAATGGACAAAACCTTGCGCGCTGCAGGTGAGGAAAATGTAACATGTGCAGAGAGAGTTATTTTGTTTCTGTGCAGCTTAAATACTGGCTGCTTTATTTTTACAATGCAATTTAGATTTCAGTTTGCACATACCCTACCAAAATCTGACTCTCTCTGCATATGCATATGGCCTACCTACAGTGCAACTTGGCTTTGTTTGTCCATTTAAAAAAAAAAAAAAGTGCTTTGCGATCATGCCTGATTCAGACTGAGTTGTACTTTTGCCACGTTACTCAACAGTACAACTGGCATCGGTAGTCTGTTGGGGAGTCGCTCTTTTTTTCCTACCACACCCTTTGGTGGGGCTTGATATTATCCTTCTTTGCATCTCTGGTTAGAAGGACCATTTCCCCCTTTTGTAGTTTTTTTTTTTTCATATTTTTTTATGGGAGGCGGACATGGCCACACCTCCTGGATTTAGCCACATATTCTCCAGTACCTGGCCCGTGTTTATTTCCTGACGGCTCTGTGTACTCTAAGTGGTATAATATATGAATATAATAATCTGTAATATAAGTAAATGTGATAAAGACTGAAGAAGAGAAGGTGCAAATATGGCTCCAATACCTGATTTAGCTGTGGATGTTAACTGAAGCAATGGTTATGTTGGCGTAGTTGAACAATATCTGCTATTGCACATGTGCAAGTTATTTAAAAGCCCCTAGGGTGTACACATTACCTCTACTGTACACAAAAAGATGTACTGGGTGGCTAGTATCAGACATGGTAAAGTGATGGGCATTGAATGGGTGGTGGCAAGTGTTGGACTGGGCCAACCAGGGGGAATGCATTGGTATAAATAGTAAATACTACTAGTGTATTCATGATAATGTACCAGAATAATTACAGCAGTGCACTGTAGACAACACACCATAGTCCTGTGCAGTATCATGTGTAATTCAAGTGCACAATCTGGAACCTGATCCTTGAGGAGGAGGAGGAGGAGGTGGGACCTGCTAATAATGTCCTCAAGTTTAATGTAACATAAGTTATTCACTTCCAACTGTCTAATGACTTTCCCTGTCCCACTGTCTATGCTGCTTCTATTTGGGTTTCAGAGACCCACAAAAGTCCAGTAATCTGCCCTGGGACTAGTTCATAGCATCCCTGGACATATTACATAGTAGCCTACACAGTGACAACGATGTAGCCCAATGCTTCCAAAACTCATTCGCAAAACTCATTAGAGCCCAACAATATCAGACTTGTTTTAATGGCACTCCTAGGTCCAAAGTTTATTATTGAAAAATTCAGAAACTATATTAAATTGTATTTATACCATATGTCATCTTTAGAGTCAACTATATGGTGAGGGACAGGATTTGCTTTAGTTAGTCTATGTATTTTATGGTTGGAAGCCACAAGTAGTTCTGCCTGTATCGTTGACCAAAAATAATTTTCATTGTCTCTGGACCATCTGCCCAGGGCACTCCTGCAAGTAATGCTGGCCATACATCAGAAAGATCGATCTTAAGATCGATTGCGCTCATGATTGTGTCCAATTTCCCTTCAATTCCCCGGTAGTCCTTGGTGGTTTTTGGACACACAATGTGCACACAATCTGCATACAATCCATTTTACAATCAATTGAGATTGTATGATTGGGTACAATATCTTTCTGATGTATGGCCACCTTAAGTTTGGAAACCATTGATGTAGTCAACTCTTTGTGAACTGATTAGCTTCTTTAGTGTCTTTAGTGTCATTGATTGGGGTCCAGAAATAGTCGACTTGTGTTAATGCCATTTTCGGTTTCTTGTTTTACTCCTAAAGCCCCATACACACTAGCCAAATCCCTCCAGAAACGATATTGTTCACCATATGTAGGTTGGGTGGAGGGGACCTTTTAGCGCACTGGGTATAAAGTTCTGTGATCCACAGAAAAATTCACAGAAAAAGTTCCGAAAAAAGTTTCCTTGAAATTGACAATTCATTTATTCCATATCAACATAGATAAAAAGGGTGGCACATGCAATATTGTACACAAAAATGATAGAAAAAAATGGATGACAATAAGTTCTTCCTCACCCAACTGAAGCGGTGGAGCCAAGACAGAGTGTTTTTCAAGGCCTTGAAAAAGAGTCTTCAAGACTCGAAACGCGTTGGTCCCAAAGGATTGCCGATTATCAAGGGGGACTCCTGCCCAGCCAAAAACCTGTGGAGCCGACAGGGTGAGCCCATCTTTTGGAACACTCTGTCTTTACCATCTTGGCTCCACCGCTTCAGTTGGGTGAGGAAGAACTTATTGTCATCCATTTTTTTCTATCATTTTTGTGTACAATATTGCATGTGCCACCCTTTTTATCTATGTTGATATGGAATAAATGAATTGTCAATTTTAAGGAAACTTTTTTTCAGAATTTTTTCTGTGAATTTTTCTGTGGATCACAGAACTTTATACCCAGTGCGCTAAAAGGTCCCCTCCACCCAACCTACATATTCAATAATATCGGTGTTTGGGAGACACCTCGGAGGTAGACCAGAGCAGCAAGGGGGTGCGCAGAGATACACAAGATCACCACTATACGATATTGTTCACCATATTGTTGAAGCTTCCAGGTAAACGATAGTGCATACACACTGAACGATATCGTCCTATGATGTCACCACAGCCCCCACTGCTAGCATGCATCTTTGATGATATAGTCAACATTGTGCATGCCACGCAAATGACAGGAGGGGTGGCATTAACAAAGAGTGTGCATCATGAACGATTTTGAGAATACATACACACTAGATGTTATGAACAATACAGTATATAGTTTTTGTTCATATAATTAACTATCGGTACTTGTTTCCTAGCACGGCCACACCGATTTAGATCGGGGTGGTCGTGTCGGAAAAATCGGGTCGATCGCATCGCATGCGATTTGGTCGCATGCGATGCGATCGACGCGACCGACCGATTTTGGACCCGATTTTTTTCATTGAATCCAATGTAAATTGGGTCCCTGGGACCCAATTTTACATTGGATTAAATGAAAAAAATTCCCAACCCCCCCAAATGTAAGCGCCTAAACTCCAGCCCACGATAGACGACAACCCGAAGCGTGGCGAGCGCAGCGAGCCCGCGAGGGGCGGCGGTACGCGTCCTCCGACCTTTTCATGCCCTACTATCCACTAGGGCGTGGAGTGAGAATAGAATAGTGTGGCGAGCGCAGCGAGCCACCGAGCCCCGCGAGGGGACGCGGATACCTTCACAGGTAAACGCGTCCCTTCGCGGGCTTCACAGGTGTCCGCGTCGCCACGGACACCTGTGAAGCCCGCAAGGGGACGCGTATAACTGTGAAGGTATCCGCGTCCGCTCGCCACGCTTCGGGCTCGGTGGCTCGCTGCGCTCGCCACACTATTTCATTCTCACTCCACGCCCTAGTGGATAGTAGGGCATGAAAAGGTCGGAGGACGCGTACCGCCGCCCCTCGCGGGCTCGCTGCGCTCGCCACGCTTCGGGTTGGCGTCTATCGTGGGGTGACGACGGGGACATCTATAATGTGAAATGGGTCATATTGGCCCATTTCACATTTTTTCACAATTTTTCACCATTTCAAAGTTAAAAAATATTTTAACATTGAAGCCTATGCAAAAATCGGGGGCATCGCGTCGCATCGCGTCGGGACCAATGTTAATGGTCCCGACCGACGCGATGCCCCCGATATTTTAACTTTCCCGACAAGATTTCAATGTTAAAATATTTTTTAACATTGAAGCCTATGGAAATATCGGGGGCATCGCGTCGGTCGCGTCGGGACCAATGTTAATGGTCCCGACCGACGCGATGCCCCCGATATTGTATCCTAGCCGGCAAAATGGACCTGATTTCAAAAGAAATCGGGTCCATCGGGGGTAATCGTGTCCCTTAATTAAGGGACACGATTACTCCAGATTGTGGCCGTGCTAGGAAACAAGTACCTAACTATCTATCCTCTAGTGCGTATAGGACACAACTCTCCTGGTTCTGCAACACAGGCAGATTTACCAGCGCATGTGCTATGATAACTTGTATTGCAGGAAGAAGTTGAAGCATACTCCCACACACATTTGCACATTAACAAATTGATACTCAGAAACATATGCTGGTTAGTACTTAGGAAAAACATGACAAGCACAGAGCAGAAGTGTCACAATAGTTCTTAGATGAGTAACATTATGACAACGCTGATCATATCTTCTTTCATCCCAGTTTCAGTAAAACTTATTAAAGATAGGAAAATATTATATTATTTCAACATAAATGCCATAAGAACAGATAATGCACTGCAGAGTGAAGCTGTAATACCAGCATTCTGGCATTTAATCGGAGAGCATACCTCCCAACTGTCACGATTACAGCGGGACAGTCCCGATTTTCGGGTCCTGTCCCGCTGTCCCACCCGCGGCAGGCATTGTCCCGCTGCGGGGGGTGGCAGTTGGGAGACCCCCCAATCTAATAGAATAGACGCTGTGCGCATGCGCACAGGGTCTATTCTCGTATGAAAATGAGGTTGCGGCTAATTAGCATAAGCCGTGTCCTCATTTGCATACGCCCCACCCCCTTTTCGGGCGCTCCGCGCGAGTGTCCCTATTTCTTCAGCACGAAAGTTCGGAGGTATGGGAGAGGGAGATGATATATTGAAATGTTAATATAATTGAATGCAATACAAAGGGCCCCCAATTGTCACTACAATGCCCATTAGGGGAGCAAGAGAGTGAAAGGAGTGAAAAAGAAAGGTAGAGAGATGGGGGGGGGGGGTGTTTTCATGGGCAGGGCAGCACCTTTTTATTGTTTCAGCCCACATGACAGTGCCCCTTTATAGCAACTAGGAATGGCATCTATGGCATCAATAATAGCAACAGCACACATGACAGCAACCCTGTATTACAGGGTTGCCGACTCTCCCGGAATGTCCGTGAGACTCCCGGAATCATGGGGCATCTCACGGACTCCCGGAAGAGGGCCCCTTTCTCCCGCAGCAGCTGCCCGTCTCTTGCGCGATATAGAGTGCGCATGCGCTAGATGCCGCCGGCGGCAGCAGCAGTCAGGCCAGCTCTTCCGGGATCCTGCGGCTACATACGTTTTCCGGGTCCGGCGGCCCCCTGTCCCTGCTGCTGCCGACTGTGCCTTTACAGTGCCTATCCTGTCCCCAAACGGGAAGGAGCAGCGCTGAGCGCAGGCGGCGGCCGGGAGCTCAGCAGCGGAGACAGCAGGAGGAGAGGATGGCCAGTCTCCTGTGTCTGCCGGAGCCCCTGACAGCATTGCAGCTGCGGTGGCTGGACAAACACAAGTACAGCGTGTCCGGCTGCTCCCTGGTGGAAGATGCAGATCTTCTGGAAGTGGCTGGTGACGAAGGTGCGTGTCCTGAGTGTCCTGCTAGCTGTATATTTATATATAAATAGCTAATTTTAATCCTTGCTGCTCTGAGGGGTGGTTAACGGAGGTGGTGGGCTGCTTCTTTGTGCTGCCACCTGCGCTGAAAGTTGCCAGCCAGCCAGCCCATGACTTTGCCTGCTCTCCCATTACTAGTCTGTCCCTACTACTCCTTCCTTGCCCTGTCCCCTGACTCCACTCTGCCTGGTCTCCCAGCACCATCCCCACTACACTACTCCTTCCTTGCCCTGTCCCCTGACTCCCCTCTGCCTGGTCTCCCAGCACTGTCCCCACTACACTACTCATTTCTTGCATTCCCCTGACTCCCCCTCTGCCTGTTCTCCCAGCACTGCTCCCACTACTCATTCCTTGCCCTCCCTCTGACTCCCCTCTGCCTGGTCTCCCAGCACTGTCCCCACTACACTACTCATTCCTTGCCCTCCCTCTGCCTGGTCTCCCACCACTGTCCCCACTACACTACTCCTTCCTTGCCCTTCCCCTGACTCCCCTCTACCTGGTCTCCCAGCACTGTCCCCACTACACTACCCATTCCTTGCCCCCCCCCTCTGCCTGGTTTCCCAGCTCTGTCCCTACTACCAATCTGGCTCTATGCTTATAAAAATACTGTAGTTGCCCCCTGGCGACGCAAGGCCCGCCCCCTGGCGACGCAAGGCCCGCCCCCTGGCGACGCAAGGCCCGCCCCCTGGCGACGCAAGGTCCGCCCCTGGCGACGCAAGGCCCGCCCCCTGGCTTTTATATTTCTCCCTGAAATGATTTTTCAAAAGTAGGCAACCCTGCTGTATTATTATTTATACGGTGCACACAGGATGCTGCCCATTTATTTACTCGGCACACAGGGCAAAGCCGCTTTATTGTTTGAGCACATTAGACAGCACCGCAGTACAGAAGGACAGCAGCGCCCTAAACAGCACAGCAAAACACCCATGCATGCATACAGCACCCCAATACTGCCCCCCAATACAGCACTCCAAGACAGCAGACAGCACACGCCCAATGCCACCCGCAGACAGACAGCCAGAGGTCCATCCTCTCAAATGCTGTAGTGAAGATAGAGCCGATCGGCTGGGTCTTATGTTGGATCCAAAACCCTGCGAAATCCAGAAAGCGGGTTATTGACGTTGTGCCTCGATCTGGGATCCAAGTCTGGCGGGAAAAACACAAGACGGACTCGGATCGGGACATTCGAGAGGGGGGGGGGTGTCATCCTTATTTGTATATCCACCAGCGCTCTTGTGCAGTACACAGATGAAAAAACTAGGGTGTCAAAGGGTAAGTACACAAGAGGAATACTTATACTGACATTTGCATATTTTTACCCTAGGTGATCCATGCTGCTTGTACCCTGATTTGATAATCTCCATTGCAGATATTCTATGTATTTTTGGTGTTTTTGACCTGCTACCCTTAAATTCTATGACACATCCAACATTGTTTTGTGTCACATAAAAAAGTCCTTAATAACATAATTGAGAATCACTGGTATCACCGGTATATTATTTAACAATGTATCTTCCATGGACATCAATAGATAAATATGTAAGTCTGTGGCCATTTTCTTATTTTAATAAAAATAAATTTGGATAGCATTATTATTTTACAGATATTATTATACAGACATATATACAAGATGGATGCATGGGCATACAAGTTAACCCAAAAGTACCCAGCAGCAGCATGTGGCAACATGCATGTAAATACGCACACTAGGGCTAATGAACCTACCAGTATATGAGATGGGAAAGGAAACCCACAAAATTGCTGTCCCCAAGAAGTATATGAAACAACAATACTTTAATGTTACAAGAACTGGATCTTCACTGAGAATAATTACCAATACGCACCCTTCAGGAAATGTGACTGTAATAATTAGTTCTTCCAATTCTCTCTGTACTGCAAGACAGCAATAATCATTAACCCTTTGAGAGCCAAGTGACTTTGCCAAACTTAGTGTGAAAATTGCCAATCAAACATTTTTATTTATCATAACGACCTGTAATGTTTACCTTAAATAGGAAATACTTTTTGGTACTTGTTTCCTAGCACGGCCACAAATCTTGGGCATCGGGGGTAATTTGAGTGGCCTGCGACGCGACCGACGCGATGCCCCCGATTTTTCCATTGAAATGCATTGAAAACAGTGAAAAATCGGGTCGGTCGCGTCGTGTGCACCTAAAAATGCTTAAATGGTCCACCCGCGATGGCCGCGATTTCCCCATAGGGAACAATGTTAAATGCCTCAATTTACCCACGATGACCCGATTTCCCATAGGAAACAATGTTAAATGGATCAATTTACCCAAATCAGCATAGGGAACAATGGTAAATGGGCCAGAAACCCCCAAAAAACCCACAGAGCAGTGGAATGTCCCCCCAAAAGTAGTTAACGCCACCCCGCGATCAACGTGAACCCGAAGCGTGGCGAGCGCAGCGAGCCCGCGAGGGGTGGCGGTACGCGTCCTCCGACCTTTTCATGCCCTACTATCCACGTCGGCGTGGAGTTGAGAATACAAAAGTGTGGCGAGCGCAGCGAGCCACTGAGCCCGAAGCGTGGTGAGCGCAGCGAGCCCCGCGAGGGGACGCGGATACCTTCACAGGTAAACGCGTCCTTTCGCGGGCTTCCCAGGTGTCCGCGTCGCCATGGACACCTGGGAAGCCCGCGAGGGGACGCATATAACTGTGAAGGTATCCGCGGCCGCTCGCCACGCTTCGGGCTCGGTGGCTCGCTGCGCTCGCCACACTATTCTATTCTCAACTCCACGCCGATGTGGATAGTAGGGCATGAAAAGGTCGGAGGACGCGTACCGCCGCCCCTCGCGGGCTCGCTGCGCTCGCCATGCTTCGGGTTCACGTTGATCGCGGGGTGGCGTCTAGTACTTTTGGGGGGACATTTTTATGTTCAGGGGTGTTTTTGGCCCATTTACCATTGTTCCCTACGATAATTTGGGTAAATTGATCCATTTCACATTGTTTCCTATGGGAAATCGGGGTCATCGCGGGTAAATTGAGCCATTTAACATTGTTCTCTATGGGAAAATCGCGGGCATCGCGTCTGGCCCATCGCACCCGATTTTTTAGCGGCCGCGATGGCCCCGATTTTACCCCCGATGACCGCGATTATGATCGTTGTGGCCGTGCTAGGAAACAAGTACCTACTTTTTTTATACAACATTTTTTTATTTGAATTTATATAACAAATGTGAGCCACGCTGACATATTTAGCGGATTAAGGATTAAGCTGATATGATGACTATAAATATGAATCAGCATTCCGGTTGGCGGTTACTACATAAAAATGTGATAATCAGCCATGTTTGCTCCAGTCTTACAACACAAAGGAAAAGGTGTGTGATTCTCTGATACATCTTATCAGGGAAATAGCCCATCTCTGTGTTCAGATAACATATCTCATCTCTTTTGTCCTTGAATCTTATGCTCGCATCTTGTGAACATGATCACTTAATCTACATGAGCATCACAGTGCAGGAGGTTCAGTTGTCAGCAGGCAAAAATAAGCAATATAATTTTTTCATTACCACTGAGAATATCATTGGCTCATCTCCAAGATAAAGGTTGAAGAAAATAAATTGCAGTGCAGGTTTTGGATTTATGTACAAAATTGGTTTTGCTTCTTACTTAATTGGTTTAAGTAAGTAATTAACTATTTGAGTAGTTTTAAAGGACTACAAAACCATTAAATTACAGAGTTGGAAATTCTCTTATAACTTTATAATTGTAATGGAATTAATACAGGTATTGGACGTAATACATTATACAGGTCCAAAATATAAGAATGCAGTTATTTGAGATGCTGTGACGTAATTGGCTCCGCCCCTGTGTGCGAACTGGAAGAGTCCACTTGCAGCTCCCCTTGGGACACCTCTATTTTGAAAATCAAAAATTGGTACCAGACTATCAGAAAAAACTCTGGCACTTGTGTGTGAGTCTAACATTTACATAAATCCTACGTTGTCTTTATAAATAAGATGCTGGTCGCACATTTTAAAAAAATAATGCCAGAATGAAGAGGCAACCGGGGGGGCAGAAGCATAGCATGCAGGGCAGTGGTGTAACTATGGCACTGTAACCCAAGCCATAGGCAAATGCAGGGGGGGGGGGGGGGTTCTGGTTGCCCGGAAACCCCCCTCCTCTTGGCAAGTGCCTTGAATTATGACAACAATAGCACTGGTATATAATATGATCAGTACAGCTACCACCACATCATGCAGTGTAAGGGACAGAGCACAGCTGCTGCACATGCCTAGTGTACCAGCTTCTTCTACCACATTTACTGTATGTGTGGAACTGAGCCCTCAAACATCTCAATGGACCAGATAGCAGCTGCCAGGAGGAAGAGATAGGAGCCTTACCATGAAGTGGGAGATTGTGAGCTTGGAAATTGCAGTACTGGTTCTATTATGTTTGTTTATTTATTTATTATATGTCCACTTATCGTACAGTATTTAAATGTTTGAAACAGCCTATACTATAGACCATCTGTATTTTTAAATATTAATACTGTACTTCATTCAGAATCCAGTGTATAACAAGACCAATTATCAGGGCTGTTAAAACTCTTCCAGACTCCCAAACTTCCTCCAATGCCCTGCAGAGTTGGAGATTTAGCATTACATTTGGAAACCCTCCTCTAAAAATATGGCATTTTCCACTGAAAGCGGTGGCTTGGGGAGTAGGTGCTGTGGAAGGCGCATGGCATCCGCAGATTCCAATATGTCTGGCTGTCCATATGGAATCTGCTGAAAATGTCCCTCCAAAATGGGTACCATCTTAGAGGAGACAGATGCTAGAGGTCATACTGGGTAGCAGACTTTAGGTTTAGGTACAGTATGTACATTTTATTAAGTTTTTACGGCACTCTCTTATTTTTATATACTCTTAATGTGGTATGGTGATATGTCCATATTTTCCATTATTTAGAGAACTTAACCCCCCGATGAAGTCATTTATGATGAAACGCGTCGGGTATAATTTTTGGAAGAATTGGATTATGGAATCCATGTCTGTCTTGATCTAATAAATGTTACTGATTTTAATTGTATGGTCTACCATTTAATTGTTGATTGAGGTGGTGGATCACATCAAGCGCACCCTATATCTTTTTCTTCTATCTATCTATTCCATCCTCCACTAACAGGGAGGATTTATAGAGTGCTGCTATAACAACCAGCGCAAACGAAAGTCTATCCCACTTTTGATATATATATCCCTAGCAATGAGCATGTAACCCCTGACAATGAGCATGTAACCCCTGGCAACAAGCATGTAACCCCTGACAATGAGCATGAAACCCCTCTAATCACGAATGTAACGCCTGTCAATGAGCATGTAACCCCTGGCAGTGTGCATTTAGGTAAAGGTATTTAATAAATATATGGGGGTGGGCTATAGAAGTTTTTTGGCAGGGGGCGCAAAATTTCTAGTTATGCCACTGGCGCAGGATGTCCTTTGTGTCAAAATAAAAATGTACAAATGCTATTATATATTTGACTTAGTAATAGATATGTAAAATACAATATAATGCCGATATCAACATTTAATAAAACCTAAACAAGACTCAATGTTCTTTAACCACATGTATGAAGTGTGATATACTATGCTATATTCTAATCCATTCCCTACTGAATATGTTCTCCTCAATCTCCATTGCTATGGAAACACAAGATGATTTCGATCTGGAGTCCCATGACACCAGGACTAGAAGACAGTCTGTGACTATAGCATATGTATTGTAAACACACATACATCATAACGTCATAGGGAAGTGTGGGGGCAGGGTGATGCTACAGGCACCAAGCACCTAGGAATACCTTATATGCCACCTCTCCACTTCTCCACTCCTTTCATTGGTACATGAATACCTTTTATATTTAACTTCTAATAGTTTACAGCTTATTTTACAGCATTTCAGCTTATTACCTGGACTTAAATTGCTTAAATTACAATAAAACCTTCGGATTGGTAGTGTACCTTCTATATACACTGGCAATTGACGTGAATAACATTGATTATGTCTGTCACAAATTACAGATGTATGTCAGATGCTGACCCAAACTTTTGGATTGGGTACCGACTACCGAGGGATACCCAGAAGAGTGGAGTCTAACGTGCAGGTGACTTTCACCGGGGACTTCTGCAAAGAATACATTTTAAAGTCTTCTTCATCTCTGCATCAAACATGACAAATGTGCCCAATGGAGTATTTTTGTATGAAACTTTGGGGTCACAAATGTTCTGTCCAGAGGAATCTTAGCTTTGCTGGTTACCGTAATAAAACGGGATGCGGTCATTTGGTCTACAGCATGATGGTTGATAGTCATTAGGTCAACACCATTAGATCGACATGGTTCTAGGTTGAAAGGTCATTAGTTCGACAGATCGTTCATTCAACAGTGTCTAGGTTGACAGTCAAAAGGTCGACGTGGGGTTTTTCCATAGTTTTTGGGCCGACATGTGCCGACAGGTGGAATTTCATGCCCTACCATCCACTAGGGCATGGTGGGAGAATAAAATGGCGTGCCCGACGCATCGCGAGCGCAGCGAGCAATGCAAGGGGATGCGGTGCACTTTAAACTGTGTCTATGTCGACTGTGTTGACATTCAGGTAAAAAGACAGTGAAAAACCCCATGTCGACCTTTTGACTATCAACCTAGACATTGTCGAACCAATGACCAGTCGACCTAACGACCTGTCAAACGAATTACCTTTTGGCCTATAACCATGTCGACCTTTTCCCATATCGGCCTAGACCCATGTCGACCTTTTCCCATGTCGTCCTAATGGTGTCGACCTATTGACTGTCAACCGTCATGCTGTAGACCAAATGATCCCAACCCAACGAAACAAGTAGGATTCAAATAGGGCTTTTTCGCTCAAAGTTCGTCTTCCTCTGCAGAACTAAATGCCAGAAATAATGCGTCAGCCTTAATTTTTTTGCTCCCTGGAAATTAAGAGATAACCAGATTGAAGACATCAAAGAATAATGACCATCTGGATAGACAGTAGTTCTGGCAGTGAGCTGTTTTGAGGTATGTTAGGTTTTTGTGGTCTGTGACTGGAAATTTAGCTCTCTCCAGCAAACATTGCCATTTCTGCATGGAGATGAAACTTATGGGAAAGAAGCCTCAAGAGTATCACTTCCCTTCTTTAACTTTTTTTTATAAAAGCACTGCCCAAACTCCGGGAAGAAAGGCAGGTCACATACCCTCCAACATCTGAAATGCAGAAATCGTTACACATTCGGGAAGGGGGTGTGACCATGTGTAAAGTAGGTGTGGCCACGGTTAAAGATGTCGTGGTCACACCCCCTTTTTGAATGTGTACTGTGCTTTTTTTTTTCAAGAGGACTCCCACCACTCTAGAAAGTTGCGTTTAACATATACAACAACTCTCATCAGCATAAAGTAGTAAAACAGACTTCCACAACTACTGGCACTTTGTGCATACCTCCTAACTGTCCCTCTAATTGACACTGTCCTGATATCCCAACCACATGTCCCAGTGTCAGGACAGAGCCTTTGATCACTGGCTGCTATGCAAAGCAGGTGTTTATGGAGCTCTGTGCACACCACTAAAATTACACTGATGAGGGTCGTGGTGCTGGTCCACACTCTCCACTCAAGGACCTGCCCACCCTCCTAAGACCCCACCCCTTTTTCAGACATCCCACCCCTTTTTCAGACACGGCACAAGTTGAGAGGTATGCTTTGTCTTGATTCTCATGAACTACTGTGTAATTGAACATGACAGGGTATTGTCAACTCGCTGTGACCATTTTTCCCCCACCCATTCCCTTTTAAATAAAACTCAACTCCTTCATGTTGGATGAAATTGGCCACAGCAGCCATCATTATTAAAACAATAACAATAACAGTTTTACAACAATAATCCCCACTTTACCCACAAAGGTGATCCTCGAGGCCCAAAACCCTAAAACCAGCATACATATCCAAGCACTCTCCCTCACGCTTTTTACCCCCAGCCGATGACACTGGCTCAAGGGCACCGATCTGCATAGACCCCGTGCTCATTATTTATGTATCTATATAGCCTCACCCCGAGGAGTCCAGCCCCCGCCGTGGGGCCCTCCCCTCCACAAAGCCAAGCCTCCATGACCACCAACCTCGAGGATCCCCTCCGCCCTGGCCACCGTGACAGAGATTAAACCTACCCTAATGACTAACCTTAACTAATACATATCGCCCTGCTAACCTAAATTCTAGGGAGGGTGGGTGGGAGCTTTTTTGATTCCAGACAAAATGTCTGACCAGGGCTACGTGATCCCCTCAATATATACCACCTCACCACCCTGTTAAGCCCCGCCCCCCCCTTGTCATTACCCAGGTACCCCCCAACCCCTATTACCCAATTACTCCTAAGCTCCTTCCAACCCCTGTCAAGTGGGCCTCCCCCTAGGCTCCGCCTCAGTCCAGCCCAATACATGACAGGGTATTGTCAACTCGCTGTGACCATTTTCCCCCCACCCATTCCCCTTTAAATAAAACTCAACTCCTTCATGTTGGATGAAATTGGCCACAGCAGCCATCTTTATTAAAACAATAACAATAACAGTTTTACAACAATAATCCCCACTTTACCCGCAAAGGTGATCCTCGAGGCCCAAAACCCTAAAACCAGCATACATATCCAAGCACTCTCCCTCACGCTTTTTACCCCCAGCCGATGACACTGGCTCGAGGGCACCGATCTGCATAGACCCCGTGCTCATTATTTATGTGTCTATATAGCCTCACCCCGAGGAGTCCAGCCCCCGCCGTGGGGCCCTCCCCTCCACAAAGCCAAGCCTCCATGACCACCAACCTCGAGGATCCCCTCCGCCACAACGCATGGGGTTAACCCCTTAACCCCCTGCGTACCCGCCACAAAGCCACCGCCACTTCTACCCCGTCTTGTATTGCCAGAGACCATAGATCCATGCCCACCGCGTTCAAGTGGACCCCATCTCCCCTCCAAAATGCGCCTAACCCAGATTCCAGCTCTAGGTGACGCACCATAACTCCACCATTCCTAGCCACAAATTTCCCAATAGCTCTGTTAACCTTTATCCTGGCTTTATTGATCCTTTCCACTGAACGCGCATCCCTCCAAACTTGCCGGGGCACTATATCTGACCAGACGGTAATCACATCTGGAAATAACGCCCAGAGGCGTAACAAATCGAACTTAATATCGCGAATCAACTCACGGAAGGGCCTAACCCCCAAATCATTACCCCCCACATGCAAAACTAAAATCTCAGGAGGCCTGTCCAGCCTAACAAAGCGATGGAACTCCGGCAATACCCCACTCCACACCATACCACGCTTCCCCAGCCAGCGGACTTCAAATTCCCGACCGTCCAACCCCAATCTTCGTCCGTTCGGTCTCATTCCGGCTCGAATGGCGCCCCAAAAAACATACGAGTGTCCCATAATCCAGATGAGGCACGAAGGCTGCCCTAAACCACAAAGAAACAAAAAGAAAACACGAAAAAAGCTCCCGGTCAGCAGCTCACAAAAGACATTATAACTTGTCTAACCTCACATAAGATTTGAACCGAGCCAAATCCCACCTCCCAATCTTCTTAATTAAGTCCTCCCCAAAACCCAAGCGAGCCGCTTCCGTCGCTGACCCAATCCTAAACGAGTGCCCCGCGTATTCCTCCTCTCTCAGGCCCAGCAACCGCAGCCCCTTCCTGAACACGCTAATAAACTGAAAACGAGACAAAAATGATCCATCGGCATGCACCAATAATGGGTCTCTCAGCTGCCCCCCTGTAAACCTAACCTCTCTAAAAACTCTAAGGCATTCCACCGGGCACATGGCAGAACCCTGCACCTCAAATAGAACCACCCGTTTTCCCCTACCCAATTGGTCTGTTTTTGAACGACTCAACACAAATTCCACCCTATCCGAAAATAAACTAACCTCCTCATATCTAAGGCCCCCCGGTACCGCCACACTCGGACTAACTAATTCCCCAAACCGCAACGCCCCAAAAAATGATAGAGAAAAGGCCAATTGGAAAAGTTTGCTTTCATAAACAGACCGGCAGACTAACCCCAACTTAACCCCCAACCCCTGCAATAGATTGAATGAAACCGGCCTCCTCTTATCACGAACTGCGTGACCCCTTCTCCATCCCTTAAGCGCCCGTGATACCAAGAAGCTCTTAGTGACATCTGGCTTCGCACAAGCCCGAAAACCAAAAGCCAAGGCCGCCATACAACGCCCGATTTTCGATACAGACCACCCCAGCTCTTTACAATGGCCGATGTATAGCAACACCCTGATCTCATCCTCTCCTTCCGGCAGGCCAACTGATCTGCACCAACCATTCCAGAGCTGCCACTCCTGACAGTATGCCGACCACGTGCCGGGGGCAAGGGAATCCCTGATGAGCTGATCCGCTATCCTTCCAGCAGCTCCCAAAGGTGCCTCGGGCAATCGACCCCACTGAGGTCTGCTCCCGGCGCCAGCTCCCTGAAACGATCCCACTGCCAACGAGACAAGGAATCCGCTATACAATTAGAAACTCCTGGAACATGCCGTGCAACCACCCAAGCATTTATTGCTAAACATTCTAGCACTAACCGTTGCAACACCTTAACCACAGGTGGAGATGATGCCGACAAATGATTAACCGCTACAACTACGCTCATATTATCACAATGAAAACAGATTTTTTTGTTTTGAAATAATGGCCCCCAAATCACCACCGATACCAATATTGGAAATAATTCCAACAACGCCAGGTTACGAACTCAGCCCCGAAGGAACCATGACTCCGGCCATTTTTCGGCACTCCAGTGACCCTGACAATAAGCCCCGTATCCGACGTTCCCGGCCGCATCAGTAAACAGATCCATGTCAAATGCCACCACCACGTCTGACATCCACATTGCCCTGCCGTTGAATGACTCCAAAAACTCCGCCCACACCTTCAGGTCATCGCGCAACTCCCTCCCTAACCTGATAAAATGATGAGGAGAAGTGATTCCGGCAGTCGCCCCTGCCAAACGCCTACTGAAAATCCTGCCCATTGGGATAATACGACAGGCAAAGTTTAATTTGCCTAACAAAGACTGCAGTTCCCTCAGCTTAATCTTCTTTAATCTCACCGCCCTCCCCACTTCTGCCTTCAACGCCGCCAATTTGTCTGCAGGTAAGCGACATTCCATCAACACAGTATCAATAGTAATTCCTAGAAAGCTAATCACTGATGCGGGCCCCTCGGTTTTACCAGGAGCCAACGGCACCCCAAAATCTGCTGCCACCCGTTCTATAGTGCACAGCAACAATGCACAGACTTTGCCATCCCCCGGACCAATGCACAAAAAATCATCCAAATAGTGGATAATCGAACCGCACCCAGACGTGTCCCTAACTACCCATTCCAAAAAAGAATTAAACGCCTCAAAATAGGCACACGACAGGGAACACCCCATCGGAAGGCAACGGTCAACAAAGTAACCCCCATCCCAAAAACAACCTAACAGACGAACACTCGATGGGTGAACCGGCAACAACCTAAAAGCCGCTTCTACATTGGTCTTTGCCAACAGGGCCCCTTTTCCAAAATGCTTCACCCACTGAACCGCAGCATCAAATGACGTATAAACCACTGAACAAATGTCAGGGTCAATACCATCATTGACCGACGCCCCCTTTGGAAATGACAAGTGATGTATGAGGCGAAACTTATTCACCTCCTTTTTGGGTACTACTCCCAACGGTGAAACCACCAAATCAGCCAGCGGTGGCGATGAAAAAGGACCCGCCATTCGCCCCAAATGCACCTCTTTTGCCAATTTTTCCCCCACAACCTCAGGGTGCTCTCTGGCTGATTTTAAATTCCCCCTAAAAGCCCCAGTAGCCACAACCTCCGAAGGTATTTTAAAGCCATTCCGAAATCCCCCTTCCAAAAGCGCCGCCGCCTGTCTGTTTGGGTATCTATGCAGATACCCCAGCATCCTTTCCAGGCGTATTGGAGTCACCCCCTTTTGAAGTGGACTCCCGCGACCTTCCCCTAAAACACTTGTTTGCCCCATGGGTACCCCCGCAGGATGAGCACTCATGTTTAAACTTGCACTTTGCTCCAAAGCGACACGATCCTTCATTGAATGCGAAACATAGGCCCTTTTGTATGGCCGTGTTATTGACCCCTTCTCTTGTTCCCCCCCTGTCCCCCCAAAAGGGCTGCCCCAACCGATTAGGTGCTGTTACTTTTAGCCACAGCCCAATATCCTTATGATCCCACCTGATATTTGGTCGCACCGCCTTCCGTTGCCTAAACTGCTCATCATACCTCAGCCAAGCCTGACCCCCATAAACCCTCTCAGCTTCCGCAATCGCATCCATATAGCAAAAAAGGGGTGAGCAATTCTCTGGCGCTTTCTCCCCAATCACACTCGCCAGAATTGCAAAAGCCTGGAGCCAGTTAGAAAACGTCCTTGGTATCAGCCGATACCTCCGACGTTCCTCCTCCTCCTTCTTCTCTTCCTTACGCGGCCTGTCCAAATTAAAGCGCTCCAATGGGAGTAATGAAAAAATGTCTACATATTCCCCTTTCCAAATTTTGTCTTTCACCTCTTGCTTCAGGTGGGCCCCCAGCGGCCCCTCAAAACAAACATATACTTCACCCTTAGCAGAATCACTAACCCGCACTGTTTCCACCTCCGTTTCCACACTAGCCTGTGCAATACCTGCAGTGTCACTGCCCACAACATTGCCTGGCGAGACCCACGCGCTCGCTGGCGACTGTCCTGCCCCCTGCCGCACCTTAGAAAACCACTCAGTAAAACCAGTCACCAACTCCATAATCCCCTTACTAGCCTCACTCTGCTGACCTACCCCCACCCCCCCTGACTAACTGACAGGGGCGCAGAAGACATAGATGTGGACTCACCAGGCTGCCTGGGGGCTGTGAACCCAGCAGCCGCAGCTCCTGCTTCCTGACGCGCTCCATCTCCTCCGGACGACCCAGGCACTTCTTCTGGTCTGGTAATTCTGGAAGCCGCGCGCACACCCTCCAGCGATCCTGCTGGTGCCGCACTGCGTGTTGGCTCTTCTGCGCTTCCCAAGCCAGCCGGCTGCCGCTCGTTCACTGCGGATCTCCCCTCGCTTGTATCCCCGCCTTCTCGCCGGACATCTGTGCGGCCGACATCCTCCGCCGCGCCGGGACCCGACGTCACTCCTGCTGCTTCTTCATGCACAGGGAGGCGACTCCTCCCGCGCTGTGAACCCCGCCGTCCTGATGGATTCCTCCCAGACCGAGCCTGCCGGGAGGAAGGTGTCCGTCCCGCGGAACAGCCTGGAGGGTCCCGAGTGGGGCTCCTAGACCGGCGCTGGGTTCTGGGGGTGAAGGAAGGGCTAAGGCGCTCCGGAGGCCGGGACCTCCGAGGCCGGGCGCCAGATGAGGCAGACGTGTCAGCGTCTGTCCCCAAACCCCGTATGAGGCCCGCTACCTGCTCCTGTAACCAGGCCTCTCCCTGCGTACCGGCCGCCTGTCTCAAGGAGGCCAGCGCAGCATCGATGCCTGCCATGTTAGCCAGACAGTCGTCTAAAGCGTCCAGGACGTTCAGCTTTTTGATTCCAGACAAAATGTCTGACCAGGGCTACGTGATCCCCTCAATATATACCACCTCACCACCCTGTTAAGCCCCGCCCCCCACCTTGTCATTACCCAGGTACCCCCCAACCCCTATTACCCAATTACTCCTAAGCTCCTTCCAACCCCTGTCAAGTGGGCCTCCCCCTAGGCTCCGCCTCAGTCCAGCCCAATACAATACTACCCCACCCTTAATCGACATAGACACTGGGAACAGAAACACAACAATCCTGTTTTCTTATTATAATAATGCAAAGAGTTAAATTTGTAGTGAGAAGAATTACATAGGATTGGTACACTGAGCTATTGCTGGTTTACTGTATATGACTTTTGTTTCAAAATTTTGCAGGAACTATATAGAAAACAAAACTTAAGAATGATTTTAAGTGAGAGGGGGTGTATGGATTCAATGACATGGAGGGGACTTGCAGGTTTGGGCCTTGTGGTGGGAAAGAAAATAAATGCCTACTCCCATAGGATGTATGGGAGACTCCGAATACCCACTTGGAGGTAGATGGTCTGGATAGCATGATCCCCCTTTCAGCCCCATCCCCAACTTTACAATGACAGTAACTGGGGCATTGTATACAGCTGCAACTGCTGCCCTTGGGCTAGAGATCCGACCACAGACTGCCAGGGGAGCCTGCTAGCAGCCGTCAATAATTGTATAAAAGGTCCATATTAGCTGCACATTGCGCACATGCACTGCCAACCTACAGTAGCTGCCCAATCCCAGGGGAGGCATATATGGGGTATGATTTTTAATAAGAGGGAGTCACATCTGGGGTAAGATTTTAAATTAGATTGAGGAGTGTGATTTTAATGAGGAAGGCATATTGGGAATTGGGGGAGGAGGAGAGGGGACCTAAAGCATATTTTTGCATTTGGCTCACCACTCTCTTGTTCCACCATTGAGTAAAACCACATAACGCTCAGATAACAGCAGCACTGCAACGGATTTGTGGTTTGAAAAAAAGGTGCTAATATTCAGCATTAACAGATATATTTAGGAATGTTTCGTTAATTAAGACAAGCCAAGGTGAGAATTAAATCTGCATCACATGAGGAATTATCATGATTTTAGAACTGTTTTAAATGTCAAAACACAGTAGCACATCTTTTTTAGAAAATCAGCCGAGAATTAAGAGCCACGGCTCAGTCACAAGTTTAGATAAGTGTCAGTTACAAGCATCACATTGTACTTCACTTCATCACTAATTTCTGCTGGTCTCTAAGTATAAATAAAGAAGTAACTGTTAGGGGGAAATGTAACCTTTCTGGAAGTTTATATATGACATTAGCTCAGTCCTACTGCTCTTAATCTTCACCGTACAGCAGGGGTTCCCAATCTTTTTTGATTTACGACACCCTAGAGTATAAAAAAAAATTCACGGCACCCCTATGCCAAATTTATTTTTATTAGATTGGGTTTATATGCGATTCTTAGGATCAGTTATGTGGTAAAGGGCAGGATTTGCTTCTGTTTATACACATTTTATAATTGCCAGCCACCAGCACTTGTTTTGCTCATAAATAATTAGCCATTAATAATTTAATTGGTCCTGGACCACCAACCCAGGGCACCCCTGCAAGTGTCCCGAGGCACCCCAGGGAGCCACGGCACACAGTTTGGGAACCACTGCCGTACAGGAAGGTCAATTGCTGGGAAAGTGGGACTGCTGCATGACTCGTGGGACTGCTGCATGACTTATTTAGCTGTAGCTGAATCCACTCTCAGGACTGGCGCTTGCAGGGCACACTGGTTAGTGTGTTTTGTTCCGACATATGTGGATAATCTAATTCTTTACAGTTAATTAGGGAAAATAAAAAAACAGACATTGTGGAGAAAGCAGTTCTTTCATCAGACTCATCTCCTTTCCCAGGACTCATTGCTTGGCTTCTGTAAGCCTCTTCTCAATACACTTTTTGATGGCTACAGTATATGTAAAAGTGGGAATAAATGAAGATGCACAACCCATAGTATCGGACCCTGCTAATCAGAATATTTATTCTGATTATTATTATACTATGTCTGCTATCTAACATAGAGCAAAATTGTGAATTTGAATGTTATAATGTGATGCCCTTAAGCAGCAAGGCCACACCAACACCCATGCCGCGAATACCAAAATTGACAAATTGTATTAATTTATTCATGCCTTGCCATAATAATGTCTTTCCTATTATGTAGTCAGCTAATTAAAAACACTCGGGCAGGTGGAATAGGTGCCAATACAAGTCTCCATCTTCAAATGCTCAGTTGTACATAGGCCCTTATTCTGGTCCATTCGCACAGACCAGAATCTTCACAAGGGCATTGATGGTGGGCTTATGCGCATGCTCAGGGTCATTTCTGCACATGTGCATACGTCGGGTGCATGCGAGGGGGTGTGGGCTCATTAGCATATTGGAATGTCCAGCAATTCACAATGCGGCTGTGACGGACATGCGGGGGTCGGGCAGCTGCCCTTACTGGATGTCAGCTGCCTGCCCACTTTCCCCCGGGTGTGCACCTTCCACATCTTTCGATGGTCGACGACCATCAAAAGATGTGGGAGGGTCCCAGTGGCATGCAAATAGATATCTAAACATCCATTTGCATGCTGTGTGAAGGAACGCGCCTTGCGAATGGTGGGCCAGCGTACCACCATTAGTAAAGCCAGGATCTGGTTGACTAGCAAGGATGCAAATTTGCATTCAAGTGAATCAACCAGAATATCCCCTATGTTTGTAATTTAGGAGAGCAGTCCAGCCCCTCCCCCATTTACTTTATATATGTGATGGTGGTCAGGTTGATATAGGTTCAGTCTTTCCCAAACTGCTTTGCTCTTTAAAGTTTATCAAATAACACCTGGACCCCTGAGCCTTCAGTTTATTGTACTAAGAGGTGAGATATGTCAGTTCCCAAGGTAGGAGACATATTGCAGCTAACACTGGAGGCCTTCACTAGAAAACTTAATGGATTCCTTACTAGAGAAGACATTGATCTGGGAAAATTGCTGAACTTGTCAAATAAAAAGAATGGCCAAAATAGTATTATCCTGCTTTTCAGTTCAAGGTTTACAAAGATATTATAGTGGGCCCAATACATTCTGAACCAACAGCAGGTTAACCAAATTATCAGCCCATCAATTCACTGGGAACTATTGCGATATCTGAGGTTTATTGGCAGACCTACTGTATATTTTGCATTCACATGAGTTTCATACATCCCCCCAAATAGTAACCGGACTTTATGTCAACAGTATTAAGTCTGACAGTCAATAGGTCGACCACTATCGGTCCACATTGTCAAAATGGTTGACATGATAATGGTCGACACATCATATGGTCAATGTGAGGTTTTCACATTTATTTTTTTCATTTTTGTGATTTCTTTTAGAAAACATCTGGATGGGATTTTGAATGTGCAACTTTTTAGACAGGTCAAAATGTGCAAATTTTACCACAATTCACACGTTACTACATGTGCGATTTTCGGAAAAGTGCAATGTCAGCCATTTTTTTAACCGAAAAATTGCAAATTACCAAAAATCACACCCTATTACATCTCACCCTATATGTTATATACTTACAGACTTTCCTCTCCCTACCCCAGGAGGGTGTACCTTGGTGCGACCTGCAGGAATATGTGCTGAGAGGCAGCGTGGTCACATGATTGCATCATCTTGGCTCTTCTCCCACCATGCAATGCCGTAAGACGGGCATTGTATAGGGGGGAAGGGCAGGGCTATGCTTATGTCAAAAGATCCCCCTCGATCTGCCCACTTGTGTTCTGTAATATGGTAGCCAAGAGTTGGTGGGAGACTTTTCCACCTTTCCAGGAGATCCGGAAGGCCCCTGGTTTTTGGGAGCCTTACAGCCGTCCCAGGAGGGTAGGCAAGACTTACATGTTAGATATTGGCCTAGAGAATATGTAGAAACATGCACCACAGTGAAAATGGCATACAGTTAAACGTATAGTACCCCAGACTGACTAAATGCCTAACCAAATGGCCCAGGTCTATGAACAGACTTATTGTGCAGTTAGGGGTATATGAAATAATTTTATGGTAGTATATTCCAGAACACCATGGTCCGATCTCTTTTTTCACCCCACCCACTCCAAGCCCTATCCAGCCCCATCCCGTCCCACTTCATCCCTGCAATATACTTATCCTGGCCCGTTCCCAGTGCAGAGTGGTCCTCCGTCCTCATTGGCTAGGGTTTGCCCTGTTTCTTTAGCAGGGTGACCATTGCACATGCAAGTTGGAGATGAGGGAAACCATATAGAGGATTATTCTAAATACGTTATTTGATATCTAACTAATTTTAGGTATACTTGGCTTTGCCTTCAAGAGCAAAGAACCATGAAGCAGGACAACCTCGTGGCTGTCCATGCATCATACACACTGGGAGATGTGCTGAGCGTTGTGAGATGCCAGATCACTCAGAACGCATAGCAAGATGGCTCAGCACACAGCGAAGTGTGCTGAGAGATCTGTCAGGGCCGTTCTTCTCCGGTGAGAACTCTGGCCCTGACCGGTGATTAAGTACAGTAGGAGCAAGTTTCATCTTTGCTCCTTTGGCCATGGTTAGCCATGGCTAGCCATGGCTATTCTATAGTTCTCAGCTGCAATACGTATTGTATTGCAGCTGAGAACAATAGAATAGCCATGGCTAGCCATGGCTAGCCATGACCAAAGGAGCAAAGATGAAACTTGCTCCTACTGTAGATCTTGCCGCATGCTGGATATTAATCGCTGGGCGATAGCAGCGTGCGTAGCCTCACATGGCTATACACGTAGCAATGTAGGGGCGAAATGCCCTGAAATTGCACTGTTTGTAGGTCACTCATCTGATATGCACTCATTTAGAAGTTCCCTCAGTATGGCTGTCAACTTTGGCAGTTAAGGAGGTGTAATAAAATCCAAACATACTTAGGGCCTGATTCAAGTTTGATCGGAAAAGGCTAAATTCGGCCCAATTTCAGATGGTGGGGCTCTGCGCATGCTCATGGGCAAATATGTGCGAACACTTTTGGTGAGTATCACACTCACGGATGCGTTCACATGGGCAGGGGCCAGCAGCAGGAGAACACCCAGTGTTTTATGGGCTTCCCTGAAAAAAAAACATGTGTCAAAGTCAACAATCAAGAGAAGACTTCACAAGAGTGAATATAGAGGGTTCAACACAAGAAGTAACCCATTGGTGAGCCTCAAAAAAAGGAAGACCAGATTAGAGTTTGCCAAACATCTAAAAAAGCCTTTAAAGTTCTGGACCAGCATCCTATGGACAGATGAGATCTAGATCAACTTGTACCAGAGTGATGGGAAGAGAAGAGTATGGAGAAGGAAAGGAATGGTGGTGGTACTGTCATGGCGTGGGCATGTATGGCTGCCAATGGAACTGGTTCCCTTGTATTTATTCATAATGTGACTGCTGACAAAAGCAGCAGGATGGATTTTTAAGTGTTTTGGGCAATATTATCTGCTCATATTCAGTCAAATGCTTCAGATCTCATTAGACGGTGCAGATGCACAATGACCCGAAGCATACTGCAAAAGCAATCAAAGAGTTTTTTAAGGCAAATAAGTGGAATGCAATGGCCAAGTCAATCACCTGACCTGAATCCGATTGAGCATGCATTTCACTTAATGAAGACAAAACTGAAGGGAAAATGCCCCAAGAACAAGCAGGAACTGAAGACATTTGCAGTAGAGGCCTGGCAGAGCATCACCAGGGATGAAACCCAACATCTGGTGATGTCTATGCATTCCAAACGTCAGGTTGTCATTGACTGCAAAGGATTTGCAACAAAATATTAAAATGTGAAAGGATTGTTTAGTTTGTCCCATTACTTTTAGTCCCTTAAAAAGTGGAAGGCACATATAGAAACCATTGTAATTCCTATGCTGTTCACCTGATTTGGATGTAAATAATAGGGATGTGAATCCGGGATTATGGCATTTTTGGCAGGGATTTGAATTCCAGGATTGGAGGCTCCAATCTCGGGATTACTGGGTCAAAATGCACATGTGCATTTGATCACCTTCTCCTGTGTAGCGCTGAGCGAGCCGGGGAGGAGGCGGGTAACTCGGAGTCCAGACAGACGTAGTGGCGTGGAAAACAGTGTGTGGTTGCGCAGCGTGACCTCTAACATCACACACTGCCTGGCAATAAGTTTGATATTAGATGTCACACTGTGTAACCACACATTGTTTCCCACGCCGCCGCATCTGCCCGGACACGAGTTACCCGTCTCCTCCCTGGCCTGCCGAGTCTCCCAGAGTCACCTCTCCTCCTCCACCGCTTGCCGCCGTACAGGGTCCAGCTGCCAGCTTTCACCCTTCTCCTTTTCTCCCACCTCTCATGTAGCCAGAGAGGTAACAGATACATCATTGGGTATATCAGGAGGCCGATCCCGGGATCCCGGGAATCCTGGGACTGACAGTTTTTCAATCCCAAATTCCGGGATTGAAAAATGGCCCGTGATCGGCCTCCCTAGTAAATACCCTCAAATTAAAGCTGAAAGTCTGCAGTCAAAGAACATCTTGTTTGGTTCATTTCAAATCCATTGTGGTGGTGGATAGAGCCAAAATATGAATTGTGTCGATGTTCCAATATTTATGGACCTGACTGTATAAATAAATCAGCCCTGCCCCAGTCACCTCAGTGTAGTATATAAATACCCCCTTGCTCTAGGCACTTCCCTATCATACATGTATACCCCAGTCCTGCTCCAGTCACCTCCCTCTCACACACCTACACCCAGTCATCTCCTGCATACACATATACCCAACACTGCACCCGGCATCCTCCTGCATATAAACACACATTCCTCAGCACTGCCACAGCCACATCAGTAGGATACATACATACATACCAGTGGTGTAGCTCCGTTTTGGGCACCCCCCCGCCGTTAGGGGGGGGCGCCCATACCCACCCCCCGCCGCCCCGTCAAGCACCCCCTTCCCGGCCGCCCCGTCGCCTATGCTAACCCGTTCCCCCACAGTCTTACCTATCGTGCTGCGCTGGTCCCGGCGGCTCCGTTCTTCTGCTGAGGACCACCACAAAATGGCCGCCCCCATACAGCAGACAGTTTCAGAGAACCGTGTGCTATATGAGGGCGGCCATTTGTGGTGGTCCTCATCAGAAGAACGGAGCCGCCGGGACCAGCGAGATACGTAAGTCTGCGGGGGATTGGGGGGGGTAACTATAGCACCGCAGCCCCCGGCGCCCCCACATGCACAGCTCCCCCCCGCGGGGGCTGCGGTGCTATAGTTACGCCCCTGATACATACCCATAGGGCCAAGCCACCTAGGCATGTTACATACATACTAAGCCATCTCCTCACACACATATACCCCATCTCTTCTCCTGTCTCATCTCTTACACATGTGCTCCAGCTACCTTACACTTGTACACCAGCCTGCACACCTAGGAATCTGCCTCATACCCTTATGCCTGTGCCCTGCACCCTGCAGCCTCACTCACACATATATTCCCCTGCCCTCTGCCAGTCAACTCACTTTCTCTTTACTGGTAGCAGCAGTGGAATGGGGTCCGTCTGCCTGAGTCCAGCTACGACTGTGTTGGAGCTTGAGGAGCATGTTTGCTGGAGGTGCGGAGCTTCCAGATGGTGTGAGAGAAGAGCAGACAGCAGCAACTATGAGGTGCTGGCACCTGGGACTTCAGTGAGAAAGCCTGGAGACTGGGCCTGCTCTGCCATACAAAGGAAAGCCTGTGACTGGTGAGGAGAGACACTCCCATCCTGTACTTACCCACTGGGGAATGTTAGGCCGCACATGCACAATCAAATAGCTATAGGAGGTACCTGCAGGCTGGAACACTCTCTCCCTCTTCCTCTCCCAGCCGGGTGCAACAGTATATTCTGCAAAAGGCCCAGCTCCTGTTACCAGTCAGACTTAGCTTTGTGCACTGTAGGAAGGCCACCGCTACCCACAAGCCACAACCCCGCAGCGGCCACCCTTCAGTAACATGATGTCAAACTTAACGACATCATGACATTTCCTGTGTGCATGCCCGTTCCCCGGCATTTCCGGGCTTGCACATGCGCAGTCCAGATTTTCACATAGATTGAATCAGGAGGACAAGTAAGGCTTGCAGGGGAGCAGGAGGCTCAATTAAAAATCGCGAGTCTCCCATTGAATGCACAAGGGTAGGCAAGCCTGGCATGCTGGGACTTGTAGTTTCACAACAGATGGAGAGCCACATGTTTGTCAGGCCTGCACCAAAGGCTGACAGGACAATGTGACTGAGGCTTGTAGTATACTATAAAGGCAACTGGAGGACCACAGTTATTCAAAGCCTGGTGAAAACCTCTTGTGTATTGTAGCTGTCAGGCCTACTATAAAGCACAACTGCCTCTGCTATAAAGATCGGTGGAGATACACAGCTGATGGAATTATGGCGATTTACAAATGCCAAGCCAGATGTAATTTATATCCCTGAGGGACTTGTAATTATTTCATGGTGTAAAAATCCTTTCTGCTGAAGGATAACTGAACATTGCACGAAAGCTGCAATTTGTTTACAATTATGCAAATCCATTTCATACTAGTGTCAGAGCTCGGAACAGATACGGGAACGCTATTATTAAACAAGATACTGATAAATCAATTCTTGCAACTTTCTGGTTATATTACTTGTCTACGATGGAACAAACTATCATGGAAATTTATTTAATGCAGGGTTCCCAGATACACTTAGCCGAAGGAAATGTAATTTACAAGCATAAAATAATGTGTTAGGTGCAGCACAAAGTCTGTTTCTGTCTCATCTGCACCAATTGTACACTATGGAATTGGACATGGGCCCTCCTCATAAGTAAGCTTCTTCTCAGAGGCGTAACTCTGGGAGGAAATGGAGGCCTTTGCCTCTGGGCTCCTGCTCCCAAGGGGGCACCTCTCCTCCCCTGCAAGTTTGAATCATTTTATTGAAAGCTGTTTCATTTCTTTGGCTGACTCCTCCTCCTAATATAATTTTGCAAGCGTCACCCTGTATTAGAACCCATGACTTGTCTTACTGGAGACATATACTTTACTGATTGAGCTATTGAGGGAGGGGGGCAGAGGCGGGCTGGGCCGGGGGGCAGAGTGCCACATGCCCCCCAGGCCGGTATGACTAGCTGCTGGCTGGGCCGCTGTGTGCATCTTGCACACGCTGCTGCAGCCCAGCCATCACCGCTGCAGCCGCCGGCCGGCGGCCACCTCCGTCTGTCCAGCACACTCCCAGCTTCCTAGCAGTGGCCGCACGAATATAGGGTGACGGCCTCTTCCAAAATGGCCGCCACCTTATAGGAGACAGACACTAGAGGTACTGCTATACCTCTAGTGTCTGTATGAAGAGAACAGCGCGTCCAGCGCTTCCCGGACGTGCTGATTCGGGTAGCGGTGGCGCGCTATTTAAATGGTACACCTTGGTGACGAGCATGTACCTTGGCCCAGCTCCCCCTGGCAAAAAATCCTCCTGACAATAATGAAACTCCTGTCAAGAAGCATGTAACCCCTGGCAACAAGCGATATAGGTAAGCAGCATTTATATGGTATAATTACTGTATTTAGTTTAATGGGCATTACAGTATTGGCATTATGCTTAATGGGCATTATGGCATTTGGCATTATGTTTTATGGGCATTACATTGTTGGTATTATGTATAATGGGCATTATGGTGATGGCATTATATTTAATTGGCATTATGGTGTGGCATTATGTGTAATGGGCATTTCAGGGTGTGGCATATGTAATTGGCATTACAGTGTGTGGCATTATATGTAATTGGCATTACAGTGTGTGGCATTATATGTAATTGGCATTACGGTGTGTGGCATTATATTTAATTGACATTACGGTGTGGCATTATGTGTAATGGGCATTTCGGTGTGTGGCATTATATGTAATTGGCATTATGGTGTTGGCATTATATGTAATTGGCATTATGGTGTTGGCATTATATGTAATTGGCATTATGGTGTTGGCATTATGTGTAATGGGCATTACGGTGTGGCATTATATTTAATAGGCATTACGGTGTGGCATTATGTGTAATGGGCATTACGGTGTGTGGCATTATATGTAATTGGCATTATGGCATTGGCATTATGTGTAATGGGCATTACGGTGTGTGGCATTATGTGTAATGGGCATTACGGTGATGGCTTTATGTGTAATGGGCATTACGGTGATGGCTTTATGTGTAATGGGCATTACGGTGATGGCTTTATGTGTAATGGGCATTACAGTGTGTGACATTATGTTTGATGGGCTTTATGTGTAACGGGCATTATGGTGTGTGGCATTATGTTTGGGCATTATGCTGTGTGGCATTATGTGTAATTAGCATTACAGTGATGGCTTTAGGTGTAATGTGCATTACAGTGTAAATTTTTGCAGCGCGCCTCCGGCGCGCTTTTTCCACATTTCTGTTGTACGTGTGTGTGTGTGTGTGGAAGGATTGTTTAATCCTTGCTGCAGACTAGATGGGAGAGGATAGGGTGGTGAAACGATGGCGATGGGCCACTTGCTTGTGTTACCCCCTAGGCTGAAAGTTGCCAGCCAGCCCCTGGAGGGAGGTGCATCAACATTTTTCTTGCTTCTGAGCAATTGGGACAAACTTACGCGACTGCTCCTTCTGGTCAGATAGGAGCTGACTAGACAATGGCACATGTTCTGTGGAGTGACAAATCATGCTTCTATGTTTGGTAGTCTAGGTTTGGTGGATGTCAGGAGAACTTTACCTGCCTCAATGCATTATACCAGTTGGGAAGTTTGGAGGAGGAGGCATATTGGTATGGGGCTATTTATTTAGGGTTTGGGCTAATCCCCGTTTCTGCAGTTAAGGGCAATCTTAAAACACCAGGTTACCAAGCCTCCAATTTTCAGAAAACAGGCCCTTTTTTATTCCAAACTGACTCTGCCCCAATGCACAGAGAACTATAAAGACATGGGGTGAGATGCAATAGGGTGCTATTTTTTAGATAGGACCGGTCCTGGTTTAAAAAAGTACAGGGGACAACAAAAAACTGAGGGTCCCATTGTATTTTGTCATGCCACAGCCGGGGGACACTTTTTACGCAGGGTCCACCGGCAAACCATGATCACCCTTGCTTATCAGCCCTGGTATGGTACCTGGAGGAGCGCCCCCCACCCCCCCCCCCCCAAAAAAAAAAAAGGTGTGCCCCCCCTGAAGCCCAGTGCTGTCCCCGGCACCCATGGGCAGTGGGTGCCGGGCTAATGAGTTTGTTTAAAAAAAAAAGCGTGTGTGAGAATGTGTATAGTATAGAGTATATGTTCCAAAATGTATTACCAGCTCTATATGAGGCACGTAGTACACACAGGCATTATCTTATTTTATTTTATAAAATGAATGCATTAAAAAGGAAAAAGTAATAAAAGCAGCCTAAAGCTGATCAAATTATATCTTAATGAAAAAATAATATAGTTAACATGTATTAATATAAATAAAAATGTAGGGAATGAAGAATCTGCTAATAACTGTCTTTTCCATTTTTCCTTATAGGGTTGGATATATTTTTTGCCAAGGAAGCGGAGTTTCTGCTGCCATGGTCATTATGATGGTAATCCATGATAAACAGAGATTACAAATAATACTTTCTGTCATGGTGTCCATAACGATCGGCCCAAAAACTGTTATAATGTATGTTCAGTTTATTAATTGTTATGTCATTTTCATGTATAAATTACATTTTCTTTAGACAAAAATCTGATGAGTTAAATGAAATTCTGCTAAAAATAAAACCCACATACTGTATTTTAATTAAGATCTTAAATATGCAAAATGTCTTATGTGTTTTTCACAAGCATTGACGGGCAGTGGTGTTATCTCTGACCATACTGTAACTCTCTAAATACTTTTCACATGCGCAGCCTAATTCAGCAAGGATCGCAAGTTAGAGAAAAGCAGTTGCTTGCATAGAAACATAGAAATAGAATTTGACAGCAGATAAGAACCACTTGGCCCATCTAATCTTCTTTAAACCTGTTACCTCAAACCATTTTTGATCCTTATTTTTTTGTAAGGATATCAATATGCCTATCCCAAGCATGTTTAGGTTGTACTACTGTATTTGCCTCTACCACCTCTGATGGGAGGCTATTCCACTTATCTACTACTCTTTCTGTGAAGTAATTATTCCTCAAATTTCCCCTGAATCTTCCTCCCTCTAGTTTCAGTGCATGTCCTTGTGTTCTGTTGCTCCTCTTCCTGTGAAGAATGTCTCCCACCTGTACAGTACCTTGTTAAAACCCTTCATATATTTGAAAGTTTCTATCATGTCCCCCCTTTCCCTTCTCTGCTCTAAAGTATACATATTAAGAGTATTAATATTAAAGTATACATATTACATCACAAAAAGTCTTTCCTGGTACTTTTTGTGATGTAGACCATGCACCATTTTAGTTGCCCTTCTTTGTACAATCTCTAATGTATTTATATTCTTCTGGAGATATGGCCTCTAGAACTGAACACAGTACTCTAAATGAGGTCGTACCAATGACCTATACCATGGGTCTTCAAACTGTGGCCCTCCAGATGTTGTGAAACTGCAAATCCCAGCATGCCTTGCCACAGTTTTAACACTCCCTTATAGCAAAACTGTGGCAAGGCATGCTGGGATTTGTAGTTTTACAACATCTGGAGGGCCGCAGTTTGAAGACCCATAACCTATACTGTGGCATTATTACTTCTTTCTTCCTACTGCTCATACCTCTCCCTATGCAACCAAGCATCTGACTTGCCTTCTTCATTACTTTGTTACATTGCCTACCTGCCTTTAAGTCCCCTGAAATAGTGACACCTAAATCCCTCTCTTCCTCAGACGTTTCCATTATAGTGCCATTTATACTATATTTAGTCTTTGGATTTCTGAGACCCAAGTGCATGATTTTGCATTTTTTGGCATTAAACTGTAGTTGCCATGCTCTTGACCATTCCTCTAATCTACCTAGATCATCAATCATTTGTTTTACCCCTCCTGGTGTGTCTACCCTGTTGCATACCTTTGTGTCATCTGCAAAAAGGCACATTTTACCCTCAATTCCATTTGCAATATTACCAATAAAGATATTAAAAAGCACTGGTCCAAGTACAGATCCCTGGGGTACTCCACTTGTAACCTTTCCCTCCTGCTATCAAAATGTCACCACCCAGACAAAAAGACAGTCCCTTGCAAAATTGCAAGTGCATCACAAATAGCGGTGCATTCGCATACCCTCCAACATTTGAAGGCCAGAAATCGGTACACATATAGGAAGGGGCTTGGCCATGGGTAAAATGGGTGTGGCCTTGTGTAAAGTGGGCGTGGTCACATCCCAAGGCACCCGGCCCAGCGCCTGATGCAGCTCATGTCACATGGTGGCTTGGTGGGCTGCTGGCATATTAAATAAGTATATTTAATATACTTATTTAATAAATAAGTATATTAAATATACTTATTTAATATGCCAGCAGCCCACCAAGCCACCATGTAACATGAGCTGCAGCAGGTGCACATGTCACAAGATTTATTATTCAGAGTGCAGCCTGAGCCCAGCCACCTACTTGCTGCATGGATGTGCTGTGAAGTTCAGGCAGCCAGCAAACTCCGATGCGAAGATGATCCCCTCATCACGTGCGCCAGGACTGGCAGGCCACTGCACCCAACTCAGCCCTTTGCGCCCACAAGTGTCTGGGCATGCGGAGAATGAGGGCAGAGACTTCCTGCTTTCCCCTGATGCGCAGGGTGCGCGGTCTTGGCGCATGATGTCATGGCGCACAGGACCGGCCGCAATGCACTCTTGGGAACAGGGGAGAGCTGGCGCACTGAGTAGCAACAACGGAGCTGAGCCTGGGGAGCCAGGAGGGAAATTATGAGTGTCTGACCGCCGCAATCTGGAAAAGAAATGGTATATGCGGTACAATCTATATTTGCCGGTACAGACTGTTAAAAAACTGTACTGTACCTGCAAATTCGGTACAGTGGGATGGGTATGCATTCGCAGATCCATTCACAAAAACCTATACATTGAAGAGTTTTTCCCATCTGAGTAAATCTAGGGCTTCCACTAATCTGCTAAAGAAACCAGCTGAAAGCGGTCATCGCTGACGTCAAAGACCCACCCAAAAAAACACTGGTGACATCTGCATTTTCTAAAACACACCTGGAAAACACCATGGGTGAGATGCAGCAAGCACCGCAAGAATCTTGCGATGCTAGCCGCCAGCCTCCGCATGCATACCAGTGTTCACTAACATGTATGCATGATAAATTTAGCAAAGGACGGCGCTTGCGGGAAGAACTGTCCTTTGCAATGATAGGACTTACAGGTTTTGGACCCGCAATCCTATCTGTGCATGCCCCGAGTGCCACCTGGGACACTGGGAGGAATCTGGTTGGATACCTCACAGCAGAAAACTTATGGGCAACGCTGATTTTAAAATCACGTTACCCACCGTACCCAAGCGCTAGTATCGCATTCCGGGCTTGGTGCATATGGGAGCTGCGTGCAAACCTCAGAAAGTAGCATTTTCGGAGGTATGCCCGCACTTTTTCATTTGATGCAATAAACACTGGTTTACTGTCAATCAAACTGCACCTGCTATGTATACGAATATTTATTTGTTAATTGCAGCCACGCATGCCAAAGCACACATAGGGCCTTATTCTGGTTGGTGCGGTCGGACCGACGTGCGTACGGACTGACCGCACAGATTCCCGCACTCTTTCAGCAAGCGTGATTACGCCCACAAAACATCCACACACGGCCAGACAGAACATCCGACAATGGGGAGTGGCGTGCATTTGAGCGTATGCTACCGCGCACGGACGGTTCACAACCTTAGGGATCGGAGACAGCGCGCTGCTCCGATCGCAAACGGTTGCGTACATCTGTGCACGGTACGCGTCACTTGTATGGACCAGCAATTATTCGGATAATTGGGAACTTGCTACAAGGCAACTTCAAAGGGAATTCCCTTTGAAGTTGGCTTCTGGCAATTTCCCAATTATCCTAAGTGTGATGTTTGAATTGCTTATTATTACATTTGTCACCCTTAATTTGTCTACAATGGACCCCAATGGGTAAGATTGTTTCCAAGAATGTGTGCATGAGCAGGACAAATTTATTAAACATTGCAAGTAAAAAAGGTGTAACAAAAAAAACATTGTTGCTGTTAGACGTGATAGAGGTGTTGATAAAATCAATGTGAAGTGTATGTTTGTGTAGCAATGAAAAAGTTGACACATGTCGACTCCTGTGAATTGTGTGTCCTGTTGTCCTAACATGACAGACACACTTGCATTAAAGGTTGTAGATGGTTAAAATAGACCTAAATCCACATATTCCAACATGTGTCTTTGAACTAAAAAAATATAGAAATAATCGTACCTTGTAATGGGGACAAGTGTAGAAAGTGAACCTTCCAAAGTATTTCAGGGCTGTGTATGGCTTGCAGACTAAATAGCCTGCAGCATTGGTTAATATTGAGTTCAGGTGTATGTAATTTGGGTGTGTTCGTGGTAATTAGCAGACCGATTGCGGGGCGTACACACTGGCGGATGGTCTAAGAGTGGTATGGAGCACTCTTTGGCATCCGACTGTTTTGGGACAGAAACGGAGCGAGGCGGATGCACCTCCGTGCATTTTGAGTATACGCCCCCGTGTACGCCCATGTATACGCCCAGTTTTCTCCTCTTTTCTGGCCTCTCCCCTAAATACGCCCACATTACGCCCACGTTGTCCCTCTGGCAGCGGACAAGAGTTTTTCATCTGTGAGGTCCGATCGCGAGCGGTGTGCATGCGCAGAAGAAAAAAAACAGCCACCCGTCCGCATGCGGACAGAACCGCACCAACCAGAATAAGACCCATAGTCGTTTCATAATCGAACAGATAGCAAATTTTCTGATTAGCGATCCAAGCTGAACTAGGATTGATGTTCAGTAAATTGTGGAATAAATTCAATATGAAAAAATTTGTACAAAGTTGGTGGAACGGTACTTGTATATATAACTGTTTGCGGCTTATAGAGTCACTCCGTTAAAGAGTAGGGGGTATATTTACTGACAACTGTGTCAAATGAATCATTTAGCAACTGCTAGAAGATGATAGCTAGAATCTCATTGGTTGCTATGCTTTGTAAACCTGCGCTTTAGTAAATAAACCCCTAGAAGTTAGGAAAGTGTGTGGAAATGCATTTCATTCAATGGGAGATATTCCTTTAAAATACATTATTTATGCAAACTGTCGCAGGCACAGACCAGAGTGACGTACAAGTCAAAAAGTATCAAATATGACTTTAAAATAGAAAATCCTAATATCCCCCCCCCCCCCAAAGCTGCAATCACAGGAAAACACTATTATGCACAGGTAATAAAAAAAAAAGTCAGATTCTGTCTATTATCTTCTAGAAGGTGCTAAATAAATAAGAAGTAGAATCTGATTGGTTGTTATAGGCTACATCAGTGGATCCCAAACTGTGTGCCAGGGCCACTTGGGAGCAGCCCCCGATTCAAGCTCAAGGAGAGCGTTTCCCTTTCTCCCCCCCCCCCCCCATGGAGCGACGCATCACCCCCAGCCACTCCCCCCCCCCCCCAATGGAGAGCTGCTGCGGCCATCACCACATCTCCCCCCGCCGTCCCCCTCTCTACCCCCCTGTGGAGCGAGACACTGCTCCCTCCCCACATCTACCGCCGCCTGCAAACCACCCCCCCCCCCCACTAGGTCAACATACTGCAAGGTCGACATGGGTCTAGGTCGACCTTGGACAAGGACGACAGGTCATTAGGTGGACACAAGCATTAGGTCTACATGGTCTAGGTTGATAGTCAAAAGGTCGACATGGGGTTTTTCACTGTGTTTTTGAGCCGACATGTGCCGACAGGTGGTATTTCTTGCCCTACCATCCACTACGGTGTGGTGGGAGAATAAAATAGTGTGCCGAGCGCAGCAAGGCACCGTGCCCGAAGCATGGCAAATGCGAGGGGACGCAGTGCACTTAATCCTGTGTCCATGTCGACTGTTTAGCACACCCCCACGATCCACGTCACCCCGAAGCGTGTCGAGTGCAGTGAGTCCCACGAGGGGACGTGGAACGCATCCTCCTGGCCTTTTCATACCCCCACTATCCACGTCGGCGTGGAGTTGAATCTATAAAGTGTGGCGAGCGCAGCGAGCCACTGAGCCTGAACCGTGGCGAACAGACGCAAATTACTTTACATGTATTACTTTACATGTATTCTCGCTGTGCTCGCCACACTTTATAAAATCAACTCCATGCTGATGTGGATAGTGGGGGTATGAAAAGGTTGGGAGGACGGGTTCCGCATCCCCTCGCGGGGCTCGCTGCGCTCACCACGCTTCGGGGTGACGTGGATAGTGGGGGTGTGCTAAATTGCATTGCATGGCATCGCACGTGATAAAATCGCATGCGATTTGCGTGTGATGTGATCCACGGCCAGGGGTGCTGTGAAATTTAACAAGTACCAGCAATGCAATGCGATCTCTACGCCGGAGTACGTAGGCACATTAGGCGCCCTGATAATACACAAGATCCCTTCTGTTTAACAAATATAGCAAATGTAATTTCTGTTTCTAGTTTACCAGTACAGCAGAGAGCTTAATGAGCAACCATAGACCAATACTTTCTTTGCCTGATCCACCACCCCATGAATAGTAACAGTCATTAACCTGTTGTAGATAAATTCACGGATGATTTACAGCCATGAGATAAATCAGTAGGATCACTGTACAGTTAAGTGCCAACAGTGTAAAAAGTGGACAGTCTAAATGATGATAAAGAGGCTTTAAATGGTCCTAATCTGTGAGGCAGCTGATCTACAGTAGTCCCACAATGTTCTTCCAGTAAGAAAATAGCTTAGCAGTCACCACTGGAATATATTGATATCTGGAGGGACATGTTCCTTAGAAAATCAATGTTACTTGTTTATTTTAACCTGTGCATGCATTATTAAATTATAAATAAGCTGTTTTATAAAAGGGATCTATTTCAATATGATGTTGAGAGATACAAAGAAGAGAGTGTTTTACAAGGAATTCCATTCATCTGATCACCTTAAGAGTATGTATCGGGTCTTTCTTCAAGATGTGCATAGTAAGGTAGCACACATTCCCCTACTTACATACATCCAATAGGAGGTCTCATGAGTGGCACAGTGGGCATGACTATTGGAAAGGGGAGCAGGGCTAAGCCTTAATGGGTGGTTTTTCTCATGCCTTTTTATGACGTACAATGAAATACCTTATTAAATTACATACAACAAGTTACCTTATGTCTTACAATGAAATACCTGCCCCCAAATAGTGCAGCATAATACATCATGCAACACCTTCCAACCCCTTCTCCATCATGAAAGGACTGTGGGAAAAAACAGGACTGTCCGCAAACGTTAGACTATTGGGAGTTATAAAAAAAACCATGATGCTCAAGTAGGACGGCCTTGTTTGTATCTTCTTTCTCCCTTCCCCAAGAGAGCCCGGGTATACTTATTGGATACAGTGCCTTATTAACCAATAGGCTGATTAGGCTGGAGCCTAGAGCACCAGGACTGGGGGGGGGGGGGAGGGGGTGCCTTGTAGGTGACAGCCAAGGAATAATTGAAAACCTAATTTATTGCTTCTCAACTATCACCCGTCCCAATGTACTGTGTGGGATAAAGTCCTTAAGGTGACTGCCAGATGTTTGTGCCAATGTAACTTACTGATGGAACCATTACTTTATGTACATTGTGCTACAGCACCAGCTGGGCAGCCTAAAGCCAAAGTCTCCTTCACATGCCACATGCATTAGATTCCACGTGCAGTATATAACTTTCTTTACATGCACATGGGCTGTGTGACTAGCGAGTTCCTGAGCACCCATACACGTGTGTATACAAGGAGAGCTACATGTGTATAAGCTTAGGTCACCTGGAGCCTTTAATCAGGCCCTGACTGGATAATAATAAATATAAGTTTGGTAATGGTAAACATTCATCGATTCATGAAGTTGACATTTACTATATTGATACAAAAATGTTATCATGTAACAAGACAATATTTAGAAAATGTCAATGTAAATACTTATATAGTGGTTATTATTTCATTTATTTCACATTTATTTAATAAAATACCATACTTGTCTACACTCCCATACTGCGCCCACTTCCCCAAAATGTGGGTTAGGTGAAGTGAGAGAGTTTGGGTCTGGTCATGTGATTAAGAATTTCATCAGCGAGTCACTGTACTATGCCCCTCACAGTTGCCTCTAAGATCACCCAGGATCAGAAAGGATCAGCAGCTATTCCTAACGCACACACACACACACACACACACTCGACATTGTTAAAAAAAATCCAGTAGGGTTTATCACCCTTTGATAAATCAACGCTTTGGGCTATGAGAGCGATATAGACAGAATACAGAGATGTGAGGGGCGCTAGTAGGCTTGGGGCCAGCCCTGTGTGAGGTGTTTGGTCTCTGCTCCTTCCTTTCTAGTTCAAGTTAAATACTCTACTGTTTTTCTCAATATTTATTCCATTGGCCTTTACATGGGCAGTTTGCAGGGTGATAATAATTACTTACACCCCCTCCATATGAAATTAGCCTTGTCCTGTATTGCTCTTTAATCTGAGCTCTCTTGTTACGTTAACCCAGCAGTATAAATAGGATGCACTGCAAAATCAATCACTGAAGCTCCTTAGGAGACGGGGTGTGCCCCAGACTGTCTGAGTGAAAGCTCACTCAGCAAAAATGGCAAAGGAAAAAGCTGTTCTTCCTTCTAGAGAAGGATGTTGTGAAAGTAATGCATACAGTATATTTTAAAGGCAATTTGGGTTGTGTAAAGCCGAGCTGCTTTAATAGCTAAGAGACTCTGCATCATGGGTAGAGGGTGTTCCTGGAAGGAGAGGTGGGGAAGTGGTTCTGTGAATCCAGTGATGTGATTTAAGTAACCCGCCCATCATGACTTCATATAACACTGTAGGTGGAGCTATGACGACAGTAAACTGTTTCACCATGCCCGATCCTGCCCAATTTGCTGAAGGGTGAAGGAAAATTATTGGCAAATATGGACAACATATGGACAGCATATTACTAAATAAGTCACATTTACATTTAACACATACTTGCCTACTTTAGAAAATTAGTTTCAGGGAGATTAAAGTTGGTAAAATAATTTTTGCACAGCGCCCCATTGAGGGGGTGTGTCATGCTCCACCCAAAGGGCATGGCTAGTGCCATATATGGAGAGATTGTGAAAAGCGATTGTGAATGTGGCACCTAGAAGCGTGGGTGTGTACTGCTACATCTGAGAGGAATCTTTTAAAATGACTTATATACAAATGTAGATGAGCCCCAAAGCAGTTAGTAAGAGATACTGTACTTGGTAAAGTGCTTGGAAATGGCTTTGATGATTCAATGTAAATATATCTATCATTCCTTTTTCCCCCCAAAATGTGGGTTATGTGAAATGAGGGAAATTTGTAGTGAGGGAGAGAGGGAGATTGCTGTTATTTCAGGGAGTCTCCTGAAGCATGCAGGAGGGTAGGCAACTATGATTTAAAAGCTACATAAAGGTTCTTTACCATATTTTAAATTTCATCACTAACTTGGCCATTATTTGAACATTGCATAATAATGTCTAGAAATCTACTGACTACAGAAAAAGCTAATTTGAGGTATCTACTGTATCAAAGACTTCATCAGGGGTCTATCTATGAGGTATTACTCTCATGTATAACTAAGCAGCACTGTGCTTCGCTATATGTGAGAGGGACACCTCAATTCATAGATAGACCCCTAATGATGTCTTTGATAAACGCAATGCGTCCTATTTTACCGTAATTAATTACAACCTAAAGAATTTAAGTTTTGGCTTCTCTATGAAAAATGGATTTTATGACAGACTTTAAATAAAGTACAGACTTTTAAAGTATTACAGGTCCAGCATCTTACTCTCAATCAGGGAGGGTAATAAAGTGTCAATCCATTATTGTTTTGTATGATATATATATATATATATATATATATATATATATATATATATATATATATATATATATATAAAACGCCACATTCTCTAACTTATGAAAGACTTTTAATACATTTGTGAATGAACTACACAGCTTCATTTTATTGAAGTACAGACTTTCAAATTATTACAGGTTCAGCAACTTACTCTCAATCAAGGAGGGTAGTGAGGCGCCAATCCATTATTGTTGCATATATATATATATATATATATATATATATATATATATATATATATATATATATATATATATATTATATATATATATATCTCATACAAGTAATACACAGCACATTCCAACCAATTAAAAAGCAGCAATTTGGCACAGAAAGATGACAATGATTTATAATGAGCCTGCTAGTTGAACTGATATTTTGAATGCTAACATATGAGCATATCGACAAAGATTGGCCTGATAAGATAAGCAATACCTCTCAGCTGAAAAATTCTATATCGCAATATTACCTACATTAATGCCAATGTTTACAGATGTGATAAAAACATACTGTGACCAGTGCTTTTTAATACATAGTCCCCTTTATGATACACTCTCTAGAAATGAGTATCTAAGATTACAGATACAATGTCAAAAAGTGTAATTGTGCACAATGTTACAACAATGTCATGTAGAAGTGGCCAAGAAGCGCTTCAAAAGTTCTTCCTCTACAGCACAGGTTCTCAAACTTGGTCCTCAGGACATGCATGTTTTGCAGGTCTCCTCACAGAATTACAAGTGAAATAATTAGCTCCACCTGTGGATCTTTTAAAACGTGTCAATGGGTAGTGAATGCACCTGTGCACCTGCCGGGTGAACTGGAAAACATAAACTGTGTGGGGTCCTGGGGACAGAGTTTGAGAACCTCTGCCCAATAGCAAGCAATCTTTCCCCATAGAGTATAAATACTGATGACTGCATTTGCCCCCAGGCCCTCAAGCTCCAGCCCATAGATACTTTATTTCAGAGTATTGTTAAAATAACTTAATTGATGATACACTGAAGGAGATAGACAGTTGTGAGTCACATGGTTTTTGTATGTGAACTCAGGCAGATAACCGCCCTGACAATGGTACAGAGTGAAATCCAGTATGCAGGTTAAGGTCAACCCAGTGGTCTTGTGCTGGCTATATTAAACGCATGGTCAGTACACAATAACAAGGACAGAGGCAAATATGGGGCAAAGGGAACTCCAGCAACAGGACAAAAGGGGTCTATGTATAGGAACCTTCTCCACAGACTCACTTCTTAACTATTTCAACTGCTTTATACAGTACGTCTTCCTATAATCAGGGCAGATAGCAAAAAGACAGAAAGAACCAATTAACGACCATATTGACAGCGATTTTTGCCCGTGTGTACACAGCTTTAGAAGTACTCATAGGAACTCAGGATTAGCACATGGGGTCAGCGAAAACTATCACCAGTACAGTAGAAATAGGAAAAACGTGAAAAATCAAGATGCGAAGCCTGGAGGTTCACTAACTGATTAATATGATCAAATAATTAATCAAGAGCTGGCTAAATGAAGCCAGTACCTAATTCCAGGGGAAGATTAAGGTCTGTGGGGGCCCTGGACAACAAAATTGTGGGGTCTCCCACAGATACACCCCCCCCCCCCCCCCAGGGAAGGCTGGTACGTGGGCAGCGCAGGCAGGGGGTCTATGCAGCAGGGTCCCAGCAGCGTATGAGAAGTCAGCGGCGGGGTCCCTGCAGCTGATGGGAACTAGTAGTGGTATTGGCTACTATTTCCCATCTGCTGCAGGGACACAGCCACTGACTTCCCATCCGCGGCAGGGACCCCGACGCTGACTGCCCAGCCCACTGCAGGGACTGCCTGCGCTACGCTGCCTGAGCTGTCCGAGCACGGGGCGACAGGAGCCCCACTCCGGCAGCAGTGCCAGTGCGGGGGCTCCTTTTGTGTGGGAGCCCCGGGGCGACCGCCCCTGTCGCCCAGTGCTTAATCCGCCTCTGCCTAATGCTTAGACCAGAATATTGTGCCACCTGCCATAACATAAAAACTCCACATACAAGTCCCTATCACCTGAACCCCCATTGCAAGTGCTGCAAATGCAAATAGAAATGTGAAAATGCTTTTTACAATGTGTTAACTAAGAAGAAATGAAAAGGATTGATTTCTCTAGATTTTTAACCCTTTGTTGGTTTCATAAAATATTAAGTATCTTAGATATTTTGATTTTACAAAAGTCAAATACAATTGCTCTATAATGCATATCTGTTTTATAGTAAAGGCCTATACAGACTGGGCGATTTTGAGGTGAAAGCAGCTCAGATTTGTCCTTTAAACTGCTTACAGCTCAAAGGCCGCCCAACGATAAGCGGTGAGCGGTGAGCGCTGATGCGTGCTCCCACATCATCGCTGGCCACCGCCGCTCATCTGCTGGTATTAGCATCCTGCTATGGAAAGTCGTCCACCCACTGTGAAAATCTCTGTGTGTATGCACTGAGCAATTTTCAGGCCAGCAATTTTCACATCTTTGCTGTCCATACACACTGGACAAAATCTCCCAGTTTGTATGGACCTTAAGTAAAACTACAACGGCAAACACAAGTATAGCTGTTCCAAAAATGACTGTGGTTTCAAAAAGCAAGACACTATGGTGTGTATCCACTTACCAATGGTAATTTTTATTGGGTAATTGTATCCCCTGTAATTAATCGGAGTAATTCATACAATTAGCCCCAATAAACCGGTGCAAGCTGCAGCTTATCATGGTTTTAGTTTCACCTGCCTCAGGCAGGCGACACAAAATTACAGATAGCAGATCCTGTGTGTTTTCATTAGAAAATATATATTTTTAAAGGTAATCTAATCGAATATCCTGTACAGATTTTTGGGGGTGAAACAGCGTGAACTATAGCAAAAAAATGTGGGTTTTCGTACCCAATGTTTTATCGTAGCTAATTAGAGTAATGGCTGGAAAGCACTGTATATTTTTCTTTTTTTACTAATCTCTATTTTCTTTACTAATCCACAAATAATTGGAAACTAACGGCCTAATTCAGACTTGATCGCAGGACAAGTTTGTTCTCAAAATGGGCAAAACCTTGTATTAACCAGTGTTAATTGCATACAGTATGCTGAACTTAACGCTAGTTTTCTGGGGTGGTTAACGTTTTTGTAAATGTATTAATAGTGCACTTAACATGCACCATGGACAGCTCACTGATTAACGCTTGGTGCGACTGCCCCCTTCAATCCCCCTCCTTTTTACGACCCAGGTGATGTATGGCTGGCTGTCAGGCATACATCTCCCAATAAGCCAGCCCCAGGCTAGCGTTGTACTATTCTCACAGCAGGGACAACACTAGCCTGCTGCTAGCTCTGGGCTGTTAAAGTGACAGTTGGACCACACAGAAAAGCTGGGTACAAACCTGGTAGATCTAGCTGCCAACTAGCCACCACACCGACCAAGTGGCTGAATCAGGTAAGTGTATACATGTACACGAGCCAGTCAGCCACTCCATATGTTGGTCCTGACATCACAGATAAGCAGGCATTTGAACTTGCCTGCCTAGCTGTGACACCAATCCCTGCAGTCGCATTGGCTGTGCTGCAGGGCCGATGCAATATTTTTGTGAACAACGTTGTTCACAGACATCTTTGTAGGACACACTTGTGATATATCATCTGTTAAATATTGAACGGACAATATTTTGACAAGTTTGTCCCTACTCAAAGTCTCTAACCAGGAAGCCAGTTTATTGGAAACAGTACATAACAGATTAACAGCGGCAGTGCAGCGGTTAAACCACGATAACACACAGGACACCAATTGTGGTCATTCAGTGGTATTTGTTCTTATCTATGGGAGTTATGTACTGAGCATCTGCACAGTACTGTGGTACTTTACACAGCAAAGAAGATGGCTGCAGTCTGCAAATGTGTATTAGCAGATCAGGTAGGACAGGGGTGTCCAAACTTTTTGCGACAAGGGCCAGATTTGGTGAAGTGTAAATGTTTGGGGGCCGACCATTCAGCCTGACATTCTTTGAATCAATAATCGCATCAGAATGGTCCCCCACTCTGCCCCCATTCACTCTATGTCCCCCAGCCTGCCCCTTCACTGTATTTCCCCCAGCCTGCCCCCAATCACTGTATGTCCCCCAGCCTGCCCCTCCTTCACTGTATGTCCCCCATTCACTGTATGTTCCCCACTCTTCCCCCCCCCTTCTCTTAATGTCCATCAGTGCCTCCATTCATTGTATGTCCCCAAGCCTGACCCTCTTTCACTGTATGACCCCCATTCACTGTATGACCCCCAGCCTGCCCCTGCTCCCCCTTCTATGAATAGCCATCACTGCCTCCATTCACTGTATGTCCCCCACTCTGCCCCCTCCCTTCTCTGTATGTTTCCCAGCCCCTTGTGTGAGCCAGAGGAAGGAGAGGTAAGGCAGGCACTGCAAGGACAGGAGATGCTTGGGCTCCCGCTGCCCTCCTCCACTCTGCATGTTACGCTGCCCCCCTCTCCAAACACTACTGTCACTGTAATTGTGGAGCAGGGTGATATACGATTGCAGCAGCAAGGGTAGCACGCCAAACACATCTGACTATGGCGGCCGACACAAGGTAAAGGCGCGTTCGCCGGGGCCCCACCTTTAGTGTCCTTTGCTGTGCTTCCCACATTTGATGCTCTGCCCGCTTCCAGCTGGAGGCTGCGGACCGCTTGAAATGACAGCACGGGCCACAATTGGCCCCCGGGTCTGACTTTGGACATGCCTGAGGTAGGAGGTCACACCTCCCTGCAGACTCTGCGTCTTAGTGCCTGCCAGCTCTGAGCAAACTGAAGGAGGCGGCACAGACATTTAAGTTTTACTCAACAAAAATAAGTGAAAATAATTGATTTACCACAACTGACTGTTTTACAATTTCAAGTTTCCCTTTACTTATTTTCTTTGAATTACCGGTACAAAAAAAATATATATATATATATATATATATATATATATATATATAAAGAAATAACTAACTATATATTTCCATATTTTAATGGGGCAGCGTTCTACAGCCAAAAGATAAAAAAAAATTGGACTTAACACCAAATAGAGAAAATCCTCTATTCACACCTCGGTACGTCAGCTAAGTCCTGCATGACATACTGACTGTTTCTCTGTACATCTATCCTGATTTAATTCAATATGGTAATGCATTTTTGTACAGCGCAGTAGCTGGACCATTCTCTCGGTATAGATTGCTTCCTGTAATGTATGCTAAGTTTTGCAGAGAGTACTTGGGCAAATTCCAATAATCCCTCTTGGGAGCTGACACAATTCCCCTCTGGTCGTACTCTGCAGATTGCTCACACGCCTATTATCTCGCCTGTTGAGTGAGGTAGTGAATACTCACATTTGTTATTAAACAGTCATTGTTTTCTGTCTTTACCAGAATTAGTAATTATATTTACATGACATAAGGAAAGATTTAAGCAGTCTTAGCGCAACTACTTGTTACTATAAAACCCATATATTAGCCCTAAAATTATTTTCCTTCAAAATTAAATCTTTATCTGATTTTTTTAAATAAAATATCTCTTTATTGATTTGCAATACGTCATACAACGTGCTACACGAGTGACCAAAATATGGAATCATAAATATAAAATACATAAATAACATTACAATATGAGGAGTAGCAGAAGATAAACCCCCTTTTGTAAATGTGTACATAATAATACAGGTTGAGCAATTGTGATTGACAGTATATACAGTAAAATAAATAGTGATATATAGGTGAAGTTTAAAATATCTCAGTCAGAATTAGAACGTCTATGCTGAATGCAAAGAAAATGTATATAGATGTGATTAAAAACTTAGTAATTGTAATATCAAAACATGGGGAGGGGGATATGAGGACAAGTAAAGGTGTAAAATGATGTAGAAAGGATGATTTACAGAATTATCTATGGCAGCACAATCTCTATAATATGACCTTATTTTGATGAGGGGAGAGGTTGGAGGTTGAAAAAAAAAAAGTACAAAATGGCAACAGAACATTTCCTGGAAACTGTCCCACACAGGCCATGGTAGATTGGTTAACCAAGACACATGGGGGAAATTTACTAAAATCTATATTCTACTTCACATGTGATGTTGCTATGGCCAATCAGATCCTGTCTACTTTCTTCTAGAGGGTGCTAAATGAATAAGAAGTAGATTATGATTGGTTGACCATAACAACATCACATGGGTTCGTGAAAAATCGTTCATGCCAAACTAATCTACTAGGGTTCTATGAAGAGGTTAGCAAAAACCTCGATAATGGAAATGCTGTAGATGTGATTTTCCTAGATTTTGCTAAAGCATTTGATACTGTCCCACACAAGAGATTGATTAATAAAATGGAGAACCTAGGATTGGGTGAAAATATCTGCAGATGGGTAGGGAATTGGCTATGTAATAGAGAACAAAGAGTGGTTGTGAATGGTGCCGTATCAGATATGATACCGGTACTAAGTGGAGTGCCCCAGGGTTCGGTTTTGGGGCCCATTTTGTTTAACATTTTTATTAACGATATTGGGATAGGGTTACTCAGCAATGTATCCATCTTTGCGGATGATACAAAACTTAGCAAAGTCATCAAATCATCAGAAGATGTCACCATGCTTCAAAATGATCTTGCAATTCTAGATGAGTGGGCAAAAAAATGGAAGATGAGGTTCAATGTAGATAAATGTAAAGGTGGCCATACACACGCAGATTTATCTTCAGATCTGGCTGGTTGGAACAAACACATGGTTATGGATGAGAGCAAATGACTGTTGACCATTTGCTTGGAAATTCTGAAAAACTGATAAACTGTCACTCATCCATAACCATGTTTTTGTTCCAACCAGCCCAATCTGAAGATAAATCTTACTAGTGTATGGGCACCTTTAGGTTATGCACCTTGGGAGACACAACCAGTGTGCAAGTTACAACCTTAGCGGAGAGGAATTGGGTAATTCCATACTTGAAAAGGATCTAGGAGTCCAAATAGACAGCAAACTGGGATGTAGTGCCCATTGTAATGTAGCTACAAAAAAGGCCAACAAAATTCTGGCATGTATTAAGAGGGGAAAGGAAACTAGGGACTCAAGGGTAATTATGCCACTGTATAAAGCATTGGTGAGACCTCACCTCGAGTACGGAGTGCAGTTCTGGGCCCTACACTATAAAAAGGACATCATAGAATTAGAAAAAGTCCAAAGGCGAGCAACAAAGCTTATTAGGGGAATGGAGAATTTAAGCTACGGGGAGAGATTAAGCAATTTGGGACTATTTACATTGGAAAAGAGACGTTTAAGGGGGGACATGCTCAACATGTACAAGTATATCAAGGGCCAATATAAGGAACTGTCACACACCCGCTTTTCTACTAGAAAGGAATCTAGGACACGAGGGCATGAGTATAGATTAGAAAAAAAAAATTTAATTCAGCTAGTAGAAAGAATTTCTTTACGGTCAGAACAGTCAAACTCTGGAACTCTCTTCCCAGAGAGGTGGTAACGGCTGGCTCATTAAATGCGTTCAAGGCAAAGTTGGACAAACATTTACTGGAGAAAAACATCCATGGGTACAAATAAGAAATATAATCTGTCTGTAAAATATCAGAACCTACCAAATCAGCAATGGATATCTATACCAGGTTGAACTAGATGGACGCAAGTCTTTTTTCAGCCTTACCTACTATGTAACTATGAAGTAGAATACACAGCTTAGTAAATTTCCCCCATTGTATCAAGAGAAATTAGCCAATTATCAGCTCAAATACCAGTCATTAGGCTCAAACAGTTAAAAAATATACATTTAAGTACAGTGATTTTCTCTGCAGCTCAGAGGCAGAACTACCATTGGTGCAGCACGTGCAGTGCACTGGGGACCATGAGGACTAACGGGCCCAATTCTGCACCTGTCACCCTCTTCCTGTCACTCTCTGCCTCCACCGCCTCTCCCCTGTCACCCACTGCCGTCTTGCATATTGTGAACTTGGGTTGGGGTGGATAAAGGGGAATCAATCATATTTTTGCACCTTGACCCTCACCCCACAAGTTCTGCCACTGTTGCAGCAATTCGTACCAGCGTAAGGCATAGACAAACAGGGTAAATATGTATTGTGTCCTCTACACCTTGTTGGCACTGGTAAGACCTGTGTCACAGCAGCTGAACCACAACTATCAATAGACACACATTGTTTTCTTACAATGTTCTTCCAGATATAGGAAAACAATAATTACTGATGTCTAAATGCTACGGTGTAGATTCAGTTACATGTGGTGTTATTACAATAGGAAAACTTTTGCTATCTTTTATCTCACCTCTATACAATATCCTGAATAGTATCAGCAGTTTAATCAGTAGTACTAATTAAGTATATTTATTACATTTTGCAAATGTGATATGATGATTGTAGTGTACCGGCCGGGGTTCATTGACAAAGGCACCAACAGAGGAAGCGGGTACAATTCAGCTAGGATTCAACTGGCACGGCATATTGTCCACTGGAGTAGTATCATGCGTAACCTGACTCTGCAAAATACTTTTCAATATTGGCCATAAAGCAATGTAATATAAGGTTGTTGGCGGCAATAGATGTAGATATAGTATACTCACTGAAGGCTGCTACTGCCAGCACCAATGTGATAACGATGGATATCCAGGATACCCATAATGCTTTTTTCCTGTAGCTTTGGGCTTCGTGTGGCTTTAGTTTTGTGCTGCTTTCTAATAAACCTAAACAAGAGCAGAAATATACGTGTTATTTCAGACAAATACTACTTCCCTAAATCGTATGAAGCATATACAAATACAGTAACATAGAAACTTAGAATTTGACGGCAGATAAGAACCATTTGGCCCATCTAGTCTGCCCCTTTTTTAAACATGTTACCTCACACCGTATTTGATCTTTTTTTTTTGTAAGGATATCAATATGCCAATCCCAAGCATGTTTAAATTGTTTTACTGTATTTGCCTCTACCACCTCTGATGGGAGGCTATTCGAGGTGGTAGAGGCAAATACAGTAGTACAATTTACTACTGTACAGTTTACTACTGTACAATTTACTACAGTACATGGATATAATACCTGGCAGAGCATTGATATGTATGTATATATCGATACAACTGGACAATTGAGTTATCAGTAGAGACAGGATTATTTGCATTTGCATATTTGCATATGCATTTTCATATTTTGCCCATTCTTACTGGTTGTTGCATATTTTACCTAAAATCTAGTGATGGTGCATATTTTAGGCCCCGTCCTCTTACCACCCGCGAGTCACAGCACTGCTTTGCCCTGCTGCTGCTGGCCAGGTAGTGGTAGAGTGTGCAGGCTGGGGCAATATGTGCGCAGAGTGGGGAACCTTGGATGTACGCAATGTCTGACACTGCTCTAGGCTGCCAATATATGTTGTTAAAAGTTAGTCGGGGCGGATGCCATTACGAAGCTCCTAAACCTTTGCCTGCCCCTGGCCTGGGACTTTCACCAAGAGACAGACTTCTGCAGCAGAGGAGGTGGGCAGAAGGGCTGTGACATCATGCGGCGAGGAGGAAATGCCGTGTCACAGTGAGTATGCGGCGCAGGGAGGAAGCCTTCCACTGCGCCACCCTCACACGCTATGTTGACATTTGATCCATCGGCGCTGGAAATGAGGGTCCGTGTAGTTGATGCAAGAAGAGCTTTTGACGCTGCAGTCTGTGTAACAGTCAGGAAGGAAAAAAAATCCTGTGTACAGCACTAGACATCTGCAGATGCTGTGGGCCTATTTTTGAGGTTTATTTGCAACTAATTGTATGGTGATTTTTAAATAAATAAGTTAAAAATTACTTTTTAGTGTAGCATATTTTAACACTTTTCATGCATATTTTAAGTATTTTTCATGCATATTTGCATGCATATTTCAAGCTTTTTATGTTGCATATAATCCTGTTTCTAGTTATCAGTTACAATCCAGTACACATCTACCTATTTTGCATATTTTAATTGATAAAGATGCTCTACAATAGATACTTCATGGTCTCATCGCTTCTTTTGGCATTGAAAAGCTGAGTATGGGTTCTGATTATACACATGTCTACTTAATCACACAGCGGTAAAATCAATTCCCACCATGGCCCTAACTGTGTGGAGTTTGTATGTCCCCTCCATGACTGTTTGAGTTTCCTTTCACATTCCAAAAATATACTGGTGGTAGGTTAGTGGGTTCCCTACACAAAAATCAACCCAAGTGTATAAAGCTGGGCACACACTATGTGAGTTTTACAAATGATGTGCACGATACCAATATCATTATCAATGTTATTGAGCATATCGTCTAGTGTGTATTATTAGTGTGTAGTATTAATGATGTGTACTCCATGGGTCGTTAATGATCCACCTGTCATCTGAATATGCAGTGAAATCTGGCTAAATGCTCAATGACATGCATGCTCAGCAGGGGACCGGGTGACATCACTGAATGACATAATTAACGATACCGTTCAGTTTTTTAGTGCTAGATCGTTCACCCGGGAGTTCAAGCGATATCACTGCTCACTAACGATATCACATAGTGTGTACCCAGCTTGAGTGTGTGTACATGTGTTTAGGGGAGACTAGATGGTGGTTATTATCTAACATCAAGTTCTACTTTGATTGTGTGATAGGGTGATGTTTTAAAGCCCTTGTTATGAGTTTATACAGTGGTTCTACAGAAAAAATGTTGTAGCAGTATAAAATAAAGTCAATTCAGGCTTGTACAGACAAGCAGTGAGAGCTAAGGAAAGAAATCCTTTTTTTTAAACAAACCAAAGGACAAGAGTATAAAAGACAAAATAATAAACTCAGACATAAAAATAATGAAACGTTGTTTTAAATAGTATTATATTTTATTAGATGTTAGACTGTTTGTATTATGCTTTGATCATATAAGGCCCCCATCCAATAGGGCGAGGTAGGGGATGTGGTACCTCGCATGCGATACCCCCACCTACTCACTTGGCAGATATTCATGGTAGCCGTAGGATATGCGGCTGTGATGTGAGGCACATGGGAATGCATCTCGCAACAAAATCGCAGAAAAATGACATGTGATGTGTCACTTCTTATGCGATCCGTCACAGCAATGTGCAGGAATCGCATAAAACGTGGCCATATCTCACTAGTGTATGGCGGCCTATAGGTGCTTATTTAGAATTGTAAGTAAAGCAGAAAATAAAAGTAATTTGTGACTGGAACAATCCATGCTGCCATGCAAGGGGAGCAAATACATTTCTATTTGTTCTGTGCAGGATGAATACTGGCTACTTCTGCTTGTAGCCCAAAGACTGTCATACAGCGATATGTTTATACTGAAATTTAGATTTCAGTTTGAACACACCCCACATTTTGCTGCACATGGTACATCTTCCCTCACCTGCAGTGCAACATGGTTTTGCCCAGTTGCTTGCTGTTTTGCTACGCTTGCATATCAAAATCAGGCCCATAGTGTTAGTCCCACCTGCTTTTGTATAATGATTATTAAAGTGAAACACCTTCTATACATTTAAACGTATAGAGTTTTCTGGCCCTTTTATTTCATTTCCATGCAAATTTTTCAGTCACACCATGAAGCATGTGCTTGTAAAACAGAGGCTGTAGGCAAGCTGGAATCTGTTGTTCTACAGCCATTCGTACGCCACATTTTGTCTATGCCTGCTTTAAAGCACATTTTACAGTTCATTGTTAATATGGGTCAATTTTTTTGTTTCAAGGGATTTGCCATTAGTTACAGAAACAAAAACGACAGCAAATACAATTATTTCTTGCAAAAGACAAATTTGACAAACAGCATATTCCACCATCAGGCACATTTATAGAGCAGAGAATATATCCAAAAATAGACACAGGTTTCCGCCTCCTCCGCATCCCATCTGTATCTATGTCTGCCGCTTTCTATTACTGTGGCTCCTACACATACTACTGTATTTCTCTGTCAGGCAAACATATAAAAAATATCCCCCTTCCAGGCTCGGCTGGTCCCTATAGGGACTATACAGGTGCCAGTCCCATCTATTTTATTATCCAGCTGTTGTATGAGCCAGAGTCTCAGCCATATGGTCCTCAGTTGCCTTTGTTCTCCCTTTTTAATCCCTTGTAAACCGCTTGATAAATCCCTATGCAACATGGGTTCTGAATCATCCACTGACAATCAATAACTATATTTAGTGACAGGACTTGTGACGGCATTAAACATTCATTTCACTCTCAAATGCGAAAATCACGGAAAGCAGCAGAATGTTCCGCACCATATCAGCAGTGAAAGGGTCAAGTCCTAGTCACAGAAATCTCAACACAGTATCCAGTGAGATCTGGTGTTATTGTGTTTCATAGAGGCAGTAATGTAGGAGAAATGTTTGCACATATATTCAATTGGTCAATATGGCTATAGAGGCCAGATCTATCTATCTATCTATCTATCTATCTATCTATCTATGTTATCTATCCCCTATATCGTGTATATCATATCTATTTATCTGTTACCTCATATCACTCTATCTATATATCAGTATAAAAGCGATTCAACATTGTTACATAGTACAGATTATTAAAATGAGACTATATCAAATATTAGTTCAGGTCACGATAATCAATATGTGAATATCTATCAATACATTTTCTCAGCTCCTCAATGTTAATAGAGATTGTTACCTCCTCGTGTGAGCCCTACAATGCCTCTGCTTTGAAATTATGCTTTCCACATCTTACTCTGCCTTAAATTATTCATACTGTCCTTGAAGCATCTGAATGGCTGAGAGCACCTGCCCCCAACACACGCACACACAAACACACACATATACATGTACATACTGTACATACCCACACACACACATACCCACACACAGATACACAAACACACTCATACACACCCCTCTGTGAGGTTGCCACCCGTGAGGTTGCCACCCGGTGCATGTCACACATAAATGCCAATGACAGATCACAGATATACTACAGTGAGTAATACTTTAACAGGCACCTCTGAGTTAGGCCATCACTGGGGTTAAATGACCCATTCGATGGTAAATACATTCATGACAATAAGTGACTTGTGCAAATTCCATCTGTCATGGAATGTTGGTAGTCTCAAGCAGTTGTCAAAATGGGACACTGCACACTTCTAAGATCCAAAACTTTATTTATACTACTACAATTTTAACATTATCACTCCAACATATATGGATTGTCATTAAGATGTACAGTATAAAACAGAACAAGAAAGGTCATTGGTGTGAATCTACCCCAGGGCACAGTCACACAGGCATTGACAAACAATGCTTCCTAAACTGTAGACACTTTGTCATTGATTTTATCAGAGTACTGTACTAAAAATGTGTTCTCAAGGCCTCCCTACAGCATAGTGTACTATGCATTTAGTAGTGCAGCTATAGATCCCCATTATAGTATACCAAGTGCTAGCAGTGCTAGTGTGTCAGCAATTGTGCCCATTATTTGACAGAATTTTGGGGATTATTGTCATTAAAGTGAATATAATTGCTGTCAAGAATCTGAATTGAATGCCTGATGGTAGCATAAATGTATATGTAACCTTACTGAGTTATTCAATGTATGAATTAAAATGCAGTTTCAAAAAGACTACAATCATTGATGCATTTATACAAAATTAAACCTAAATTACAAGTTGGCTTATATAAAAGATGAAGGAACATGTCTAGAAATATCTGCGATAGTTGTGTATATGCAAAGGAGCAGAGTGAAACGAGGGTGTACTAATTACCGAGGCCTTCCAGAGAAAGCTTGGCGAGGGCATAAGCCAACTTCTAGGGGCAACAAATGTCCCACTGTGTAGCACAACACTGTATTTTTCAGAGGCTATTTAGGGGGTGTGGTCACATCCCCTGGATTTGTCTACGCCCCCTTGAGTTCTGTTGATTTCTCAATGCATAGGCAAATGCAGGCTAGTTTCTGGTTGCTCAGAAACCCACTCTCTCCTTTGCCAGCAGCTTAAACTATTGCCATAATAGCAATAATATATGATTGCTATAGCTGCCACCACAGCAAGCAGTTTAAGGGACAGAGTGGAGCTGCTATACATACCCAGTGGTTGCAGCTTTTTGTATTATGTTTGCTGTGTGTGTGGATCTGAGCACTCAGTCAGTGCAATGGACCAGAGAGTAGCTGCCAGTATGAAGAGCCAGGTGCTTTTACATGAGGTGGGAGAATGTGTGCTTTTCCTGGCCACTTATGCTATTTATATTAGTTAGTGTTAATTATTAATACTGTAATGTGTGTACTCAAGGCTGAGTTCCACCACCTGTAATGGTAGAGGGTACTAGTTGTACCTCCAACACAGTGGCGTAACTATAAAATCAGAATTTCGTCCAGCAACCCACCCCCAGGAATTTCGGCCTGCAGCCCCTCTCCCCCCCCAGCCCTACCTTACCCCTCCGCCTGGCCCTGCGGCCGGGTCTGTGGCCAGGACCCGCAGATCTACATGTCTGCGGTCCCGGCGTTTCTCCTAATTAAATAATGGCTGCACCTAACATAAGGTGTTTATAGGGCGGACATTTTGTTAAGGTCATTTTTCATTAAGAGGCAATGCTACTAGCAGACAAGTAGATCTCCGGTCCCGGCGACGGCGTTGAGCGGGGGGTGGGAGGTAAGCAGGTCCCAGCGGCAGTGCTGTGCAGTAATAGCCCTGCAGACCCCCGGTGCCCTCATTTACTCAGTGCCTCCCCGCCGCCACGGGGTCTGCGGGGCTATACAGTAACTCCAACAGAAAGCCTGTCCAAACTGCTTCCATTTCTGGCATGGCATATGTGATATTATGCCACTGAAGTGAAGAAAGGCTACTAAGAAGAGCATGCTCTGTGAATGCTGAGGACAAAGAGAGAGGGGTCTGGAGGGACCCAGAGAGGTGTGGAAGCTGCAGTAAGGACCTGGTGGAAAACTGCTGGAGTTGTATATAAGTATGTGTCTAAGAGGCACTACTGTGGGCATTATGTGTATAAGGGGCACTACTGTGGGCATTAGATGTAAAGGGCACTATTACTGTGGGTATTATATATAAGTGACAATACGGTGTGGCATACATGTATAAGTAGTACAACTGTGTAGCATAACATGAATAAGGGGCACTTCTGAGTGATGTAATGTGAATAAGGAACGCTACTGTGTGTCATAACGTTAATAAGGGGTACTACAGGCGTAATGTGAATCAGGGGCACTACATGCAGTGTAACATTAATATGATTGTGCTACTATGTGGTGTAATTCCACCACGGCCATTTTCCACGCCCCTATCCTTTTATAAAGTATAGGAGGTAGGGCACTTAATTGTAGTCTGTAGGGGTGCTGAAAAACTCTCTCTCTCTCTCTCTCTCTCTCTCTCTCTCTCTCTCTCTCTCTCTCTCTCTATATATATATATTGGGGGGGGGGGGGTTGTGGCAGACTAAATGAGTCCCACCACCTCTATAGGTCCACTTTAAGCCCTGTATGTATATATATATATATATATATATATATATATATATATATATATATATATACTCAAGGTGTGTATAGGTTTCTTCTACTGTTCCACCAGACTCCAGGACTTGAAACATGTTCCGCAGAGCAGGAGATTGCATCTGAAAACCCCTCTCTATAAATCCTGCTTTTGGAAAAAATTAAAAAATTACTCTTTTTTTGTCCGGGCACTTTTTGTATGAAAAATGAATTAATGTTAAATCCTGCATTTGGCCTGTGTATATGGAGGTAGATATTTCCCTGTTTATTAGCCACACTGAAGCCTCTTCCCTGCCTTAATTGACTGATAACAGAGAGCAATGGCTTTTACTTAGCACCAAAGGAAGAGGCCGATGCAGAGCTTAATGCAAGTCTGCAGAGCGTATATTTTTGTCTTCGTGTTATGTGTTCGACAAAACCAGGCATATTAAGAGACTGGCCTTATACATTTAAATACACACATGGGCTCAATTCATGCTCTTTGCAATGCATGAGCAATTATGTCTAACGAGTTCAGCTATTCATTACCCCCAAATGTTAAAACCATGTGAAATATCACAGCTTTGGTTAAGGTATGGAAAGCTTTATATGTAGATAGATAGATAGATAGATAGATAGATAGATAGATAGATAGATAGATAGATAGATAGATAGATTTTATTAGCAGCTTCTTAAGGGAAAGCAATTTGTACTTAAGGTTTACTATTTAATAGGATAAGCCTCTTGTGTTGCACCACCACCTCACTGAGTACCCTATTGTACTGTACAGCATGCAAAATCAGAAAGGATAATTGGTCACATGGTGTAGTTCTGACACTATGTAGCTCTGACAATATGTGACATATCATCAGCCACAATGTATCAGACCCTTAAAATGTAACCTGTCACCAGCTACACTGTGTCATATCTCCAGTATGTGATCTGTGATGAGCTCCTCGGTGTTAAATCTCCAATAAGTGACGTGATCAGCTACATAGTTTCATATGTCCAATATGTGATAATAAAAGATCTCATATTGGACACCTGACACTATGTAGCTGATTAAATGTTATTTATTGGAGTCTAGATCTGACACTATGTACTGTAGGTGATCACATATCACATAATAGAGATCAAACACTGTGTAGCTAATCACAGGTCACATGCAGGAGATGTCACACGGTTTAGCTGATGACAGGTTATATTTTCTGGATCTATCACATATTGGGAACCTGACACAATGGCCAGTAGTTAGTCACAAGTCACATATTGGAGATCTGACTATGTAGAGCAAATCACAAGTCACATGATATTGAAGATCGGACTATACAGAGCTGATCACATGTCCCATATAGGGGACATGACACTTTGTGGCTGATGACAGGTCACATACTGGAGATCTGACGCCTTTTTGCACCATGTAGTTGATAACAGTTTACATATGAGAGGAAAAAAAAGCTATTACTGACCTATAGGGGTCATGTCTATAGTGGTTAGTTAATATGTTGTATACAGACTACTACATGGATCACTGGTGGCTTATTGGAGATGAGCAGTGATCACTGTGGGACCTGACACATAACGGGACACAAAAGTGTGTCTTTTCCGAACATTAATATATCAGAGCATCAGAGACCCGGATGTAGCTGGACAGTAACTTGCACTGTGTACACAGCTGCACCCCCAAACTTCTCCGTGTGTTTATAGGGTTCCCTGAGCGTTAATCTATGGAAATAAGTTACTGGGACTCACCCACCTCTATTTTCCACAAAATCACTGAACTGGCCACTTTCGCTCATCTTCATCTGCTGGTCCAGGTCCATTTGGATGGGCATCTCCAGGCTCTTGGTGGGTACCTGCTCCGGGCGCCCATTGCAGGACGGCTGGACAATGCTGGGGTCCGGGGGATAGCAGAGCTCTGTGTCAAACGGGTCCATGGCGAGGGAGAGGAGGAATGTAGCAGGCAGTCGAGAGGTCCTGCTGGCAGGGAGAGTGGGGCTGCTGTGCTGTGTGCACTGGCTACTGGATCTCTAGTGCTATCTCAGTGCAGTCTCATGACATCCAGAGAGAGCTGCAGCCAGCCTGGGAGAGGACAGTAACACACAGGGTCTAATTAAATCCTGCTCCTGCCTCCCAGCCTCCACTGAACACAGGCTGCAGGAGCAGCATCACTCAGCAGTGCAGGGGGAGAGGCAGGTGACTCCATGAAATGAGCACAGAGACAGCCTGGTCCTCTGCTTGGGGGTCCACACGCAGGTAGTGGGGCACAGCTGGAATTCAGGGATGGGGGTGCTTAGAAACCCTGCATCCCACAACCAACAAAGGATCATCCCACTAAGGGAGAGTTGTTTGCTGTTTGGGTGTTAGCCATTCCCCTGCATGGAGTCAGGGTGGGACTATTTGTGATATATGAGAGGGAACTGCTACCCTGTAATATGCAGGTTATGGAATCATTATGTACAGGTAAATAAGAGCAGTGTTTGTGTATCCAAGGAAATTGCCCTCAGTCACCATAGACAGGTGGTGTGTCTTAATTACTGAGAGTATCCCCTCCCCCCCATCATTAGTGAAGTTAGACTGGCTGTATTATAGATACAGTTATGTATCAGAGCATATTAATATTGTGCACATGGGCTTTTAACTTAACCAGCAAGTCAGTTAACTGTATTTCAATTACCTGTGATTTTTTGTATTTAGAATAGAATTATCAGTAACCCATGGGTTGCCACAAACACGGGTTTTTCCCTTGTAAAAAAATAAATAAAATTCCGCTAAGAAATTAGCTACAGAAGTTCTCTGTTTAAGATAATGAGATATTCTGTAAATGAGGATCTGGGATTGTGGATTCTGTATGTGAGACTATTAACATCAGCTTTGTTTTTAAATCAATTAAATAGATACGTTCATACATAGTTTACATTCATATATACATACATGTATATAGGATATATATATATCCTATATGGGCTGTAAATGGATAGTAGGTTAGGCTTGTCATTAGTTTTGGAGAAATCAAGAGAACAAACAGACTCTATCCAATAATCAGGAGCTTGCTGTGCTAACTTCAATGCACATAGAGGGAGTCAGGGGATTTTGTTTTGCACTGATTGAATTTAAGAACAAACAAAAATTTATTCCATTCATGTTACATTTTGTTTACTCATCTGATGCACAGTTTTCAAGGACATCCATTACTCCTTAAGCTGGGTACACAAAGATTTATCTGTCCAATTTGTCTGCTGGGAACAAAAACCTGGAAATGTATGGGATAAAATGACAATGGATCAATTGCTCCCAAACACTGGAACATGGATAAAAATGATTGTTTGGATTAATTTGTTTTCCAGCATTTGGGTGCAAATGGTTGAGTGTCAAACTCTCCAATACTTTACCAGATTTTTGTTCCCACCAGACAGATTGGACAGATAAATCTGTAGGCTAGCTGGCATAACCATGTCTGCATTTTACCAGGCACTCTTTGCGTTTCATGCGGGCCTGCCCACGAAACGTTAGGATCCACCCCAACACGCTTACCTCCTTTCACTCAGGCTGCAAGCACCCTTGGAAACACAGAAGTTTGCTGAAGGAGCATTCAGCAGGGTCGTGCACATGCACATTGCGCTGTCCCCAAACCATCGGACAGCGGCTGAATTCAGGCCTGTGCAAGGTCTGAATTTACCACATAGTCATGGAGTTTATGTTTACACACAAAATGCTTTTTGTCCCATATGCAATAGACAAAGTTGCAGAAAGTAGAAATAATTTAAAAGGCCAAACCAACCTATGGCCTTATCATGTGGAATCATGTGGTTTCATGTGGGCATTTGGGTCATTTGAAATTTTAACCATAAAAAAAATAACCTTTTATATCAGTATATTATTTTTTTAAATATATATATTTATTTTTTTATTTGTAAATCACTTTGCAAAAATGGACAGATAGTAGTCTCGATACAGTGATGTGGTAATACAAAGTTAATATCAGTATATTATTCTAGAACATTTTAACGTCCCTCCGCAAACAGATTATTTTGTTGTCTGAAAATAAATCAGTTTGGCATTAACATTTTGTAGTAAGACTCCCTGCTCCATCAGCCATTATTTTGACTTTTTATCCATGAAATATTCAAAAATAATGGCAGAATATATAACAAAACATTCTTAGATGTGATCCCCTTTGCAGATAACACCATTATTACTTTATATATGGTCTTTAATTTAATGTCAAAGATTAGCATTGCTTGTGATGTTTAGACCAAACAACCTATGTGGTTGAGACAAGTGAACACAATAAATAAGCAATTGTTTTATTTGACCTGCCAGGTCAAATGCTAGGCGTCCCCATGCGAAAGCCCCCTGCCAGCCTCCACCCACCCCCCCTTCCTATTAAATTAGGTGGAACAATCACATGGGGCCTTATTCTGGTCTGTGCGAACGGAGCCGAATATGCGGGCAGGACCGTGCGTCCTAAACCCGGCCTTTCGTACGGATCGCTCACTCCGTCCGAATGCGGTAAGAAGCTGTCCGAACGGACCGCAAGTGTATTTCGCATGAATACACCTCCTCCATCTCAGGGTACCTCCCCCATCATTCGATGGTCGCAGACCATCGAATGCAGGACCGAGTGGTCAGGCAGCTCCCGCAACCTGAGACCACACGGGCATTACTCCGTGCAAAAGCAGGGATCTGGGCGGGCAACTGACATCCGGCAATGTCATATGTCCGCCCCCTACACGTGCGTCACGACCGCATTACCATACGTACGCCCAGCGTTTTCATGGGAATGAGCCCAAACAGCCCTTCACGCCCCTCTCCACCCCCTGTTCGTAGTGTACACATTTCATGCGGAATTTGGACGTGCGTCTCGCACATGCGCAGACACAAAACATCGGCGGACCGACCACACGCGGACATTACCGCACCAACCAGAATAAGGGCCATTATGAGGAAACTGCACCACTATCCCAACAGTCCATGCATTTGTGGTGGGTCGATGCCACACTCAGGGGTAGATTTATTAAGCTTGTGAAGTGGTAAAGTGTCTGGTTTTTATCACCGGCCAATCGGCTCCTACCTGCCGTTTTTCAAACCAAGCCTGTAACTTCACAGTTAGGAGCCAATTGGCCGGTGATAAAAACCATATACTTTATCACATCATCAAGCTTAATAAATCTGCCCCACAGTGACAGTGCTGTAACTACTGGTTGTCAAGGAAGACACTCTTCAGATGTACAATCTGAGGAGAGGTGTACCCATCCCCTCACTCTCCCAAAAGCTTTACTGTAACCCCTAGGGTGCTTGTGGTCAGTCTGTGACACGGTAGACTCTCTATGGATTACTGTACCCCAGCCTGATCTTTTGTCTCTGGGTTCTGTCTTGGAGCTTACACGATATTGTGGCCCAGAAGTGAAGTGAGTGCAAAGCCCTCATTTTGCCAGCAACCCTAGATGTTGGAAAGGATGAGTTCTGTTAATAATTCCTATTGATAGAATAAATTGCATTCTCATTACTATTGCGTACTGAAAAAAATGTCTGTTTCTAAAATATAGACTACAGGTGTACTTAAAAAAGGACACAAAGGTTGAAACCACTGGAGAGCTTCCTGAAATGTTGAAGGTTGAAAATGATGTAATATGAAGAGAGAACAAGTAAACACTCAAAGAAAGGGATCTTTTTTAAGCCATCTTGATATTTACTGTACTTACAAATCTTGCCAACACTAATATTTTCCATTATTAGCTTCTATTTGCAGGTGATTAATGTAATCTTCAAACACTTATTTCTGGCATTTTCTCAGCTCTGGGTTTTCTTCTTACTAGAACTGTTTATTGTGGGACATATCTCCTGCAGGACTTACTGTAACACTTTTTAGTTGGGGTATGGAGACAATGTGCACCTGAAGTGGCCATGTCCAATCATTTTGGGGCATGAGCAAATCCTGTCCTTTTTCTATCCCCATCACATCCCATTAAAATTCTCGTTAAAAGCTGTTCTGTCTGAAGAGGGCATAATTAGTTACAACTTTCTATTCCGTAGAAAGTAAGTTGTCTACGGATGAAAAATCAGGCTTAAATCAGGACTGTCATAATAATAATAATAATAATGATATTTATATAGCACTTTTCTCCCAATAGGACTCAAAGTGCTTCACACATTGTCTTTACAGCTCGAAATACAAAACAAGCTTAACAGTAGATGTCAGTGAAATGCTTGAGTAAATAAGTATGTCTTTAGTCTATTTTTAAAGGATTCTATAGTGGGCGCTTCTCGCACTGTGCGAGGGAGAGAGTTCCACAGAGTTGGAGCAGCAAAGTTGAAAGCTCGACCCCCAGATGAATTCAGGGAGATTCTGGGTACTGTTAGTAGTCCTTCTTCAGTGGATCGTAGTAATCGAGTAGGACAGTAAGGGATCAGCAGCTGCTGCAGGTACCTTGGGCCCTGGTCATGTAGGGCCTTGAAAGTGAGTAAGCCAATCTTGAAAACGATTCGCCATTTTACAGGTAGCCAGTGAAGGGCGTAGAGAATGGGAGTTATGTGGCAGGAGCGGGGCTGGTTAGTTAATAGTCTGGCGGCTGCATTTTGTACCAGCTGCAAGCGGTGCAATTCTTTTGCTGGAAGACCCAGGTAGAGAGCATTGCAGTAGTCTAGTCGTGATGATATAAATGCATGTATGACTTTAGGAAGGTCTTCTGAGGGAATTAAATGCTTGATTCTGGCTATGTTTCTCAGATGAAAGAATGAGGATTTGATTGTGGCTGACACCTGATGTTTAAGTGTCAGGCCATAATCCAGGACAACACCAAGATTCCGCACATGATCAGAGTTTTTTAGTGCTGTGCCCCCCAGCTTAAGACCTGTCAGTTGGCTATGCTGCCGTCTTGTCCTGTGATTTATCATCAGGACTTCTGTTTTATCTGGGTTCAGTCTCAGCCAACTGGCACTCATCCACTCCTGGAGCTCAGCTAGGCAGCCATTTAAGGTTTTTATTGTGTTAACGGTGCCTGGAGCAAAGGACAGGTACAGTTGGGTATCATCTGCATAGCAGTGGTAGACCAGGCCGTGACGTCTGATTATGTCACCAAGTGGAAGCATGTATACTGCAAAAAGCATGGGAGATAGTATAGAGCCCTGTGGAACACCACAAGACAACGGCACTGGTGGTGAAGAGTATACTCCCGATGCAACTCTCTGTGACCTGCCAGCGAGAAATGATTTGAACCAGCTAAGGACTGTGCCACCCAGGCCACAGAAATTCTTCAGGCGCTCAATTAGAATCCCATGGTCAATGGTGTCAAATGCTGCAGAGAGGTCCAGAAGGATTAGGATTGAACAGTCTCCTCTATCCCTTGCATTTAGAAGATCATTGAGCACACATACCAGAGCTGTTTCTGTGCTATGTCTTCTCCTGAATCCTGACTGGAATACTTAAGTTTGGATAGTTGTAGGTGTTCTGAATCACATATGCCTACCAATGTTGGTTAGCAAACCCTTGGTAATTCAAATTATGGGTGCGCGATCACAGTAGCTGGAGGTTCATTCTCAAAACTCATAGGCCCCCAACTAATAAATCAAGAAGGTAATGCACATTTTCATTTTAGGAATCAGGACAGTCTCTAGATTGTAAGCTCCTTGGAAACAGGGCAAACTTCCCTCATATTTTCAAAGCTCCCTTCTCTTGCATTTTAAAGCTACTCAGCTAACGCCTATGAGCCTGATTCAAACCTGATCGCTTCTCTGAAATTTGCAGATGACTGCGATTGGTTAGCCATTGCCTAGACAGAGTGAAAACCCGCTCTGTGCAAATATATGAGTGAATTGTGAAAATTTAGCAATCCGGTATTCTGTCGCACATCCATATGCAATTCACTCAACATGAAATTATTTTTTAAGTCTATGCAAATGTGAGTCTGACCATTCCGCAACTCTGCAACAAGAGACAGGTTGATTTAGGCCGGTGCTGAGGTCACACACTCTCCATTAAAATGCCAGGGCATGCCTGCAACTTTTCTGAAAACACTGACTTCCTATTGTCACAAACCGCAGTAAGCATCCCCGTTTAAGACCGCGGTCTTTACCTTCCCGATGGTCCGCGCTGCGGTTAAGGTCTCTGGTTCGGCGCTGCTGCTTGGCACGATATCCTCTGTGTGCCTGCGGGTGACCAGCGATGTCCCTTATCGTCGACACGCCGGCCCCGGGTGGCATGGGCGCCGACATGACACTTGCGCTCACCTGGCCAGTCTGTCCAATCCCGCTGACCATCGGGGTGAACCTTGACCTGCACACCTGTTCCACAATCAAGGTGTGTGCAGACTTCCTCCAGTCTTGATTGGTGCTGCGGCTGGTAACCAATCAGGATCCAGCAAGGGGGGATATACTGTAGTTCAGGCCTCTGGCCTGAGTTCATTGCCTTGAACAATTGCTTTACCTGCTCCCAGTGTCCTCCTGTGTCAGTGAAGTTTCCAAGGCTCCAGGATATCCAGGTTCACCTGTGTTTCCTTCCCAGCGTTCTCTGCATCTGCTAATCTTACCTGGTTCGATCCATCTCCAGAAGACTCCTGCCATTCCATCCCTGCAGTCGAGTAGCAGGTGCCCTGCTAAGTTTCACCTTTGGCTTTTAAGCCTATCAGAGACATTCATCATCTAGTCCTGATACTGCCGACAGGGGCTGTCGACTCCCGGGTTGACACCCTTCTACTGTGCCTATAGTGACTGTGCCATCTACGTCCTATTCATACCACCAGCCAGTATACCTGAGTTGCTCATTACCTGTCAGCATCACCGTCGACATCACAAGTCGTCACTCCCTAGACTGCATATCTATACCCTGGTCTTTTCAAGGTCTGTTCCCCGAGTCTAGTATCCTCAGTCCCAGCCTGCGTCCAGAGGACCAGGGCAGGGGGCCGCAACCTGCTTGTCAGACACAGCTAAGTCCAAAGTCCCTTGCGGGACTCCCTGGTGAACACCCTGGTGCGCCCCTGTTCCTGGTCTCCGCCAACACTCTGGTTCGCTGAGCTCCTGTTCCTCCGTGTATGTCACACATCAAGCCTCCAGCGTTCTGCTACCCAGCACCCCCCACTGGTCCACCACTGTCTCGCCCGGGAACACAAAGAACCCCAGCTCTGATACCTATACATCAAATTGCAAAGAGATTGCGATTAGATATCTCTGTCTCTATGGACCTTATTTTGGTTCATTCTTTCTGACAAAATCCTTCTTAGATGGACAAAACCATGTGCACTGCAGGGGGGGCAGATGTAACATTTGCAGAGAGAATTAGATTTGGGTGAGTAATTTTGTTTCTGTGCAGGGAAAATACTGACTGCTTTATTTTTACACTGCAATATAGATCTCACTTTGAAGTAAAACCCCACCCAAATCTAATTCTCTCTGCACATGTTACATCTGCCCCACCTGCAGTGCACATGGTTTTGCCCATCTAAGAAGGATTTTGTCAGAAAGAATGAACCAAAATAAGGCCCTATGTAATTTTGTACATGCGCATAACGATCTGTATGCATTTGTAGTAATGAGAAAATCAAACATATTGTGAATTTGCACAATATCGATCAACTCTGAATCAGGCCTTATAACCGCAGCTCTTCTCACTAGCAATCGCTGCCTATCTTGACCACATAAATAGACCAGAGTAATGGTCAACAGTATATTTCAGTTTAATCCCAAAATATGCAAAATCATGCACTTGTGTTTCAAAAACCCAAAAGGCTTAATTTAGTACTAACAACAATATAATGGAAACTAAAGAGAAATAGATCTAGGAGTCAGGTGACTTGCAAATAAGCAGTGTAAAAAATGCAATGAGGTAGGCAAATCAGGTGCTTGGTTGCACAGGGAGAGGAATCAGTAGCAGAAAGAAAGAAGTAATGATGTCACTGTATAAGTCATTGGTATGGCCTATTTAGATGAATACTGTGTTTCATTCTGAAGACCAAGACAAAGAAAGCTAACTTTAATGGGGCATGGCCTACATCACAAAACATACCAATAAGGTCTAAAATTTTTACTGTGTGTAGTTTGGAGCAGAGAAGCGAAAGGGGGAACATGATAGAGGCTTTCATATATATCAAGGTTTTTAACACAGCGTCAGTCAAATTGGGTCATTATGATCTGGGCAGTTTTCACTTGTCTGTATTTTTTTGTTATGTACTATGGCGTTGCCAAACTTCTCAGTAGCTGGAGTTAAGACCCCTCACTTCTTGTTTTTCACCACAGCTTAGTTGACGTGCAACTGTGCAGAGAGATAGATAAGTTTATTTGCTCTGAACATATTGTTCTGTACTGCAGCAAGTGTGCTGATATGCAAGAGAGTGATTAGTATAAGACTAAGGACGTCTATTTTTCTTATTTTTTTTATTTTTTCATAATAGTAAAATAAAGTCCCTAAGATGACTTGTAAGGTCTTTTATTTCACATAAATTACTTTATGAGTCTGTTAGCTAAAGTATACCTATGGATTTACAAATATTTGAAACAAAATAAGAAATGTGGGGATATATATAGTTCAGGGTAATTTTGACCCACTTGACTGCCAATGTAACAATTTTCTACCATACTGACGCCAGGTTAACAAGATACAGGAGGGAAGAGAAGTCTTAGAACATGCTCTGAACCATTTAAGTTCCAACCCCTCTTTGGCCCTTATTCTGGTTGGTGCGGATATATCCGCGTGCGTTCGGGCCGCTGATGTTTTGTGTCTGCGCATGTGCAGAGGCGTCTCTGCACATGTGCGAGCGGGGCGTACGGCCAAGTCCCGCATGATATGTGAACACTCCGAACAGGGGGTGGAGAGGGGCGTGAAGGGCTATTTGGGCTCATTACCATATGCATACGCCCCGCTTTTCATGGGCGTTCCCATGCAAACGCTGGGCGTACGTATGGTAATGCGGCCGTGACGCATGTGTAGGGGGAGGACATATGACATCGCCGGATGTCAGCTGCCCGCCCAGATCCCTGCTTTTGCACGGAAAAATGTCCGTGTGGTCTGAGGTTGCGGGAGCTGGTGGAGCACTCGGTCCTGCATTCGATGGTCTGCGACCATCGAATGATGGGGGAGGTTCCCTGAGATGAAGGAGGCGTATTCCGTGTAAAATACACGTGCGGTCCGTTCGGCCAGCTTCTTACCGCGTACGGACGGAGTTGGCGATCCGTATGGAAGGCGGGGTTTCGCACGCACGGTCCTGGCCGCATAATCGGATCCGGCCGCACCGACCAGAATAAGGGCCCTTTGAGAGATGCGTGAAATATCACCTAAAAATGACAGCATCACTCACTTTTGTTATATACATTCAAATAAAAAGTTGTGTACAAAATATTATTCATATATAAGGTAAACATTATAGGTTATTATGATGAATAAAAATGTTTGCTTGGCAATTTTCACACCTATGGCACTCAAAGGTTTAAACTGAAGGGAGATAGGTTCAGAAATATAAGGAAAAATTATTTTGCAGAAAGGGTAGAAAAGTATATATTTGTAAGAGCCTTTCATCAGAGGTGGTAGATGCTACAACAGCAACAGAGTAATTAAGCATGCTTGGGATAAAGATGCATGCCCTTACAGAGTGCTAAGATCAAATAGGGTTGGAGATAACCATAGAGTTACAAAATGGGCAGATAACTTGTCCCAAGTGGTTCTTATTGACCTTCCCATACTGTCTTTCTATGTTTCAATTTATATTTAATAGTGTGTGTTGGGACCAACCTTATCTCTATATTCTATCATTATTTACTATCTTTATATTTTATTGACCCAAATATGATCTGTTTATATATATATATATATATATATATATATATATATATATATATATATATATATATATATATATATATTAAATAACATTTAGAGATTAGGCCTCCAATCCCCTTTTCATCTTCAATCTTTGATAACTTCATTTTCATTTTACATATTTTCCTGCATTCATTGTTTTTCCACAGCATATTATCGGTCTCTTAACAATTTCAATGTTCTCTTTCCCCCCTATTGCGTCCAATACTTTCTTAACTTCATTATTTTCCTTTTATTCTTAGAAATATGGTATCAACCACAGTATTAATCTAAAATATATTTTACAATATCCCATTTTATGTCTGTTTTGGTAGCTAAATGTCCATGTTCCAGTCTATAAGCTGCAGGGCTTCCCTGAGCTGCTTAACCTTTGCTCTTCTAGAAATCCATAGTATTAGCAGTAGTTTATCTAAGGTGGGTGCAAGGTGTCCAGTGTACATGGGCCTCGGTGTTCAGGGAGTGCACAATGCACATCCTGCACCCCTTACTCCTCCACAGTCCGGAGCACCATACATGTGTGTTGAGCAGCATTACAAGGTTAGCTACATAAATATTAGCCTAGGGCACTTGGAACCTTTAATCCAACCCTGGTTTCCTGGTTTACCCTGCTACCAGTTCAGTAGCACAAGGAAATGTTATTACTTATATTTCATATACAATTCTCAAATTTAAATACAAATGCATAACAATTAACTATAAAAATGGTACAAAAAAATAATAATAACATACTCATTAGATTCATTTTTATCCTATTGGAATAGCAGCATATGTTCTATAGTCCTGATCCTATAGCAACCTCCAGATCTTGTATGGAATAGTCCTTTAGAAATCAATAATGTCCAGAAAACTCATAATTACTAACTCACGATGAACAAGGTAATTAGAATTGGCAGAATAGCATTCACACACTAAAAATTGGGTCCCTTGAAATTTGTATTAAACGGCCAGAAGGTCTTAAAGGTCAGTTATGTCCGTAGTCCACTGGTTCAGGTTCTGGTCAATGCGTTGCACAGTGAAGTGGTTCGGGGGAATTTGGTGTGTAAAAATAATTGACGCATTTTGCTCACAGCTTTCCCTCACAGCTTTATCAAAGTTCAACTTTATCTGGATAATTAGTATCACCCTTGAGCAGGAACATATGTTTCTGTGCTTTAACCCCTTCACGACATATGACGTATATATACGTCATATGTCCGTTGCGGGGGAATCAAGCCAGCTCACGGAGTGAGCTGGCCTGAAAGAGAGCAGGTAATGGCTGTATATTACAGCCAGGTCCCTGCTCTCACGGCCACGAGCGGCGAGTTCGCCGATCGTGGCCGTTTAACCCTTTAAGCACCGCGGGCAAAGCGCCCGCAGTGCTTAAATAGCTGATCGGAGGGGGGGCGCCCCCCTCCGGCGCCGATCGGGGCCCCCCGCAGCGAGATCGGAGGGTGCCGATCGGTTGCCATGGTAGCCAGGGGTCTAATGTAGACCCCTGTGCTGGCCGTGTATGCATACCTATTACATCCTGCCTCAGGCAGGATGTAATAGGAAGTGCATAAAATCACTACGTTCAGCCATAGAGCTCTATGGCTGAACCTAGTACAGGCGATCGCGCCCCCTAGTGGTCAAGTACACTAGGGGGCCTTGTAGTAAAAGTAAAAAAAAAAAAAAAAAAAAAGTTTAAAAATAAAAAAAAAATAAAAAAATATTAAAAGTTCAAATCACCCCCCTTTCCCCATTTCCCAAATAAAAATAAATAAAAAATAAAAAAAATAAACATATTTGGTATCGCCGCGTTCCTAAAAGTCCGATCTATTAAAATATAACATTAGTTATCCCGCACGGTTAAAGGCGTAAACGGAAAATAATCCCCAACGCCAAAACTACGTTTTTTGGTCGCATCGCGTACCCAAAAAAAAATAACTAAAAGAGATCAGAAAGTCGCCCATATCCCATAATGGTATTAATTAAAAAGTACACTTCAGCCCGCAAAAAATGAGCCCTCACCCAGGTCCGTAGGTGGAAAAATAAAAAAGTTATAAGCCGCAGAACATGGCGACGCAACGCAAATTAGAAAAACCGTAAAAGTTGCGATTTTTTTTTTTAGTGGTAAAACATAACGAAAACTATATAAGTTTGGTATCGCCAGAATCGTAACGACCCATAGAATAAAGATAACCCATCATTTTAAACGAACTATGAACTCCAAAAAAACCGTAACCAGCGCAAAATTGTGCAATGGCGTTTTTTTTTTTTTTTCCCCCACATTGAATTATTTCCTGATTCCCCAGAATATTATACGGTACAGTAAATGGTACCATTACAAAGTACAACTTGTCCCGCAAAAAAAAAGCCCTCATGTGTCTATATAGCCGGAAAATTAAAAAAGTTACGCTTATTTGAACGCAAGGAGGAAAAAAAAAAAAAATTACCTTAAAAGGCAATGTCGTGAAGGGGTTAATATTTATTTAGTAATATGTGTATTTCAATTTAATTATACCCTTTCTACTTACACCGCAATGCTGTATAGCACCGGGTTTTTGTACACCGGTTCAAACTGGGTGTAACCCAGCTGAGATCCCTTTCAGATTGGTGGCCCAACAAGTGCCCCTCCTAGCGCTTTTTTTTTTACATTGCTGTGAATGGGTCCCAGGACACATCAACCCGGTTTACACTCCACTGTGACCCAAGTTGAACCATTTGGTTTTCAACCTTGTTAGCTACCCAAGTTGAAATGGTGGATTGACCCGGGTTATTTTAACTGGACCCTTTTAGACTGTGCACAATCCTAGGCTGCAGATCATTTACATGCAATAACACGGGATATTGCTGGCAGTGTGGAAATGGCTTACAACAACCCATAATACTTAATTTAGTGATTGGCAGCCACAAATAATGGTTTTGCCTATTATTTATTTATTTATTTATTTATTTATTAACAGTTTCTTATATAGCGCAGCATATTCCGTTGCGCTTTACAAAGGGGACAGTGATACAACAAAACAGGGCATTTACAGACAGTCAAAATGTAGGAGGGCCCTGCTCGCAAGCTTACAATCTAATACATTGACCATAAATTATTTGAACTGGTCCTTGACCACCAACCCAAGGCACCCATGCGAGTGTCCTGAGGCAACCCAGTTTGGTAACCACTGTACTATACATTTTCCCCCTAAGCCCAAAAAACCCCATTAAATATAACTTTTAGGCCATATCTTCACATAAATCTACATACTTAAAACACTTAACTGGAAGAAATGTTTGTCCTTTGGCAAGTATAAAAACTAGAACATACTACCATCAAACTGTAGTTCATAACTGCTCTATCCAGTTTCTTCAGTACTTGGGATATTTGGATATAATACTATGGAGTATATTTACTAATACTATGGAGTATATTTACTAAAACTTGTAAAAAGAAAAAGTGGGGGTGTGGACCACACCACAGCAGCCAATTATGTATGTAATACAGCCTAGAAAATGGTAAAACCTGGTTGCTAACACTCCTTCTTTTAAATCTCCCCAATAAGTCGAACCGCACCCCCCCTTAGAACTCTGGGTGAGGCGCTTCCACTATGGCACCTTGCCACGACTCTGTTTAGAGTCGCTATCTTTCTATTTCCTCTCCCCTTGTTTACCCCTAATGTGTCTTGTATGTCTCTCTCTCTTTCCAATCTTTGTTGGAGAAACTGCAGAGGTGTAGGCACCATCTACCATATCTTCTGGGAATGCCCACTGATACGTCCGCTTTGGTCTGAAATATTTTCCTTTATTAGTGACGTTTCCAGACTTCATGTCCCGCCAGATCCGGTGTTGGCACTACTACACCGTAATACACTACTTTCACGGGGGGATTTATACCTACTAATGTTCTGATTTCAACCAAAGCAACCATAGGCCAACATTGGAAATCCCCAGTAATACCTTCAGTCTCCCATATTGCTAATAATGTCCACAAACATTTCTTGTTTGAGACTGCTAACATTAAATATTCTCCCTCTGCTTTGTCGATCCATATTAAATGGTTCAAGTGGAGTGAATACAGGGAAACGCGTGGCCTTTCAATATTCTACAATGTAGCTCCAGACCATAACAGCCCTTGCCTCTCCTGCACTTACTCCGGATGAATAGTCCAATGCTGGGAGAATGCTCTCCTTTTGTGATATAAGTAGTATGCATATTTTACCATGTAACATATTGAGGCCTCCTCTATATTTCCCAGTCCTTTCCCTTCCCTACCTTGTCCACCTTCTTCTTCTATTCTATCCCCCATCTTTTCTATTATAAACATAGGTCTTGCCTACTTGGTTGAGATATAGCTGATTTTCCCTCAGATTATACTCTGTTGTTGAATGTTTTTCTCTTTTATTGTTTTGTGTATTCATTGTGATTTATTGTATAACAGTATATCTTGTTGTTATGCCCATGTGCGAGACCTAATATAAACCTATTATTGCAAAAAAAAGGCGGAAAACAAGCTATCCTCACTGTTTTACCCCCGTGCAGGCCGCTCACTCTATTCAATGTTCCAGGGGAATCCTCGCTGCCACTGGACAGTGAGGATTCCACCAAACAGCGAGGCTCGCAGCTAATGCAGGGAGCCCACTGCATTTTGCCACAAGTCTCGCTGTTTCAGCGGCCACATACGTCGATTCGCCAGCACCAAAAACGGAGCAAGGGGGAATCGGCGTATGCAGGGGGGTCAGATGAATACTGACCCTGCAAGCTGTGACAGCGAGCAGGCAGCGCTGCTCTCTGTCACAGTGAGCTATCAGCATTGAATACACCCCTAATTCTAAATTATGATCTATCTTCATTGCTCAACTTTAATCAAGAATAACTTGAATTCAGACATATGGCCTTTTAACTAATTTCTCTCAAATTCCTCCCCACCCATCCAATTCAAATGTGAGGATAACTTAAGCACTTGTTACAGGCTTTGGGGGAAATTTACTAAGATGTTTATTCTACTTCACATGTGATGATTCTATGGGCAACCAATCAGATCTGATCTACTATCTTCTAGAGGGTGCTAAATAAATAAGAAGTAGATTCTGATTGGTTGCTCATAGCAACATCACACTTGAAGTAGAATACACATCTTAGTAAATTTCTGCCTTTATCTTTAAGGATTCATGTTACTTCAAAATCAACTTTTATCTAATGTAGATTTTTTTTTTAAATGATGTCTCTTTAATGGAATAAATCCAATGGTTTAAGAAACTGAATTTATCTATTTAATATAATACTAATATAAGCAGCTTTTATTTATATAATAGTTTTTATCTGACTATTGTAGTGCCATAGGGGAAAGCATTTCTCATTTTTAACAGTTTATACATTTATATTACTAAGTTTACACTTTGAGTAAATCAATGTAATTAAGGACATTGGGGATACAATGAATTGTTTAAACAAATGAATTTTAAAAGCGCAATTGATCGATGATAAGGTGAGTAATATTGCGGTACATTACCACAATGTAACACCTACACTGGTTCGTGCTATGGTTTTCCATTTCTTTGATTTACTGGGGGTTAGTGAGACATTATCATAAGGACAAAGCTTCAAGGACACACCCAAGTGTGACACTACCCTCCCCCAGCTGCTCACAGTGTACAGCAATTGTAGGAAGGAAGGTGAGTGCTGTCATTGCATGAATATGTCAATTACTTTTTTGTAACATGGAGTACATCATGATCCTATTTATGGCCTTGATTTATGAACACTGTTCCCGATTCAGACATAATCACTGCTGATCAAATTAGCAGCCGACATGGATCAGGTAGTTACCGCCCCACTCTAGTGAAATCCCACCAATAGATGTGTACAGGTAGCGAAAAATTTGCAGCTGAGCAAAAAGTCCAAAATCATTCATTAGACTCTAACCATCGATTGTTTTTTTTCCACTGGTCACCACTCATCACAAGCGCCACGTTGCCCTGGATGTAAATCGCCTGCAGGGTTAAATTCAGGCCTATCAGACTTGACGTCACACATCCTCCCCTAAAATGCTTGGGCCCGCTTGCATTTCCCAGGCACACCTAGTGTTTTGTTCTAAGCACTCCCACCAAACAGATGATGATCACACCCTAAAGCTGGGTACACATATATACAATCGTCGGGCCGTTCTTCCAATCTGGGGGCAAACGGCCGTTCGATTGTATAGGTGTGTACGCTGTCCCAATTGCTGCTGTGCGACCGATAAACGGCCAAAAACGCTCTTGGCCGTCCACGGTCGGTCGGTCGAAGGTTCTTTGCTGCTTAATATTTCATCCGACAGGACGGCTCCATATCGGAACAAAAGTGAAGTGTGTACGCACGTTCGATCGATATGCTTGACAGTTTGACAAAGCACGGTGGTATGCTGCATTATGAGAGACCCTGTAACCATTTGCCTGCTGTTTTAACTAATGTGTGTTTAATGCCTCACTGCTCAACACTTTAGAGGCATCACTTTAAGACATTAATCAATGTTGAAGTTTTAATAGAGTGGGCTGGAAGCTCTTTTTAGGGCACCATAACACACTATTAAAACTTCAACATTGATAAATGTCTTAAAGTGATGCGTCTAAAGTGTTGAGCAGTGAGGCATTATACACACATTAGTTAAAACAGCAGGCAAAGGGTTACAGGGTCTCCCATATACTTCTTCTTGCGATTGTTTGGACGGGAGTACATCGGACGTCGCAAGTAAAATTGTACATATGTGTACGCGCAGAACGGTCGTATGTTTTGGACGGCCGAACGTGTATTCGGTCGATCGAACGGTCGCAAGAAAAAGGAAATTGTACATATGTGTACCCAGCTTTAGATGCCGGCTTCCTGTCCCATACGCATGCCCAGTGCATCGATAATTGGCCACTGTGTGAATTCACACAGCAGCAATCAGGTCAGAGTTTGTCACACTGAAGAATCCAGTTTCATGAATATGATAAAAAAATAGGCTTAAAGTTCTTCCTTTTGCTTCAACCGTACTGCTTGTATGGCCTTGCCTTTAAACACCAAGACTTGATTCTATTTTGCATAGGAGTGGTTTTATTGGTAGTTATATGTTAGTTGGGCGCCCACTATAGTTAGTACGCTCATACCCCCACTATCCATGTTGGCATGGATATGAATTTACATAGTGTGGCGAGCGTAGCGAGCCCCGCGAGGGGACGCGGAAAACTAAGCAAATAGCTTAGTGGGCGCCCATCTAACATTTAAGTACCATTTTATTATATGGGAACTGTGTATTGTAATGGGGAAACTACAGAGGGGGTGATATATGGTCCCGCTGCACTCGCCATGCTGTGGGCACGGTGGCTCGCTATGCTCACCACCTATTCTCCCTTTATGGGGGTCGTGGACCCCCACGAGGGAGAATAGCCGGTGGGCGTCGGGACTCCGAGTGTCGGGGTTTTGACTGTCGGGATCCCGACATCGGGGTAAAAACTGTCAGGATCCCGACTGTCGGGAAACTGTCCGGCACCCACTACAGATAAACACAGTTCAATTATCAAGAATCGTACAATGTACATGGTTAGTATGAAACAAATGTCTTCAGCTCTCAAGCTAAATGAATACAATGAATGAAATTGAAGAGAGAACAATATACATTGATTTAATAAAATAGATTTTTTGTTAAAGAATGAAACGGGCAATGAAATGTTTTTTTTTGTTGTTGTTTTTTTTATAAAGCTTTCAGTATTGTGGCTTAAATCTATCCAGCAACAACTAGGTTATGGCTTAAGCCTGCCCATAATCCCCAAGACATACAGCACCGTCTACTAACATTGTGTTTTAACGAAGATGACAGGCTACGGGATTTATTTTCTCAGGACAACAGCTGGATGCAGACGCCCTGTCCTACTCTGATCGCTGTATCCAGTTAGTTCATTGTACTCAGTATCACTGACTGCTGCAACATTCAAACTTGTTTACTGGAGATTTTAAGATGAAAAATAAAAAAGCAATAAAGACAATGGGGTGTATTCAATGCCAGGGGTGAGCGGTGACAGCAAGCAGTGCTGCCTGCTCGCTGTCACCGCTCCTCCCATCAGTATTCAACTGACCCCAGCATACGCCGAATCGCCTCGCTCTGTTTTTGGAGCGAGCTGGAATCAGCATATTTTGCTGCATTAGCCGCGAGCCTTGCTGTTAGGGGAATCCTCGCTGTCACAGGGCTGGTCCGGGGCTCCAGGGCTGAAGAGTCCGGGGTCCTGGATCCGAAGAAATCCATGGGGGCTCTCGACTTTCTCGGCTCCTGATTGGCCTCTAGGCGATAAGAGACGCGGAAGATGAAACATGTCTCTGCGCCTCTCATTCCAATCGGGTACCGGCGGCTGATGCGGTGGACTACGGCGGAGACGGAGAAGATGTCGGGATCTTTGCCAGAGGACCTGGTGAGTAGGATTTCCTTCCACAGGTCCCCCATGGACTTCTTCAGATCCAGGACCCCGGACTCTTCAGCCCTGGAGCCCCGGATCAGCCCCGGAACCAAGGCACTGGAACCAAGGCACCGGAACCGGACCCTGGGACCTACCGACCGGCTCAAGATAGGTAAGTATCGGTATGTATGGGCTTTGGATGTATTAAAGTTTTATTTTTAATGGGTGTCAGTGTGTTTATTTAAACTATTTATTTTACTGTGGAACTAGTGCCAGCGGGCCCTTTAATGCCCTGCATGCTGGGACTTGTGGTTCTCCAAGCCCTGGGCTTCAGCATGGGCAGGTAAGTTCTGGAGGGGGGACCCCTTCTTTGGGGGGGTCCCCACTTCCCCAGGACCCCTGCCCATGCTGACCGGTCAGGGGGATGAATGCTTTGGCCGGGGGCACTTGTATAAAAAGTCTCCCCCCGGCTGTGGCATTACCCTACTGGCTGGTTGGGCCCGGTGCTGGTTCTTGAAATACGGGGGACCCCTAGTCATTTTGTCCCCCGTATTTTGGGAACCAGGACCGGCCCTTGAGCCTGGTGCTGGTTTTATAAAATCCACGGAACCCCGACTTGTTTGTTCCTGTGATTTTATGAAACCAGGACCGGCTCTTTCAGCCTGGGGCTGGTTATGCTCAGGAGGGGGGACCCCACGCAGCTTTTTTCCCGTTTTTTTTAACCCTTTTTTTTGGACAGAACCATGCAAAGATCACGACGATCTGTGCATGGATCTGTCAAATTCGCCAGCCAGAACCTGGTCTAACCTTTACCAAAAATCGCACCCTATTACATGTGCGTGTTAGATGCTTTCCAATGGGAAAACATCTGGATGCAAATTGAAGTGTGACTAAAAATCGCCACTTCAAAATGTGCGATTTCGCGGCAAAAAGTGTGATTTTTGGCCGCGATTCACACCCTATGAAATATGTGATTTTTGGAAAATGGCTGAAAATGGACGATTTTGCAAAAAAAAAAAAATAAATCGCCAAAAAAAACCCGCCACCCATTACATTTCGCCCTCTGATTGAGTTGCATTTTCCATATAAAGTGCATCACAAATCAATAATTGTTCAAACTGGAAGCCCAAAATACTACTAAATATATTTTGCTGTATATAGCATTTACTGTTATTTTTTACTATAGAATGTTACATTTCATGCTTTCCAATCCACATGGATATAGATTGCTGAAAAAAAGCATGGTGGGCAAAGCGAATTATGTGAGGGTGAGCTTTGCACTACTTGAGGGTCTGTGCCCACAGGTGTCAACATTGGCACCAAAAACCATGAAAAACCCATGTGGACCTTTTCATGTGTCGACCCTTTCCCTGTAAACCTTTTTCTTGGGGCAATATTTTGCCAATTTTCAACTTTACCATGTTGACCATGTGCCTGTCGACCTTTTGGTATCGGCCAAATGACTGTTGACCTAGACACTGTAGAACCTTTGAGCCATACCCGAGCAGAACATAAAATCCCATCTACCATAAACTGGACGCAGAATTTGGTAATACAATAACGCTCATACCTGAAGAGGGTGCTTCGATGGATGAAGGCTGACGCCTATATGAGAAATTCCTATGTACAGTTTGTCAGTAGATAATCAATAGGCCACAAAAGAAAAATCAGGATTGGTGTAATGAATTTGATGCTGAAACCTCGTACTCAAGGTACTCTTTAAAGAATTCAACAGTAATGAGCTATGCAAAATCATCCAGCTGGAATTCAAAGCTAAGGTACGAGAAGTGAAAAATTGGTGATGGCTTTCGAAGGCTGTGGAACTACAGCATTTAGCAAATACCAACCATACTGCAAAATTCTTTGATTGGCTTAAAAGTGTCTTCAGACCCAAATGTAAACATATAGCTCCAGTCTACTTGTGTGAAAAAAATCAAGCAACTTACTGATCCTGAGGACGCTCTCGCATAATAGCTCAAACGCTTTGATAAAGTGCTAAACACTGGCAGCGAGGAAGCAGACCTACCCTACATATACTTGCTTGAGAATCTGCCAACTGCATCAAAACTTGAAGATCTGCTGTCCTTTAAGAAATTCAGTCAAGCAGCGAATCAACTAAAAAATGGCACAAATATAAAAAAAGACCATATGAGCGGATACTGAACATCTGAGAGACAGAAGCCATACCTCTGGACTGTAAAGACACCCCCGTATGCAAACTGTACGAAGGCAAGGGTGATTTTTAAGATAGCGGATATCTGGGGCATATCTCTTCTCAGTGCATCTGGCAAAGTTCTTAATCGTATCATTAACAAACATCTGAACCTGGTGGAAGAGTGATTTCTTCTAGAGAAGCAAATTGGGTTTCATCCTAATAGAGGCACAGTTGATGCAAACTTTGTTGCTAAGCAACATCATGAAAAACGTCTGGAACAACATTGAGCTCTCTATACAGGTATGTGCTTCGTTGACCTTGAGAAAGCCTTTGACAGAGTACCAAGGACTGCTCTTTGGACTATGCTCAAGAAGATGACCTACGAAGTTAATTAATTTAGTACACATTTCAACTATGGAATGATGGACAGAGTACAACCTGGAAATGTCTTCACTGACACATACCTAGTTACCAGCATTGTCAAGCATGGCTGTGCAATGGCTCCCACACGCTTTGCCATTTACTTTGCTACTGTGATGAATGATGCTCTGAAGAACTGCAGTGAACCAATACAAATAAATGTAAGGACTAATAGGAGCATCTTCAAACTTTCTCTTTTCAAGGCAAAATGTAACATCAGACAAGTCTCTATTGGTTAGAAGTTCTGTATGTGAATGATGTTTGCCTTATGGCTGACAGAATGACAAATCTGCAGCAGTACATGGACCATTTGGATGCGTCTTGTAGCAAATTTGAGTATAAGCGTGTCAGAAGAAGTATGATTCTTTTGGTACCTAGAATGCTTAATAAGCAACAACAACCTTCTTGAGTCCAAAATTACTAAACGTATCAGCACAGCTGCTGCTGCTTTTAGAAAATTCAGTCAGAGACTGTAGAAGTCTCACGATCTCCAGCGGCAGACTAAACTCACCGTATACATACAGATAGTGGTAGATGCTCAATTAGTTCAGTAATACCACTCAGGTGCATGCAAGGGAGGGGTTAATACTGAGTAAGTAAAACAAGACATTGTTTCTTCCAGCACACTGATTGGTATTAGTAACCAATCTTGAACACTACATGATAATAGAATTCAGAGATATTGGTTACATATACCTGCGCAGGTGTATGATATGCCCCCAAGCCCTGTCAAGGCTTCTCTGTATATTGGGGGTCCCTAGCGCTATATCTAGGTGCAGGGTTTTTTTTGGGTGCCACACCCTGCACCTAAATATAGAGGCTTTTCTTGTGCTACCTGTGTGGAATTTGCCATAGGTAAAACAAGGTGCAAAGGGCCTTATTCTGATTGAGTCAGACAGGTAAACATTCATTCGGATTGCGTATTCCTGCTGAGTGCACGTGCGTACACTACGCAATGCGCATGTGCAACGGTGGCACTCCGCACTCAGACGGATCACTACACACAAAAAATGTACACCGAACACTCTTGGACAATATGGGCGTAATGTGGGCGTATCTATGGACGCAGTTTTAAAGTGGGAAAAACTGGGCGTAAATCGGGGCGTTAACATGGGTGTGGACGAAAGGTGCTAGGCGTGCACTCAGACCGATCACCGAGTGGTCGCTACTCAACACACCCAAAAACTTTGGTCCAAACAAGTAGTTTTTAGGTCTCGGAGGGCAGTAGTTCATGTGCACCACGTTCGGTGGGGCAATCAGTACGCACCGAACCAAAATTACTCTCAGCTGAACACAATACTAACCCACTCCTCTGGTCAATTTACTTTAAGTACCCCATTCCTCTACTAAGATTTCATGCATTAACCCATTCAGTCATTGCAGGCCGCAGATGGAGGCACACTTAAACACAGGTATAGGTTTGAAACTGCCACATTCTAAGGAATACACTGTAATGTTGTAAGGGTTAATGTAAAGTGCAATTTGGGTGTACAAGCATTTAATTGAATGTAATTGAAAGTAACAGAGACCATAGTTTGGCTAATTGTTTAATGGGTTTGAAGCATGAGTTATGTGCGCATTTGTGCTGTGCTCTGAAAAAAAAACACAACAAAGGGCGTTCGGCCGGCTGTGCGGCTGCTCGGACGCTGAAAGACCGTGCAAACTTGTTGTGTTCCATCCGCACATGGTAGTGTGGATGCAGACAGACGCCACTCCCTCTTATGTGGTAGTCCGTTCGAACGGATGCGGTGGGCTTGCAGGCGTGTCTTCGCTCACCATATGGATGTGCAGTGCATTCAGTCTTATCCGAACAAGTTAACTAGAATAAGGGCCAAAGTCCTGTCAAAAAATGCAATGACAACTTTGAATGTTTATGCTATGATCTTGATGCTAGATGCCAAGACAAGATAACCAGCTTAAAGCCCTCCTATAATTATACAATAAATTCCAGCAGATAGTTATACTGTGCTACTTGTAATTCAATATTCAAGACCAAATTTGTTTTGCAAGTCACATAAAACTAGAACATGATGGGAGTCATCACCAATGGACACAATGGCCCTTATTCAGATCTGATCGCAGTACAAATTTGTTTGGAAAATGGGCAAAACCATGTGCAATGCAGGTGTGGCAGATGTAACATGTGCAGAGAGAGTTAAATTTGGGTGGTGTGTGTTGAAACTGAAATCTAAATTTCAGTGTAAAAATAAAGCAGCCAGTATTTACCCTGCACAGAAACAAAATAACTCCCACAAATCTAATTCTATCTGCACATGTTACATCTGCCCCACCTGCAGTGCACATGGTTTTGCCCATTTTCCAAACAAATTTGTACTGCGATCAGATCTGAATAAAGGCCACTGTGGAGAACATCATTGTAATCATCATCATCACAATTTAAGGTGGCTGTTGCATTAGCATACTTTAGCACAGTCTGGGTAAAAACCACAGCTGCAATTGCATTAGTGGCCACATAGGAATTAGGCCCAGGAACCAGATGTACAGATTGTGAATAAAAGATTGTATCGCTATATACAATGAGGCTGTAACTTTGTACATTCTTTTTTAAAATACATTTACAAAGATGTTTATGCATCAGACTCTCACATATGGGCCTATTATTCAATTATTATTGGTGGGATAATTCACAAATAATAAGAACCCCTGTATGTATCCACAATATCTGCTGCATTTCCCTATTTCGACTGCAAAATCAGCCCCCATGAAAATCTATTGGGGTGGTTTTCATGCCAAACTAATGCTGCCCATACACGCCCCGATACGGGCGTGCGTTCCGTGCTTAACAAGCACGGATCACATTGCATTGCATTGCCTGCGCATGCGTTGTGCATGCAATGCGATGCAATGTGATGAAAACAAAGTACAAAAAGTGTGTGCAAGCACATACTTTTTGTACTGTGCGATGAGGTGCCGCGGGAGCGCACACCTCAAAGCACAGAACGCACAGCCCGCATCGCAGCATGTATGGGCTGCTTTAGAACTGTATAACATGCAAAGTCAGCAAATGAAGGATAAGTCACTACTAATGGGATTTACTTTTACACATCGCAGGGATGGACTTCTATTAGAGCCTCCATCTCTGCATGTTTCACTAATATATGCCGGTGTGCCGGTAGTTTTCAATTTATTAAAAAGACTTGCCTACTTTTCCAGAATGTCTGCAAGACTCCCAAATCTCAGTTGTAGATACCAGCTTCCAATACGATTCATTTTATAGGCTCCCCCACCCCCCATACACACACACACACACACACACACACACACACAAACACACTACTATTACTACAATGCAAGCAATCTTGCATTATGGGGCACAATGATTGTCCTATCAAGTGCCAACTGCCCCCCCCCCCCCCCCTGCACCATATACCTATGCCCTGCCACCCCCCCCCCTAGCACACAAATACACACGCTATGCCAACCTCTTGGAGTCGGCAGCCAGTAACTCAGCAAGCATGTTCTTATTGCTGCGAATAGTGGCGAGAAGATATTCTGTTTATCGGGTCTGTTGTTTGCAATAATTGCAATTGCTTTTTCTGTCTAACTGATTTTGAATCCATCACGTTAAAGTGGGGTTTGCTTTAGTGATTCTTATTGTTCTGTTTGCAGTGCTGATGTGTATGAGTATGTGAGAGTGCTAGTGAATGCATAACTTGATGTATTAATAGAATATAGATAATTATAATGAGTGTTTGTGGTGTTATATACTCTCTTGGTGTTCGTTATATTTTCCTCTGATCGCCTCTTTAATTAATCACATCCTCTTCGCACTTCTCCCTGTGCTATTTTTATAAACGCCCACTTTAGTCTTTTATACCATTTTGGAAAACAAAATCCTTGCAGTTAACCATGTCACGATTATTGTATCAACACATGAGATCTATTCAATGCCACCAGCAAGGGGGTTTCTGCGGCGAGGGTGCTTGTTTTCGGCGAGGATCACCGAAAACAAGCCATCCTTGCCGTTTAACCCTCTTGCCGGCCGCTCGTCCTATTTTATGTTCCAGGGGAACCTCGCTGTCAGAGGACTGTGATTCCCCCGAATGGTGAGGTTCGCCACTAATGCAGCGACCTGCTGCATATAGCGGTGACCCTTGCCTTTTTGATAGCCGCACTGGAAAAACCCAGCGAGGTGGAAATGACGAGGGCAGCAGGGTCAGTTGAATACTGACCCGCCAGCTGTCAACCTAACCCCGCCTTGCGATTGGTGGTACGCCGGCCCACCATTCGCAAGGCACGTACATTCACACTGACTGCAAATGGATGTTTTACATAAACCGAGAAGAGTGGGTACTCATATTGAGAAGCCTAATAAAGGGGGACGTGAGAGAAAAATGGTTGTGAACCGCTGGTGTAGAACAATAGGCACCTGATGAATGTGAAATGGAGTTTATTAGCAGCTTGCCATGATTAGTCTCAGCATGTGATCACTCCATTGATTTCAAAGGGAGCGGATGCATATGCAGGTGCCTGCTAATAGTAGTGAACACACTGTTTGCGGTGAATAAGGCATATGTACCGCTATCATTTGCAGGATGAGCCGGGGGGGGGGGGGCACAATTGCATACCCTCCAACTTAACCCATTACATTAGGTACAAAAATGCTCTGTTCCCGGACTTCCCTGCCAGTGGCAGTTGCAGAGTTGGGACTGCAGCACAGTCCAATATTCAAAAAGGGGAGCCACACCTAATGCCACTACAAACATTACTGTCCTGGACTCACTGGAAGTTGATGTGACCCCCCCTCTTTGAATTTTGAACTGTGCTGGAGTCCAACCTCTGTAACTGCCACTGGCAAAGTCCAGGAACAGAATTGGTTGCATACATATATGCTTAACAGCACACATTGGAGACCATACCCAAAGAAAAATCTGCACATATAGTATCGTAGGGTAGGTGCACGTTATGTTGGACATCATAGCATCTGGACATAAATTATGGCCGTGGGAAAATACATTGTATATAGTATGTGCTGCTGCTGTTGTTGCTGTAGAAGGCGATGCATCTACCCAGTGGGCGGTCACAGTCATATAGTCCTTAGTTTGCCCTTTACCACTTGTCCATGGTGGGATCTACAACTGAATAGGCTTTTTTCAACCCCTCCTGTGCTGCCCTCAGTTCCACACGGATTTACACCCACCAGACACTAGGTCACATCTTCCTTTTCTTCCCTGTGTTTGTGGCTTCCTTCAGCCCAAATCCATGGCTCACTACTGCATTATATGCTCATATTGCAACAGATTCTCTTCCCAAGCTTCCAATCCCTAGGTTGAATGATTATGAGACACTCATGTTGAAGTTCCTCTTCACTTTTCTTATGAGGACCATCCGCCACATACAAAATCATCATTCAAACTCTTGTAAAAATCTGGTGGGCTCAGGTCACAATGTAACTGTTATAGTACCCCTTGAACTTTTTGCTTTCTAAATGAAGTACTTGAGCTTCATTCTTGGATGCCATGTTAAGCATTAAGAATTTGAAGTAACTTTACCCACAGTAACATACTTTATCTTCACTTTTTTCAACAACATTATAATCAAGCAATGTTCTTTTCCTCAGAATCTTATGGTTCAACAAATATTTCCTGGTTTCTTCAGAATAAAGGTGTATTTTGTTTGAATGTATTACAAGCACAGCCATTGGCCAAATTCTGCTTGAAACATCTGTAACGTTCAACTTTGAAACATTGTAATGGCTATTGGTGGACTTTATTGGTGACACATCCACTTTCAAAGAGCCACTATCATAATCTTCACATGTTGGCTTTATGTCATCAAAGGACATACTAGCACCTACTCTCAAAATCAGGACTCTCTTGTCCACAGAACATTGTAATGTTTATTTGTCTGATTCTGATCCATATACTTTATCTCAATGTGTTTCTGGCAACCAGCCCTATTAGTAATGTTCCTATTTCTTGGATCTTCCTAGGTACCAGCTTGTTGGGCAATGACAGTATGGCGAAAAACTTCAACCTGTTCCATTAGAATAGAATGAGTTTTGTTTCGTCTTTTATTCTTTTTAGCTGGTTTTGCCATTTGAGACAAAAGTCCTCGCATACATTTTTTAGCTGTATTGCAATGTTTGGTTTCTGGTTGCATAAAGCCACTGTTTCAGATACAAACATATTACTCTTCACTAGACTATCAACATGAAATTCCTGTAACAATTTGCTCTCACCTGCCAAAGTGTGTGACCTGGTCACATTCATATCATTCGGATCACATGGAAACAACAGCGCCTCAATCTGGGAAACCATAAATAACTCTCTAGGCTTCTGTCTTGTACCTTTGCCTCATGGAGCAAACAATCACCATCTGAATTGGTCAGTTCCATATGATCAACTTTAGGCACAGCTGTATCCCCTGGAACTATAACACTTTGAGAGGACGGTACATCTGAATCTATAACTGAGAGCTAAAAGTCACAGCAAAGCATTTCTTTGTCCTTTGGGGACTTCCACAGCTTTGATACATCTGTCCGTTGTTGCTCAGAGACCTTTAATAAGGACATCTTCATTGACCATTTGCTGCTGACAACTGGAACATCTTAATAAATTCATTATTTCATACCTCCTAACATTTGAAATTGGGAAAGAGGGACAGTAGGCCACAGCAAAAGGGGTGTGGCTTAAGCCACATGTGGGTGTGGCTTGTAACACCCACTGGGCGTGTCTTGACAAACCCAGTTGGCGGTCTAATGTAGTGTGCAACATGCTGACAAAACTTTTTTTTCTTTATCTGTTGTCCTGTCAAGTTGGGCTGATTGAGAGGATTAGGCTACACACACAGTAACACAAAAACATTTATTTATTTATTACATTAAGCCATTTACAACATATACTTTACTTTATGTGACATATTTAATGCTGCCGGCATTAAACGGCGGGGATCGTAGGAAACAAGCGATCCTTGATGTTTAAACCCCTCGCCAGCCGCTCCCCGTATTCAACATTCCGGGGGAACCGCGAGGCTCGTGGCTAATGCAGGGAGCACGCTGCATTTAGCAGCGAGTCTCCCTGTTTCATCGGCCGTATACACGATTCCCCCTCGCTCCAAAAGCGAGGGGGAGTCGGCGTATGCAGGGCGGTCACTTGTATACTGACCCTGCGAGCTGTGACAGCGAGCAGGCAGCGCTGCTCACTGTCAAAGCTTGCCATCAGCATTGAATATACACCGATTATATATATATATATATAGAGAGAGAGAGAGAGAGAGAGAGAGAGAGAGAGAGAGAGAGAGAAACCAATATCGAACAAGCAGCGGTACTCGGCAGGACTTTGATCAAAGGAAAATGTAATGGTTTAAAACACCATTAATATCTATATCTATATATATATATAGAGAGATTTATTTGTAACTGACATAAATAGATATAGATAAATATAAAAGGTACTTGTGTATTATCACGGCGCCCACTACTCCTTTTGCGTAGAGGGCTATTCACGGTAGTGAAATTGCATTGCATTGCATGCCATATTGATTGCGATGCGATTTTCCTATCTAATGTATTCACCGCTCTGTGTCAGTGAACCCATTAAAAAGATAGGATGCGATAAAAAAATCGCATCACATGCCATTATTGTATGGCATGCGATGCGATGTGATATCGGTTCTGATGGAACCTAGAATAATGCCATTTAATGGTAAAATGACATATAGGGCCAAATGTAATAGGGTGAGTTTCAGAAAGTGAGAGATTTTGGGAGAGTTTTCCCCTTTTTTTTAAAGCAGCAATCAATTACACTGCAAAACCAGGTTGATTTTGCCATGTAATTGATTGCTGCTTTAAAAAACATTGGAAAACTCTCCCAAAATCTCTCCACCCCCACCTCGCTATCCACGTCATCCCGAAGCATGGCGAGCGGCGGCGGTACGCGTCCGACCTTTTCATACACCCACTATCCACGTCGGCGTGGAGTTTACTTTATATAGTGTGGCGAGCGCAGCGAGCCACTGAGCCCGAAGCATGGTGAGCGGACGCGTAATACATGTAACATAATACACGTCCCCTCGCGGGGCTCGCTGCGCTCACCGCGCTTCGGGCTCGTGGCTCGCTGTGCTCGCCACACTATATAAAATCAACTCCACACACACGTGGATAGTGGGGTATGAAAAGGTTGGTCGGACGCGTACTGCTGCGCTCGCCACGCTTCGGGATCACGTCGATACTGGGAGGAGGGGCCTTAATAAATTACATTATATGTCATTTAATGCTATAGTACATAAAATGCCATTATAAGCGTCAAAATCGCACCACATCGCATGCCATACCATAACGGCATGCGATGCAATGCGATGCAATGCGATGCAATGCGATGCAATGCGATGCAATGCGATGCAATGCGATGCGATTTCACTACTATGCAGTCTCTTAGTGTTTGTGTAGTGCTCACATCCACCCCATGCCCTATGGGAGCAGGGAGCGCCGAGCCAATAGCGGCAGCTTAGCTATGAGCACAACCTGATCTGGCAGGCACCAATTTAGTACCTCCCGCAGCAAACACCACCCCCCCCCCCCCCCCGCCCCAGCCGCTGGACACTCCGGTCTGCGGATGGGACACCGGGACAGGCCCTGATAATCGGGACTATCCTGCTAATATCGGGTTGGTTGGGAGGTATGTTGTTTATCTGCTGTTCATTATACCTCATTCATTATAAGTCATAACTGTCAATTTGTTGTTTATAGTGTCTCTTAAATGAGATTTGACATTACATTTTGACTGTATAGTCAGAATCGCAAGCAGATCGTATGCAGATCACATGCAGATCGCACAGGTTTTTTTACCTTGGGATCCCGATGCACGCTCCCGTGACAGCACAAATCGAGACCCAGATAGACAGGGCAGCAATCACTATACAGTGCAAATCTAATGCAGATTTTATGAATTGTATATAAAAAGTACAGAGATAGCAAAGATTTCATAGCATAACAAGGGAATCTCACCGTGTGCACACCATAAGAGCTCGAATTTCCAACTCGCTTTTGTGATCATCTTGTTTAAACAAATTTTTATATCATATGTTTATTTATTTTTATTTACAGTTTCTTATATAGCGCAGCAGGTTTCGTTGCGCTTTACAACTGATAACAATACTGAAAGAACAAACTGGGTAAAACAGAGAGACATAGAGGTTGGAGGCAGTGGCGTAGCTACGTTTTGGGCGCCCCCCCGCCGTTAGGGGGGGGGGCGCCCATACCCACCCCCCGCCGCCCCGTCGAGCACCCCCCCACCCCACCCCCGCCGCCCCGTCGCCCATGCTAACCCCCTCCCCCGCAGTCTTACCTATCGCGCTGGTCCCGGCGGCTCCGTCCGTTCATCTGCTGAGGACCACCACAAAATGGCCGCCCCCGTACAGCAGACAGTTTCAGAGAACTGTTTGCTATATGGGGGCGGCCATTTTGTTGTGGTCCTCATCGGAAGAAGGGAGCCGACGGGACCAGCAAGTTACGTAAGTCTGCAGGGGTTTGGTGGGGGGTAACTATACCACCGCAGCCCCCGGCGCCCCCACATGCACAGCGCCCCCCCGCGGTGGCGGGGGCTGCGGTGCTATAGTTACGCCCCTGGTTGGAGGGCCCTGCTGCAAGCTTACAATCTATAGGGACATAGGAGTGAAACACAAGGGCCAGTATTCAATGCCTCAGATTTGCCGTATTTTACAGCAAATCTGGCAATTCGCCGGGGTAACGGCGAATTTTCTCTCATAAAAAACTATTTGCCCTATTCAATAGAGACAATTCGCTAAAATTGAACAGCGAATATCTGACAATTCGCCTTGTGCGATTCGCCGCAATTCACCGGTGGTTTTCAATGGGGTTTTTAGTCAAATTTGCTGAGAGTGTATTCAATGCTCAAATGGAGAACTGCTTTCTCCAGTGATTTTTGCCATGTTTCACCGTTTGACATTCGTCATCTTTTTTAGGTGAACTGGAATGTGATTTTTTTAAATAAAGGTTTTTTTTTTTAGGGTGTCAAAAAAAATCAGATTTTTTTGTCTGTGAAGGGGCATGCAATTTTTATTCATGTGCTTGCAGCCCATGAATATATATTTAATTTTTTTTTTGTAAACAATTATTTTTTTTTTTACACATTCGCCAGTAGGGGGCCACGAGCCGCTCATTAATATTCATGTATTCACTGCACTCTGGTCCCGATCATTACATATGCAGGATCAGGACCAGTGAGTGCAGCGGCTACTATCCCAGTCCCCTGCTAGCTCTCGGGGGGCTCTTCCTGTGTCCCTGACAGCCCTCCTTCACCCCCACAGTGTCCGGTGCAGGCAGGGAGGCTTCCATCTCCCTGCCTGCCACCGTCCCCCGGATCCCTGCAGCATTCGCCGGGGAGCAGGGGCGGATTGGCCTGCCGGGAAACCGGGCCGTTTCCCGGTGGGCCAGCACCTGTTAGGGCAGAATCGGCCGCCCACCTACCTAACTGGGCCGCCGCAGCACTGTGCTGTGCCCTTAATGACGATGGCCGCCTGCTACTTCCCTCCGGCTCCCTCCTCCTCCCTCCTCCCTGCTGCTGCGGCTGCAATGAGCTGCAGATACAGCCGCTGGCAGCCAGGGGGAGCACCTCTCAGACTGATGACGTCAGCCTGAGAGGAAAGAGAGACGAGGAGCAGCAGCGCTGTGGCCGGGCAGCAGCTTTCAGAATCATCATGTGAGTCACACTGTGGGCTCTGGGGATACACTGGCTGGCAACACTGTTAGGGAATGGGGGGAGGAAGAGAGACTCACTCCTGTCACTGTGTGTGATGGACATGGGGATACATCTCCCTGCATGTGCCAGCTTTACAGTGTAGGCTGTGCTGGAGGGGATTCTGTGTATGCCTGCATGTGGGGGGAAGGGGGTCTGTGACTGGCTGCTGTCTGCATTAGGGCATACAGACTCACTGTGTCTGTCAACTCAGATCCCCCTTCAGCTCAGCCCCCCCATAAGCAGACATGTGACATTCAGACCCCCCCCCCCCCCCCCCGAATATCTCTCATCACACACCACCCAGCCTGCAAAATCGTAGCCATAGCCAAATATATAAGAGAAAGATAACCCTACCTAAACCACACCTATGCTATGCCCACCTAACCCACCTAACGCACACCTTCAAACAAATACCACCAGCACGGTCCCGGTCGTTGTGCCCCGGCTCCTGCGCTCAGGGCAGTCAGAGTGTCGTGTCACACAGACACTCTCGCGGGAACATGCTCCGCACACACACTGTGCCGAAGCCGTGCGCACGCTGACTCCGGATGCTTACCGTGCACTGAGCCCTGCAAGAGCGCTCGCACAGTGCCCTCCCTGACAGAATGTGTGCATTCTTCATACAAGGGGGACACGCACGCAGGTCCCGTCACATCACCGTTGGAGGCGTGCCCTTGCACCGATTATTGGGCGTGCCTCCAGGTAACGTCCACACCCCCATAAGCTCCTGCCGCTGTAAGTGGGGGAAGCCTCTTACCGCCACCGCTCACTGTGCACCGCGCTGCTGTCAGTGGGAACACCCGCAGACATGTTGCTGACTTGCGCCCATGCTCCTACCCTCCTGCACCACTACAATACTGCCCGGGGTACCCGCACCGACCTGCCTTTCATCACTGCATGGAGCCGTCCCTTCTAACCTATGAGGGGCGTGGCTCCAGATAGCGGCAACACCTCCCAAACGCTAGCGCTAATGTGTGTGTGTGGACCTGCGTGCGTGTTCCCCGGGCAGGAAAGTACAGTATGGGGTGCTTCACCTATAGTGCCGCTGGAAGGAGATGTTCCCTGTCAGACAGAATCCTCCACTTCTCTGCTACTACTGCAATCGTCGCACACAGAAGGGACAAAACGGGAGACACACAAAGCAGCGCTGCCAGCTGTCTTGCTGGACTGCGTACTGGGAAAGCAGCTACAAGAGCCGCAGGTGGGTGCTAAAATATGGAGCCCCTTTCTGTTCTCACCCTGGACCTACTACAGTGGCAAAACTCCATTGACCATGCAAGCAATCCTCCCCCCACCCACCCTACCAACCCACCCGCACCTCCCACACCAGCACCGCAACTGTCCACCACTAAAGGCCCATACACACTTGACGATTTTCACCTGAAAATCGTTCAAAACAGCCGTTTTGAGCGATTTTCAATTGAAAATTGCCTAGTGTGTATGCCCCACAGATTGCCTCCTAGCGATGATGCGCGCTCCCGCATCATCGCTAGCGAGGTCCCACGTCGGCTGGTTTTACCAGCATGCCAGCGATGATGGATGGTTTTTTATCCATCATCGCTGTATGTGTACGCTGCACGGGCTGAAAGATTAACCACTTTCAGCCCGTGTGCCGCCCCGCCGCCTCCCCCTGCTCCCTCCCCCCTCCCCCTGCTCCCAGCACGGAGACGGAGCAGGGGGGAAAAGACTCACTGCCGTCTGCCAGCAGCCGCAGCAAGCCCGCCGCCACGCAGCAGCTCTCGGTCCCCCCTGTCACCGTGACCTGTCCTCCTCTCAGCACTCGGTGCCGGCGGCAAAGTGCTCCCAAGTGTCCCCCTGCTGACGCAGCTTCACTGACACCAATGCAAGGCTTCCTAGTATTAATATATATATATATATATATATATATATATATATATTATATATGTGTGTATACTGTATATATATATATTATATAGATATATATATTATATAGATATATATCGATATATCGATATATATCTATATATCGATATATATCTATATATCGATATATATCTATATATCGATATATATCAATATATCGATATATCTATATATCGATATATATATATATATATATATATATATATATGTATATATAGATCCGGTATGGAATCCCGGCGGTCGGAATCCCGGCGGTCGGAATCCCGACCGCCGAAATCCCAACAAGGGGGGACGTGGATTGCCCCCCCTTGCGGGCTCGCCACGCAGCGGGCCCGGTGCCTCGCTACGCTCGGCGCGCTAATTTATTCTCCCTCTATGGGTGTCGTGGACACCCACGGAGGGAGAAAGTTTCAGGATTTCGGCGGTCGGGATTCCAGCGTCGAGATTTTGACCGCCGGGAATCCGACCACCGGGAAATTAACCGCATCCCATATATATGCCCACCAATGTATATTATAGCGGTAACGGCCAGGGCGGCGTTTACCTGATCGCTGGGTTCCCAATATACGCAGCTCAGCGATCAGTTCTGAATCAGGACCCAAGAACAGAAACGCACTGAAATTAAAGGGCCCCTGCTCCCACTCTTGGAATATAAACCCCGCCCATTATGTAAATATCCTTTTATAATGAAAGATTTTCATCAAAGTCTTTCGCCGGCTGAAAATCTCTCGCTCTTTGGTGAAAATAGCTCAGTGTGTACGAACTACTTTGGTGAAAGATATATCTTTCAGAGATTTTGGCAAAGTCTTTTGAAATGAAAATCTTTAAGTGTGTATGGGCCTTAAGCCTGTGCACCCCTGCACCTAACCACCACAGAGCACCCACACAAGGCAACCCCGTCTCTCACCCACGACAACCCCACATCCATCCCTCAAACCCCACCGCCACCATCGCTCCCAACCATCCCGCAAACAACTTCACCACCCCCACACCCACCCCTACACCACATACACCACACACATGTGGAACCCCTGCCCCTGAAGCTCCACCACCCGCACCACACCGACCCACACCACCAACAAACACCTTCCCCAACCTATGCAAAAACAACACCTACAACTCCCACACCCGTCGTACTCAGGCACCCACCTACACCACTCCTGCACGCACACTTCCTCAACCGACACTACCCCTGCACCCAGCCAAGGCAACACTACATGCACACATCCCCCACCTGCAGTAAAATAGAAATTATATTTCACGCAATAAATGCGTTCACATGTTAAGGGGGCAAAGCCCCATACGACGGTGTGAAGAGCGCCCGTAGGGCGAGATGAATCACCTAATATATATATATATATATCTATATATATATATATATATATATATATATATTTTTAGATATATCCATTCTCATGTTTCTTGTAAATTCCCCTGGCCTCCCTCCTACCTCTTAGATGCATGTTCGCATGCCCCAGTTCCTGACTTGGTCTCCCTCGCATAGGTGTGTGCACATTGAGTGTTAGGGGTGCACAGGCACCCCCTAATGCTATGCCCACCCCTATGAACACCTCCCTGCCGCTAGCAATACCAGCAATACCTTTAACCAAAGACTTTTGCTTTTTAGAACTGTATTCCATTTAAAGAAGCGCCCATCAAACAATAATGCGTGTTTGCATTGGTAATTGTACTAAACCATTGTCATATTACTACATACCTGCGTCATCCATATATGTGTATGACTTTATCTGCATGTGCTGTTAGTGTTACACAGAGTAATTAGAAGATGAAAACTGAAACAGGCAGGAGATTATGGTGTGGCTGAGAGACTTTTTATATTGTAGCGACTGCCAATAGATGACAGAAGACACGCCTGATAGGTGATGATAGACATGCCCAATAGGTGGAGCTACTCACACCCCTTTGACGGTGCACCCCCTAATAAAATGGGCTGCGCACTTCTATGCTCCCTCGTAAGCTGTTGTGCTAATGTTATGTCCTGACTTCGTGTTTATATCTGCCCTGTCCGTTCTGTGCACTTTGTTCCCACATCATCATCTCACCCTCTGCATCCTTCACCTCCACCCTCAGCTATTCCCCCCCCCTCCTCCCTCCATCTGCAATTGCACCCATCACACCACCCACCATGCACATTCTGGTTCTCATGTCCATGCACTAGGTTCCAGTGTGTCCCTTACCTGACACGTTCCCTCGCCCCCCCCACTGCTTACACACAGCCGACACTGTCTCTATGTCACTAGCATTGAGACGGAGTTAGCATTCCTCATGACATTCCACCTCTGCTCCCACATTCGCTCTATCTACTGACATCTGTTCCACTGATACCCGCTCCCACACCCACCCACATCTTCCACACACTTTCTCCGCTTCCACATCTTTTACACCCACATTCCATGCGTTCCATTTTCCCACGCAGTTGCTCTCTGCACGCTTCCACATCTGTAGTCAGCACCTTCCTTGGCTCTCCGCTCCTCTCCCCTCCTCTCAGACCTGTTTCAGCACCCAAGTCAGTCACCCCATCCCCTATTCACATGCTGTTCTGCTCCTTTTCCCGCACCAGCGATCACGTTCTTATCACTCACATAATCTCCCTTGGTTTGGCACTTTTCAGTTTTCACAGTTACCTGTTTTCACACTTGCTGGGTGCACACTTATTATATATTTTCCTTCCCCGCACTGTGCCAGCGGACAGTGGCAGTTTTTGCTTTTCTCATTTGTTTTAATTTACGAGACTCTGTATTTCTCTAGTTCTAATGATCGGCATCTATATACATTTGGCTACATTGTGTACATGTGTTTATTGGCCAGCATATTTGACAGTTTCTGTGTGTATATTTATTTACAGACACCAGGATGTCCCCGCGAGCTCTCATGCAAACATCACGAGCCGGCAATGGACTTTCCATCCCTGGGCCTCTCCCGTTCTTGTCTCTCCTGCTCCCCCTTGGCTAGCCGCCGCCGGAGCGCACATTCACTGACACGGACGCCTTATTCAGAGTCTGTGGTTTCCATGGTGATCTCCTTTCCTTCACGCCCCCTTGTGACCCCGGGCTCCCCGACAAGTGGCATTGATGTCGTCATCTACTGCCCGCCGTGTGCCGTAGCTGGTGATGGCTGCCCTCACACTCCCCTATATATGTGAGTATCATTGCATTGATTGTCATGTCTTGATAAAGGGCCACATGCCCGAAACGTTGATGCACTAGACTGCTGTCTTGCTCTTATCTACTTGTGTCACTGCCGCCGTGCAGCTGTTGCAAAATTGTCCAGAGTGCCTTCTGCTGCTTCTGATTTTTTTTATATTTTTTGGGTGATTTTTTTTATATTTTTTGGGTGATTTTTTTTTTCAGTTGGGAGACCCCCTGTCACCCCCCCCCCCCCCATCCCCCTCCCTTCCGTCTCTATCTCCCCAGCCCCACAGGCTGCAGAATAGATGCTGAACGCATGCGCCTATTCTGCAGCCTGAGGGGCTGGGGACATAGCCAGCAGCTCAGAGAGCCACTAGCCAAGCCCCCACAGCTGCAAAAATGGGGTGTGGCCTCTGTGAAATAGACCACGCCCATACCGATAGACCACGCCCCCAAAAATTGGGCGCGCCTCCGGCGCGAAACATTGCTGCCCCGCCCCCGTTAGGGCTGCTCCAAGCTATTTCCCGGGCTGGTTTTAATTCCCAATCCGCCCCTGCCGGGGGAGGCGGTTAAAATTTGGCGCCAGGGGCAGCAAGCCCCTGAGGGCGTTGAATTGGGGGTGGGGGTGGGCTGGCAACGAGTGCACCAGCCCTCCGGAACCCCGCAATTGTGCAGCGAACCCAAAACAGGATTCGCTGCACAGGACGAGTTAGGGCATTGAATACCTGCCAAGTACAGGCACCAGTAATAGCATAGCAGTCCCACCAAGTTGCAAGTCCAGAAGGGAAGCTATATAATACATGAGTTTATTTATTTTCACAGAGGTATCACACAAAATCAGTGGCGGAACTACCGTGGGTGCAGTGGGGTGCAGCTGCTATGGGGCCCGGGCCCCATGGACAGGCAAGCACTCCACTGCAAAGTGACCACCAATATAATATGCCATTAAAAGAGCCGCCGCATCCGCCATTAAGCAGCTCATGCCGGGGGAGAAGCCAGGCAGAGGAATCCGCCATGCACTTTGACCCACGAGATGAAAGAATCATCATCTTGCGAGCCCCTGCGCACGATGTCTGCAGCTGCTGCTGCTATTAGTGCTAGGCCCAGCCGTGCAATGTTCTGCTGCTTGGGAAGGCGAGACTCGCAAGATGATGGTGTCATCTCACGGGTCAAAATGCAGCAGCATGGCGGCGTCCTCTGCCTAGCTTCTCCCCCAGCCATCCCAGCACAGGAAAGCTGCTGCTGCCTGCTGGTATTAGCCCCGGATCTGGCCGTGCAATGTAGTGCTTGGGAGGGAGAGAATCCAGAAGGGGGACTGCCTGGACCAGACGGACTGGCTGTTGTTGCAGTGACTGCGGGACAGAGTGAGGGCAACCGAGGGAGGACTCCTGAAGCAGCAGCAGCATCTAATATCACTGGTGAGCTGGGCAATATATTATATTGTTACTGTATTTTTCTGCATACATGGGTTGTATAATGTGTAATGGTGGGCACTGTGGTGGGTCGCATAAATGTTTTGGTGGGCACTGTGGTGGGTTGCCTAATGTGTAATGGTGGGCAGTGTGGTGGGTCGCATAATTGTTTTGGTGGGCACTGTGGTGGGTCGCATAATGTGTAATGGTGGGCACTGAGGTTGGTCACATAATGTGTAATGGCGGGTCGCATAATGTGTAATGGTGGGCACTGAGGTGGGTTGCATAATGTGTAATGGCGGGTCGCATAATGTGTAATGGTGGGCACTGTGGTAGGTCGCATAATGTGTAATGGTGGGCACTGAGATTGGTCACATAATGTGTAATGGCGGGTCACATAATGTGTAATGGTGGGCACTGAGGTTGGTCACATAATGTGTAATGGCGGGTCGCATAAGGTGTAATGGTGGGCACTGTGGTGGGTCGCATAATGTGTAATGGTGGGCACTGAGGTGGGTTGCATAATGTGTAATGGCGGGTCGCATAATGTGTAATGGTGGGCACTGTGGTGGGTCGCATAATGTTTAATGTCTAGGGAAAGTTCTTAAACATGCTGGTAAAGTCCTGGGGGGGAGGGCCCCACAAAGTTCTAGTTAGGCCTCTGCACAAATCCATATAATATATTAAAGTCAGAAAAATAATACCATGGCTTAGAGTGGTCATAAACAATGACTTTACATATTAAACAAAGAAAACGGGAAAATGAAACTGGAAAGGCCACCAAATGATGTCCAGAGATTGGAATGTTAAGTCCTTGAATACATCAATTGGCAGAGAAGATATGTTCTTGGCATACTTCAGGCAAGGTGCTTTGCTCCACCACAGCTGCACTCGACACAGATTACTTTTCGCAAAAGTATTTTACATACTGTAGATATTTAAAGTATGAAAGTTATCAAAATGTTTAAAAAATTGTGAATAAGTCATGTCGGCCTTCCGCTGAACTGTGTATCAGCTGCTGCCCGGCCCTGCCCCCCGGCAACCCAGCCATGGGGGAGGGGGGACAGGTGCTGCCCGGCTCTAAGCAGTGGTAATCCCAAGAATTTTCCGGGTTTGTCAGTCTGGGCACTGAAGCACAGCCTGGAAAACACTCGGGATTACCACTGAAGGGGTTAAACAGCAAAACATTTTTCTTCATGTGGCCCCAACATGTATCGTAGCACTTTTTCTGCCTTGACAAAAGAAACCTCTACTCAAAACTTGAGGTGGCAGATTTCAAACCCTGGAGATTTCAGCCAGAGAAATAAACTCATTAACTCTTTCGCTACTGCACCAATTTCACGAACATTTGTTTGCAGGAATTCTTAAACAACTGTGTAAACACTTTCCTGTTTTTAAGAACACAGTATACACTTCAACACTTGTGATTCCACACTTTAGCAAACTTTGCATCATTTTCTTGCTTCACACACAGTGATTGTGAAAAAGAACTTCAGATATGCTTTTTACTTTTAGTTACCAGATCCTTGAAGGTGAGTCCTTCATTATGCCATTTAGTAAGCTGCTGTTACAATTCTGTGTAGATCTTTTGCAAGCCAATTCTCCCCCACGTGTGACAAATTCATACCTCCCAACATGACCCTCTCCAGGAGGGACACAATGCTCTATTCCTGGACTTCCCATCACCTGTTTTGAACAGGTTAAGGGCGGGATGTTCTAACATCCACTGTCATGTATGGCCAGGCATCACATTATTAATAACCACATATGCTCTAACATGGGCTTTCCACCATCAACCCACCAGAGTTGTGCATACATTTGTGAACATCTTTTGAGCAATTCATCTACCCACCAGAAGTGGCATTTTGTTGTAACACTTGTGTTTGTGTTTATTTGTTACACCCAATATAGGGTGATTCATGTGAAATTTCATTCTTAATCCTTTTGTATTAAATACAATTATTTTATCTAAATTGCTATGTTATTCTAGCGCCCTCTAAAACCCCCCTTTCTTTCTCATTTCTATTTCCTGGATCCTATCTAACAGAGGATCCCTCGGAGGTGCTGCTTCCAAAAACTCTGAGCGCAGAGAGAGGACCCCCATACCTTGTCTTGATAAAGGGCTACCCGCCCGAAACGTCGATTTGCACTACTTTTGTGTTTGTTGCTTCATTTTGATTACTGCCGCCGAGCAGTTTAAAAATCTTAGAGTGACTTCAGCTTTCTACCTCATATATATATATATATATATATATATATATATATATATATATATATATATACACACAAATACAAAAAGACCCAAACCGCACACACAAAGTCAGTGGCAGCGCCTCTGAGGATCCCCTGTTAGGCGGGACCCGGGAGAGTTTAGAAATTAAAAAATGAAGGGTTTAGGGTGCGCTATGAATAATTAGACATAATTAGAAAGGAATGTATTTAATAAAAAATGCCCCATGGCCAATATACAAAAAATCAAGAAACACATTCAATGTAACATGTAATAAAATCTCAAAGTTTCAATCTTTCCAACAGTACTATAGGTTGGAAAGCTACGTGTTTCGTCAGCAAGGTGACTTCATCAGGGGCTTTAGAAAGCATAGAATTTTGAAAACAGACAGGCACTGTATGGATGAGAAAATCTCATATACACTGTCAAAGTGAAGTCTGTATTTCATGAGGGATCGTAGTATATAAGAATATGCCGGCAAAAAATGGAATGAGAACTTAAAACACTGCCCGGACACACTCTGTCTCTGGGACAGATGCAATGGGGGTTTTATCAGCCCCAAATCAGTATAACATCAATAGTAGTGTAACAGTAGCAGAATAACATAATATATATCAGGGCTGCAGGAAGTGTACTCACTGGAATCCAAATGATGGATAGATTTGGGTGGGGTTTTACTTCAAAGTAAAATCTATATTGCAGTGTAAAAATAAAGCAGTCAGTATTTACCCTGCACAGAAACAAAATAACTCACCCAAATCTAATTCTGCAGTGCACATGGGGCCTTATTCTGGTTGGTTCTTTGGGATGCGTGTTCTTTCGGAAATGACCGAATGCCACGCACAGCGGACATTCTAAGAACACACGCCCACAGGTCGTCCGCATCTGTTCGGACGGACTCGCTAAGAAGAGGGAGTGTCTTCAGACTGCATCCAAACGTGCGTGTGCGGTGGGAACTCAAAGAATCTGCATGGTCTTACTCCGTCCGAACGGACGGGAATCTGACCATACGCACCGAGTTGGTGTATTTGCGCAAACCTCAGTAATCTATTCGGAAGTCATGCTTCAGCAACATGACACATTTATCTAATTAGGGTACCTCATAACATACACAAAAAGAGGAAGAGTATGTCCTTATGTGGTGCACCTATGAAAACTATCACGAATAAAAAGTAACTTTTATTCTTTATTGATTAAAAGAGCGAAATATAAGAACACACAAACATAACATACAGTGTATTAAAATAACGGCGGCTCACTGTTTCCACACACAGTATTGCTTATTGTGATTTCAATTTACAGGGGTAAGTAGCCAACACTAATTGTTAATGTAATAAATTTTATTAAAGTGTTTGAATGGCTCAGTCCTCATATGCACATGGAGTTTTGCAAATACACATTCTCCTGTATCTACAATAATGACACGATCTGGAACAGTTTTAACAAATAGTTCATAAAGTTCACAAAATTTATCTGAAGTCCACCTAAACTGTGTATCCTAATACGGACCCACTTCAGGAAAAATTCCAAAGGGATCTGCAAGTTTGTTAACATAGATCTGGATTCATAAAAGGTAAAATTCCATATACAATTATATTCATACCCTATCTCCCATCATATAAAGCTGGAATTGCTGTGTTTGGGGAGTGTGGTTTATAGCCACTGGGTAGATATAAGCAGATTTATTGGGAATCAAGTTAACATTGGTGGGGAATCAACAGTGTGGTGTCGGCTTCAGGTGTCACTTATATTCATACCATATCTCCTCACATCTATAGCTAGAATTGCTATGTTTGGGGAGTGTGGTCTATAGCCACTCGGTAGATATAAATAGATAGATTTTAATCAGTAGTGAACATAAATGAACATAAATGAGAAGTCAAGAGTGTAGTGTCGACTTCAGATGTCAACAGTTCTAATATCGGCATTCAACTAGCAGGTAAGTATTAACAACGATTTCTCTGATAGTCACCCAAGATTGGGGCTACTATGGTAATGCTAGTTAGGTAGCACAAATCGCCCCCAGTATTAACACGCAGTGTAACCTTGTACACCAATAATTAGCGCAGATGTTTAGGACAGAGTGAGAAATCCTTCAACACTCTCCCATGTACTGCTATTATAGATTTGTAAGAATCACTGGTATAGCTGGTAAACAAAGGGGGTGAATCAACAGTATGATGTCGACTTCAAGTGTCAATGTTGTTTTGTACCGTGTCTCCCTTTATATAAAGAGCTGGATTGCTATATTTGCGGAGTGTGCTTAATAGCCACTAGGTAGATACAGGCAGATTTTATTTTATAGTGAAAAAATATATATAAATTGAGGAGTCAACAATATGGTGTCGACTTCAGGTGTCACTGGTTCTATTGTCGGCATATAAGTGGCAGGTTATATATTAACAGCGATTTGTCTGGAGTAGTCACCGCAGAAAATGGGGCTACTGTGGTAATGCTATTAAGATAGCAAAATAAGCCCTCAGTTGTTAACAGGCAGTATAACACTGCACCACTTTAATTAGCGCAGGTGTAGGGGCAGGATGATGGTACAATCCTTCACCACTCTCTTAAAGCTGCGTTTAAAAATCATAGGTATAGCCGATTAACCAGACACGACAGAAACCTCATACTGTTAACCAGTGCATAGCTATGAGGAATACCCTGTATTAATAAAACAGATCAAAATACATCCTAGTCAATGTGAGGAACAGAGAGCGTCACCGCTAGCCGGCGCGCGCTTCGCAGACAGCTTTTTCAAGGCCAACCCGACTGGCCAAACTGAGGCTGTTCTTATACCGTCCCAAGTGTGGGCGCGGCAGTTAAAACTTTGATTGACGGCGGCCGCGTCCTATGCGTGTACTCTCTAATAACTCCGGGCGGCATCCATTCGTCAGGGGGCGCGGCAGTCTCAGAAGGTGACTGACTGCTCTCGCGTCCTATCATATCTCTGCTGCGTAAGTGCTGCACCATTTACCCGTTATCTCTAACGGAGCTGACATTTACATTGGTTGTCATGGTGACATCATTGGTAATGATTCTTGTAAGTATCTACGTTGTATTGTCTGGCCACTAGTGTCTGTTCTCGGGGTGAGTATGTTCTACCCCGATATTATGTGTATAATGTGCATTTATTTGCACTTGGTACAGGCTCTGATAGTGTTACATGCCGTCTTAACTCGGAATCAAAAGAATAATGAAATAAAAATAAAAATATTAATAATGTATCATCATGAACGGCAATGGAGTAGGATTACGCATAATGAGATTTCGAGAAATGGACACTGACACAACATAAATGGTATCCTTATTGTGTTCATACTGTACAAATATGTAACACCTGAATGCATGGTTGATACAAAGTTGAAATAAGTTCATAGAGGGGAAGGGGAGAATGAGGAATGGGAGGTATACTGTAAATCGATTCATATGAAAAGAAGAGAAGAACCAATGAATACAGAGCATTATATTCTTTGTGGGGCATTGATATTGCATTACAACTGATGAGCATATTCACAGTAGGATTATAACACCATAAATCTATAAATGACTTGTAGGGGGTAGTATCCACCTTAACAAGGTAAGTATACGTCAAGGTAGTGTTGTATATTATACGGTGACCTATATGATAACAGGGAGCCTGTTATCCAGTGCCATAGAAAAATAACATAATGTGTGACATAGAGAGTGACAGTGAAATGTCTTAAAAATAGATGTGATCAGGACTGAAAGTCCTGCTAAATATAGAAGAAGTCTGACTTATTTCAGAGTGTACTATACAGTGAAATGGTAAATTCAGTGGTCAAAGTTAAACCTATGTATGTGAAAGAAAATCCTCAAAATTCAGTGAAAAAATATAAATAAAAGTGAGCAACAAAAACAGTGTGACCAACACAATTTGTATTGATAAAGGAATTAATATCAATTTATATTAATAAATAATGTGCCTATAGATGAATATGTTCTCAGTTATAGGTCAATATAGGAGGGAAAATTATCAAGGTATTCAAAGATATGCTGAATATTTATTCTCTTCATTTAATCCATTTGGGACCATGGTATCTAGTAAAAAGATGAGCCTGGTTTCCTGCCTCAGCAGTTCACTATCCAGGTCACCTCTTCTGATGCCTAGGTTGACCTTAAGCATACCATATGCTTTAAGACCTGAGGGGTCCTGGTGGTGATGCCGATAAAAATGACGAGCCACTGGCGTTAGAGTTTTCATAGCTGTCTTATCCCTTTAGGCATTTTTGATGCTGTTGGCATGTTCCATGATTCGTTTTTTGAGGGGCCTGATGGTCTTGCCTATGTACATTTTGTTGCACGGGCACTGTAGGTTGTATACCACCCCTGCCGTGTCGCAGGTGATGTGGTCCTTAATTTTCCAGATGGAATCAAATTTGTCCCGATAGGAATTTGTAGCGACCATATAAGTACAGGCTTTACAAGTGCCACATTTATGTGACCCAGTTTTGGTCTTGTGTGGCCCCTTAATCTTGTCCAGATGGCTGTGGACTAATATATCTCGCAGGTTCTTACTCTTCTTATTCTCTCATGTTAGATACTGCTTTCAAAAATGGTGTGATAACCAAAAACCAATACCAATTTTTAGTGGTTAAAAATGTACGTATTCCAACTCTGTACTTACTTCCAAAGGTCCACAAACATGAGAGGATGCCACCTGGAAGACCCATTGTCTCTGGCATAGGGGGTTTGACTGAAAAAGCAAGTGAATTTGTTGATTTCCATCTTCGACAATATGTAGTCACACTGCCCTCCTATGTCAGAGACACAATGGATGTCCTGAAAAAGATACAGGATGTTGTTTTAAATCGTAATTCTTGGCTGATAACTTGTGACGTCGAAAGCCTGTACACAAGTATCCCTCACAGACAGGGCATCCATGCAGCACGATATTTTCTCAGCATGGACCGAGAAAATGATCTACACAATATCATTATTCAACTTTTACGATTCGTGTTAGAGCGAAATTACTTCGTGTGCAATGAGGCCTTCTACCTCCAGGTACGGGGGACCGCTATGGGGAGCACTTGTGCTCCGACATACGCGAACCTGTACCTGGGGTGGTGGGAACGGGAGGTGGTGTTTCAGGAGCAAAATGAACTATATACTAACCACATTTTATTGTGGTTAAGATATATAGACGATTTACTAATTATCTGGGAGGGAGATGCTGATCTTTTCATTGCCTTTATCAACATTCTTAATACCAACGAATTCAATCTTCATTTAACATTTGAGATGAGCCAGGAAGGGGTCAATTACCTGGATTTACGCCTTAACATTGAGGAAGATGGGACCATCTCCTCTAATATGTATAGGAAGAAAACGGCCACTAACTCCTTATTGCATTTTAAAAGTGCCCACTTTCCTCCTGTAATTAAGGGGCTCCCCAAAGGAGAATTCCTGCGGACAAAACGAAACTGTTCACATGAAGATAATTTTATCAAAAGAGCTGATGAACTTGGTGGCCGCCTCAGAGAGAGAGGCTATAGTAATCGAGCCATTAAATCTGCATATAACAACACTAAAAGAGTGACAAGAGAATCCCTACTTGTACCCTCAAGAAGAGACAATCAACAGGATCAGAAAGTCAGATTTATAGGGACCTATTGCCAAGAATGGCGTGATATTCAAAAGATCCTTAATCAAAATCTAGATATACTTAAGACAGACCCAGATCTGTCCCCCATTCTTGGTAACAGAATTGAAATCAGCTGGCGCAGGAGTAAGAACCTGCGAGATATATTAGTCCACAGCCATCTGGACAAGATTAAGGGGCCACACAAGACCAAAACTGGGTCACATAAATGTGGCACTTGTAAAGCCTGTACTTATATGGTCGCTACAAATTCCTATCGGGACAAATTTGATTCCATCTGGAAAATTAAGGACCACATCACCTGCGACACGGCAGGGGTGGTATACAACCTACAGTGCCCGTGCAACAAAATGTACATAGGCAAGACCATCAGGCCCCTCAAAAAACGAATCATGGAACATGCCAACAGCATCAAAAATGCCCAAAGGGATAAGACAGCTATGAAAACTCTAACGCCAGTGGCTCGTCATTTTTATCGGCATCACCACCAGGACCCCTCAGGTCTTAAAGCATATGGTATGCTTAAGGTCAACCTAGGCATCAGAAGAGGTGACCTGGATAGTGAACTGCTGAGGCAGGAAACCAGGCTCATCTTTTTACTAGATACCATGGTCCCAAATGGATTAAATGAAGAGAATAAATATTCAGCATATCTTTGAATACCTTGATAATTTTCCCTCCAACATTGACCTATAACTGAGAACATATTCATCTATAGGCACATTATTTATTAATATAAATTGATATTAATTCCTTTATCAATACAAATTGTGTTGGTCACACTGTTTTTGTTGCTCACTTTTATTTATATTTTTTCACTGAATTTTGAGGATTTTCTTTCACATACATAGGTTTAACTTTGACCACTGAATTTACCATTTCACTGTATAGTACACTCTGAAATAAGTCAGACTTCTTCTATATTTAGCAGGACTTTCAGTCCTGATCACATCTATTTTTAAGACATTTCACTGTCACTCTCTATGTCACACATTATGTTATTTTTCTATGGCACTGGATAACAGGCTCCCTGTTATCATATAGGTCACCGTATAATATACAACACTACCTTGACGTATACTTACCTTGTTAAGGTGGATACTACCCCCTACAAGTCATTTATAGATTTATGGTGTTATAATCCTACTGTGAATATGCTCATCAGTTGTAATGCAATATCAATGCCCCACAAAGAATATAATGCTCTGTATTCATTGGTTCTTCTCTTCTTTTCATATGAATCGATTTACAGTATACCTCCCATTCCTCATTCTCCCCTTCCCCTCTATGAACTTATTTCAACTTTGTATCAACCATGCATTCAGGTGTTACATATTTGTACAGTATGAACACAATAAGGATACCATTTATGTTGTGTCAGTGTCCATTTCTCGAAATCTCATTATGCGTAATCCTACTCCATTGCCGTTCATGATGATACATTATTAATATTTTTATTTTTATTTCATTATTCTTTTGATTCCGAGTTAAGACGGCATGTAACACTATCAGAGCCTGTACCAAGTGCAAATAAATGCACATTATACACATAATATCGGGGTAGAACATACTCACCCCGAGAACAGACACTAGTGGCCAGACAATACAACGTAGATACTTACAAGAATCATTACCAATGATGTCACCATGACAACCAATGTAAATGTCAGCTCCGTTAGAGATAACGGGTAAATGGTGCAGCACTTACGCAGCAGAGATATGATAGGACGCGAGAGCAGTCAGTCACCTTCTGAGACTGCCGCGCCCCCTGACGAATGGATGCCGCCCGGAGTTATTAGAGAGTACACGCATAGGACGCGGCCGCCGTCAATCAAAGTTTTAACTGCCGCGCCCACACTTGGGACGGTATAAGAACAGCCTCAGTTTGGCCAGTCGGGTTGGCCTTGAAAAAGCTGTCTGCGAAGCGCGCGCCGGCTAGCGGTGACGCTCTCTGTTCCTCACATTGACTAGGATGTATTTTGATCTGTTTTATTAATACAGGGTATTCCTCATAGCTATGCACTGGTTAACAGTATGAGGTTTCTGTCGTGTCTGGTTAATCGGCTATACCTATGATTTTTAAACGCAGCTTTAAGAGAGTGGTGAAGGATTGTACCATCATCCTGCCCCTACACCTGCGCTAATTAAAGTGGTGCAGTGTTATACTGCCTGTTAACAACTGAGGGCTTATTTTGCTATCTTAATAGCATTACCACAGTAGCCCCATTTTCTGCGGTGACTACTCCAGACAAATCGCTGTTAATATATAACCTGCCACTTATATGCCGACAATAGAACCAGTGACACCTGAAGTCGACACCATATTGTTGACTCCTCAATTTATATATATTTTTTCACTATAAAATAAAATCTGCCTGTATCTACCTAGTGGCTATTAAGCACACTCCGCAAATATAGCAATCCAGCTCTTTATATAAAGGGAGACACGGTACAAAACAACATTGACACTTGAAGTCGACATCATACTGTTGATTCACCCCCTTTGTTTACCAGCTATACCAGTGATTCTTACAAATCTATAATAGCAGTACATGGGAGAGTGTTGAAGGATTTCTCACTCTGTCCTAAACATCTGCGCTAATTATTGGTGTACAAGGTTACACTGCGTGTTAATACTGGGGGCGATTTGTGCTACCTAACTAGCATTACCATAGTAGCCCCAATCTTGGGTGACTATCAGAGAAATCGTTGTTAATACTTACCTGCTAGTTGAATGCCGATATTAGAACTGTTGACATCTGAAGTCGACACTACACTCTTGACTTCTCATTTATGTTCATTTATGTTCACTACTGATTAAAATCTATCTATTTATATCTACCGAGTGGCTATAGACCACACTCCCCAAACATAGCAATTCTAGCTATAGATGTGAGGAGATATGGTATGAATATAAGTTACACCTGAAGCCGACACCACACTGTTGATTCCCCACCAATGTTAACTTGATTCCCAATAAATCTGCTTATATCTACCCAGTGGCTATAAACCACCCTCCCCAAACACAGCAATTCCAGCTTTATATGATGGGAGATAGGGTATGAATATAATTGTATATGGGATTTTACCTTTTATGAATCCAGATCTATGTTAACAAACTTGCAGATCCCTTTGGAATTTTTCCTGAAGTGGGTCCGTATTAGGATACACAGTTTAGGTGGACTTCAGATAAATTTTGTGAACTTTATGAACTATTTGTTAAAACTGTTCCAGATCGTGTCATTATTGTAGATACAGGAGAATGTGTATTTGCAAAACTCCATGTGCATATGAGGACTGAGCCATTCAAACACTTTAATAAAATTTATTACATTAACAATTAGTGTTGGCTACTTACCCCTGTAAATTGAAATCACAATAAGCAATACTGTGTGTGGAAACAGTGAGCCGCCGTTATTTTAATACACTGTATGTTATGTTTGTGTGTTCTTATATTTCGCTCTTTTAATCAATAAAGAATAAAAGTTACTTTTTATTCGTGATAGTTTTCATAGGTGCACCACATAAGGACATACTCTTCCTCTTTTTGTGCATGTTAATCTTTTATGTCCAGTGGTAGCACACCTCCGACAATACCCATATATAACAAATGATGTGATAAATGGGGGTTCACCCACTTTAAACCTCCAATAGACGAGGGTCCTGTGCGAATAGCAACCTCTGTTGTGTCTCCATACCTCATAACATATATATTTATTTGTCATTAAATCAATTACTTCCTAAATGACACTTAAACACATTACTAGCACTTTAGATTAACCCTTACATCATGTTAAGTTGAAATACTTCATTGTTGCCCCTTTACCTGTGTTTTATGTATGCATAATATTTTTGCAAATGCAATTCTTCTAAAAGGTCAAATTGGGATTTACACATGAGAAATGTCAAATACCTACAGTTTAAAACACAGTGGGTGAGATTTAATAGGATGAGAGATTCAGAAAGTGAGAGATTTGGTGAGAAATCTCCAGGTTTTTTTAAAGCGACAATCATTTACACTGCAAAATCAAACTGGTTTAGCAGTGTAAATGATTGCCGCTTTAAAAAACCTGGAGATTTCTCACCAAATCTCTGAATCTCTCATCCTATTAAATCTCACCCAGTATGTTTGCAGCATATATTCTAGTACAGGTTGAGTATCCCGTATCCAAAATGCTCGGGACCAGGAGAATTTTGGATAACGGATTATTCCGTATTTCGGAATATTTTAATATTTCAATTATGTATTTTGAAGTATCTTGCATGTTTGCTGTATAAACACATAAAATACACACAAATATATTTTATTACCACATAAAATACACACAAATATATTTTATTTGTTCAAAAAACAAGGTTTCAAAACATGAAACAAAATTTGTGTACTATCTCAGATATTGAATTTGAATGCCAAGCAATCATTTTCTTGCACATATATAGTGCCAGTTACATATCATGTCACCAGTAGTGCTGTTACAAATGTCCCCAGTGAGTTTTTAGCAAAAAAAAATATTTTTTTTTTCACTTTCTGGAATGTATGGTTTTCGGAATAATTCGGATAACGGATACTCGGATACGGGATACTCAACCTGTATTTTGTAATGGGCCATTTATGCAGCAATGCTTCCAATTGAACCTGTGAAAAGTGTTTAATTAATCACTTATGAGGAGTGGATTGTATTGTGGTCAGCTGCGAGTGTTTAAGGTGCGGCCGTACTAATTGGGCGATCCGAATGCCTAGCGCATGAACCATTGCCTTCCGAGGACTGAAACTTGCTTATTGACACCGAAGATTTCTGCCGTGTTGGTTCGCTTGCACTGGTTGTCCGGTCCGAATGCAAGCCTACCACTGTTCATGCACTCCCACGTGTATGCCCAGATTTATGCCCAGTTTTGCCCACTTTGAAACCGCGCCCTATTGTACGCCCACATGACGCCGATATTACGCCCATATTTCCCGAGGGAGTTCGGTGCACATTTGTAGACGGTATTGGATTTTGTCAGAAAGAGTTAACTAGAATAAGGCCCTGTGTGCTAGTGCAAATTTTGGCCTATTCTGTGTGGCATAATGTGCAATGGGGCGTATTGCACTGGGAAGGGAATATTTTTTGCACATGGGGAAACGCCGGTAGTAAGTTTTGTACACCGGTAAGTAAGTGTACAAAAAGTAGATCCCAGGTTACAAAAGTCCGGCCACCCCTACCTTAAGTGGATATTTGCCAGGTTCATTACATAAGTGTCTGGTGGGGCTACTGGCTCGATATATTTATATATCCAAAACTGAAACATTGTTCCAATCATACTGTACTTCATATGCAACTGTAAAAGTTTTATAAGCTTAGTTAATTATAATATTTGGAATTTGGATGTTTTTTTAACCTGACAATTTTTAAATGTTCACTTAAGCCATATTCTCTGTCCGAACTGAAATGACTCAGCTTCTATTCCCGAAGGATGTCTCTGGAAGAATTCATGATGCTAAATAATTTTTCTTTAGTTGGTCAGCTGGACTCAAGGGACCCCTTCCTGTCTAAGCCTGTTCTAAAATGAGACAGAAATAAGAAGAGTTGCTATGGCAACCTCGTTACACAGCAGGTACCCGCTATCTCTGAGAAAAGTTTGCTTTTTATTTGATTCTTATTCTTTGTTTTCTTCCTGCCGTGCTTAAATTGTAACAACAAATATTCCCCCCCCCCAGTTTTTCATAAGACAGTAAAAAATACTGTGACCACAGACGAAAGCCACAGCTCCGCGCCTGCCACACAGAGATCTTATGGTAGTCCTGAACACTGCGGGAATCCAAATCAATTATTCCTTGATTGCTGCCTGGGGCATTTTATTTATGAACGCTCATGATAGAATTTTGATAATAAGTAAACGTCACAATGGAAAAAAGAGTAATTGAAACCATTGGCTTCACTACGTGGGTCCGGCCCACATCTGGGCATCAGTCACCTAGGAGTGACACCACAGTGCTGAATCTGCTCTGTAATATGAGCCAGGTGCTGCACTGTAACAGTAAGTGCAAAACCTGGCGCCTGTGTAGGAGCCAGCACTGTAGCCAAGGCACTCTCCAGGTGCAACCTACAGTAGGAGCAAGTTTCATCTTTGCTCCTTTGTCCATGGCTATTCTATTGTTCTCAGCTGCAATACAATACGTATTGCAGCTGAGAACAATAGAATAGCCATGGCTAGCCATGGCCAAAGGAGCAAAGATGAAACTTGCTCCTACTGTACATCTCCCAGACCCCTGCAGTGACAAATATGGGTATTTGTACATGCCCCAAAACCCACAAGGCCACACCCGCTTTTCCTGCCACAAAGCCATGCCTACTTTTTCACATGTGAAGGAACAGTGGAAATGCACATTGGTCAGCCAATATAAGGCATTCACTGGCTGACAACTTACAACTTAGAAAATATTGCATCAGACAGACATGCTGGATGATCTGGCATGGCCAACAGTTCGATATTTTTCGCAACTGTTGAGTTGCATGTACAGTACAACACAATAGTATGGTATGGCCGCCATCTTGGTTCTCAGAGTTACGTAAATGGAGTCTAGGAATCAGTTGAAATAAAAATGCAAACCCAGTGCGCAGCCATACTATTACACATAAATTCATATTCCCCACTTGCACACAAATAAAATATAGATAAATGGTTTTAATTCGCAGCACATAATTTAAATGGTAAAACACAATCTTTCATGTACATATTTCGCATCTCAGTGTTCCGTCTCTCATGCGCAGCGCTCCGGTCCGGGTTAGAAGTTCATATCTTGTAACAGTCAGAAGTTATGGAGCTATTACATATTTAAGTGTTATTTTGCCACGAGGACAGTGTAACCAGAAGATCTGGTTGTAAAAGGTTTCTCAGCATGAGCTATGACCCCTATGACGATGCCTCAAGACAAAGAAACCTAGGTGCATTCTCCTGCACCAATCCAAGAGAAGTGACATCCGATCTTCTGACCAATGATGACCATCACTACCCCCCCCCCCTCTACCTGGACACTATAAGAGGTCAAGCATGACCTAAACTCAGTCACTTTTCCTCCTCTATTTCCCTGGGCTATATTCTGGAAAGTGAGCTCGGACCAGGTTGCGCCAGCGCTATTGATGAGACGGTAACTGTTGCATTCCTGTATGTGTATTCTGTAGTGTGGCTGATTGCATTTTATAACTCTTAGTAGTTTAGAACATACTCCGTATTGTGTAACAAACTGTATACTGTGTTATATTGTTTCTCTCTCTTTCTGTAACCCCCTGTTGTCCGTTAGGGACTGAAATACATGATTTGGAGACTTTACCCCCTTATTCTGTAATTTATACTTGAGTCTTGGCTTTTATTCGTATTTAGCGACAAAGGGTTAAAAGGAAATTATCCTTAAAATTGTACTCACATTTGGGTACTAAGTACAGCGAAAGGATACCGCTTCATAGGCATCGGTATAGCGTGTTTTATACACTGACAAGGTTCGCTATGCTGCACTACACTTTTGTTCTCACGTAGCTAGGAATAAAAGGTTAGTAGTTTACGGACACGCACTTCACTTATCGTCCATCTGGTTATATTTATATTGGTATTGATACCCAGTATAGGTGATCTTAAAGTACTAATAAAACTGAAAACTACCAGTTATATTGCATACAGTTAGCACAGTTTCACACAGTTAAATTGCACATGCCCCTTCCCCCCCACCATTCCGTTGAATTTTCTTAGGGCTGTTATTTGCAGGCAGTACCCGGTGCGCACTGTTTAGGCTCTTGCTCAGCACTTCCGTGCATGCACAGCTTTCCAAGTGATGTTATTGTAGTGGCAGCGGTGTAGCTTTGTTTGGGGCGCCCCCCCGCCGTTAATGGGGGGGGCGTCCCCCGCCCATCCGGCCGGCCGCCCCCCCCTCCCCCCCCGTGCCTGCCTCCCGTGCCCCCTCCCCCCATTGCTGCATGCTTACCTGTCCACGCGTCCCGGCTCCCCTCCTGGCTTCAATAATTTCTATGCAGACGGACCACGATAAAATGGCCGCCCCCATACCGCAGACAGTTTCAGAGAACAGTCTGCTTTATGGGGCGGCCATTTTATCGTGGTCCGTCTCCATAGCATTGATTGAAGCCAGGAGGGGAGCCGGGACGCGCGGACAGGTAAGCATGCGGGGGATGGGGGGCAGGGGGATTACTATAGCACCGCAGCCCCCCTGGCGCCCCCATATGCACAGCGCCCCCCCCCGCGACCGCGGGGGCTGCGGTGCTATAGTTACGCCACTGTGTAGTGGTCAAAGCAACAGGAGCCAGGTGTCCACACTCAAAAGGTGAGTGAGTTAAGTGTGTGTGCTCACTAGGAGGTTCATGAGAGATGGCGAAGGCTGATAAGGGGGATGCTGAAAGAGGGTAACTAACACAGAGAGGGAGCCTGGAAGAAATGGGAGATGCTGGGACACACAGAGAAGGAGGCTTAACCAGAGAAGGAGGCTAAAAGACATGGGGATACTGAAAGACACAGGGAAGGTTGGCTGACACAGAGAGGGAGGCTGGAAGACATGGAGAATTCTGAAAGACATATGTGATATACACGGTCCGGGGTAAGATCGTTTACTCCAGTTCATTGGTACACAATGGATGAGTATGGATTTACGGAGACAGATGCAGTTGAACGAGGTTGATTTTATTGATTATCGCTAAACAAAGCAAACAGCTTCCACCTTTCGGGCCTACAATTGAATGGTTTCCATAAGGTCAACCCTGCAAATTACCATAACCAGTAGTAACTATCGTAGCATACAAGACTCAAAATAACAATTGTGTCCTATCACACGTTAGCCTAAATCAGAATCTTGGCATAAATTGGGCTATATTAACCAGATAACTAATACAGGTTTGACTCACACTGAGGTCACCTTTAACCTATCCAGCAATCAGGGTAACACTCTAAAGAACCTCTTCCTTCCTGACTTACTCTATCAACCAACATACATATATAATGCCTAACAATGGGAGACCTAAAGGTATCGGTACCCGGTTACTGTCCTCGAACCAAATCTAGGACTCGGCCTGTGCCACTCCCCGGGGAAGGTGTCATTAATGGAGAACCCTGGCCTTCCTACGGATCAGTAGCCTGGGGAGTACTTGGCCTGGCCTTCCTACAGATCAATAGCTTGGGTCTCACTTGCTGCAGGCCTACGGATAAATAGCCTAGGGAGTACCTAGACCCGGATATGGGGTAAATCTGTAAAATGCAGGGTATTATTCAGTCCGGCCGCAAGGTGGCACTGTTCCCTCACAAATCAATGGGTCTATTAGAATAGGTGCCCTGATGTATGGAACCTGGTGAAATTAGCAATCCTCAAATGGGTGCCCGCAGGGGTCAAGGGTCCCTGTTGAATCTCCACCTCTCTCTCTCTGCCATAGGGGCTACATGGAAGGGGCAACCAGCAGCAGGTCTGTCCCTCTGGCACGGAATTGGGTCCCAGGTAACAGTTCTGCAGGGACTAGCTGTGGTGACACCCTTCCAGGGTCACAGAAGTCAATATGGGGGTGATCTACCTGTGGGGCGATTCCCCCGGATGTCTGACTCCTCTCTCTCTTGGGGGCAGATGCTGGATGCCTGTCCTCTCGGTGTGCCCCGCTCTGTTGCTGCTCCTGAGGGAGATGGCGTCCGAGTGCCTCCTCTCTCCCTCTCTGCCGCTCCCTGCAGTGGCTCTCTACAGTGGATGGCCTGTCAATTAGCGCCCCCTCTGCTGTGTGCGGAGCGGTAGGCACTTGGCTTCTGCACCTCCTGACTGTCTCTGAAGTCACCTCTGCCCGCCGGATGCAACTGGAAAATTCTGAAGGGTGGGTGACACAAAGAGGCTTAAAGACATGGAAAGGCTGAGAGACACAGGGAAGTGTGGCTGACACAGAGAGAGGAGACACAGAGAAGGTTGGCTGACGCAGAGAAGGAGGCTGGAAAACATGGAGAATACTGAAAGACATAGGGAAGTTTGGCTAACACAGAGAGGGAGGTTGAAAGACATGGATAATGCTGAAGGGTGGCTGACACAAAGTGGCTGGGAGACATGGAAAGGCTGAGAGACACAGAAAAGGGAGTATAACACAGAGAGAGATGCTGAGAGACATTGGAAGGCTAAGAGAGGCTGAGAGATATAGAGTGAGGGGAGGCTTAGAGACAAAGGGGACAATTTATCGCCAACCATATCATCAGATGTGGATGTGCTGTGATAACATTTACCCAACTCAAAGGGATAAAGGTCTGTCCCTGTGATGGCTCGCCCAGCACTCTGAGTATTCTTCACGAAAAACACCCTGAAGCTGTTCTGCGTATGTACCCCAACCTCTTCCCTCACAACGATCCCCCCCCCCCCCCCCCCACTCTATAATGGACAAAATCATATGCACTGCAGGTGGGGCAGATGTAACATGTGCAGAGAGAGTTAGATTTGTGTGTTTTATTGTTTCTGTGCAGGGTAAATACTGGCTGCTTTATTTTTACACTGCAATATAGATTTCAGTTTGAAGTACAAACCCCACCAAACTCTAACTCTCTCTGCACATGTTACATCAGCGTCACCTGCAGTGCATATGATTTTGTCCATTAGAGAGTGATTGTGCCCTTGCAAGTGAACCAGAATAACCCCCTATGTTGGGTGGTTCTGATTTTTGCAAATTTAATGGATTTACTAAAAGCAAAAACTTATTTTGCATAGGTATCTTCTGGTAGAAGGAATCTTGGACCTCTGTGTCAAAATCCCTTAGTAAATAGAGTGTGTTAACATCATACTGACACTGCGTGCAATGCTGATCAGTGTGTTCAATGCATTCCTTTATCTCTCACTGCTGTCTGTGAACGCTGTGGATTGTTTGAGACAGGGATGCTGGAACATGCTTAATTACAGCTGAACAGTCTATGATATTAAAGGGTCACTCAGATATGAGCCAGGAAGGAAATACATTATTCAGTATTAAGCTGCTGGTACAGTATAATGCAGCAGCGAGGCAGAGATTACAGACCGCTGAAACTTCTATTACAATTTTAAGGCCATTACTTACTGGTGTCTAAATACTGCATCTGAATTTGGAAAAGCATGCAGCCAAGATAGAATCAGTGTGAGCAGCGGTATAGATACCAGAGCAAAGTAAGATTCAATAAAGACAGGCAGGGTTACCCCTGTATGTACAGTATATTAAAAGAAGGAATGTAAATGAGATCTTGTATATGTGTTATGATGGCCACGCAGTGTGAAATAGGCATGAGTAATTGTAATATGAATAAAATCCTTAATGTGACAGTATTTGGGTTTCAAATCATTGGGCCGGAGCCATTCATTATGGATCTGAGAATTGACAGCCTGATGCCATTTGGGGCCAGGGAGAGAACAGCAACAGCCTCTATTTTGCAAAAGGCAGACCTCACCACCTGCAACGAACGGATTGTGTGACCCCCGTGGGTCACGCACTCAGCCAATAGTGTTGCAGATGATCCAATGTTGTGTACCAATACTTAGCTTGGATTAGTATTGTATGCAGTAGCTGTGAAGCCTTCTGCTGCACTGTCATACTACAGCAATGGCTGCTGCTTCCATGTAAGCAGTGTACCAGTATACAGTACTTGCAATCAAGCTGCTGGCTATTGGGATTCTTGTCGGCATCTCCAGTGATGTTGGGATTCTGGCACCATTGTTTTGGCTGCCGATTGGGATTCTGGGGCTGAGATTTTGACTGGTGGCTGCATCCCTTTCACCTCTGTATTTAGCTAATCATGAGTGTGAGGGAACCCTCAGCTGTAATGGAGTTTGTGGGTACACAGTGCCAAATGCAATTTATCATGTAAGTCATTTTAAGTAAATGTAAGTCATTCTTTCCACAACATACAAGGGTGTGATCAGTCTGATGAGTATAACGGGGTGTATCTAGCAGTTTCCGCTGCTAAAAACATTATTGGGGGACCTTGCATATGTAGTCCTTTGCAGAGCCAGATTAAGGGGGGCACAAAAGACATCCCAGATGATCTATCCCAGACCCCCTCTGTCAAGGTGCACCCCGGCCAGAACACACTGACAACACTGACTGTCCCTCTTGTGCAGCAGCAGAAGGAAGAACCTGGCAGCTGAGTATAAGCAGGATGGCATAGAGTTTCAAAAGCAGAGTTAGGTTGTGGGGGGGGGGGGGGGGGGGGGGGGGACAGTGCTGCAAGTGACCCAGGGATCACAGCTCTGCCTTGTACCATGTGAGCCAGGACAAAGTAAGATATACTAAAGAGATTAAAACATTGCAAGTGATGAGTGAAGTAAGGTACAGTAGAGTAGTGTTAGGGAGAGTAAAGAAAGGATTGTATAATTAGGAAAATAAGAAGTTACAGAAAAGGGTAAGGCACTGGACATAATATAAAAATAAAAGTAGATGATTAAAGTATGTGATAGATAGAAAGGAAGGCAGGATGCTCTATGAAAGAGATTAGAAAGAAAAGCCAGTATATTATGCGAGATAGGAGAACCAAAAGCAAGTGACAGAGGTATGTTATATAAAAGAAAGGAGAAGCCCAAAGGGCCAATTAGGAGCGCTGGTTCTATGTAATTAAAAGATCCCAACCACTGTGCACTATTGCTGCCCCTTGTCAGAGTTTGTGTACCTCAGAACAAGATACATAGAGATATGGTGGTAGATGCTCAATTATTTCAGTAATATTACTCAGGTGCATGAGGGAGGGGTTAATACTGAGTAAGTAACAAGACATTGGTGCCCCCAGCACACTGAATGGTATTAGTAACCAATCTTGAACACTACATGATAATAGAATTCAGAGATATTGGTTACATATACCTGCGCAGGTGTATGATATGCCCCCAAGCCACGTCAAGGCTTCTCTGTATATTGGGGGTCCCTAGCACTATATCTAGGTGCAGGGTGCTGCACCCCAAAAACTATCATAAGCTAGGAAGCCCAGCAGTGAGATACTATAGTGTTAATAATTAGTGATAGGAAGCTGAAGCTATATATAAAGAGAGATAAAATAAAAAATGAAATGTAATTAAAATAAGAGAGAGATAGTGAGATCAGCAGCAAAACGCTTTCTCCGCCTGTGTATAACGTCATTGGCTTCCTCAGTTGTGCTAAGGAACTGAGGAAGCCGCTGACGTTATACACAGGCGGAGAAACGCGTTTTGCTGCTGATCCTGAGATAGCCTGGTCCGGATACCACAACCTATTGCTGCTGATACGCTTACAAGAAGCAGCTATTAATTGCACTTGACTGGTGAACAAGCTCTCTCTCCGCAAAACAACAGGAGAGTACCTCTATTCAAACAGAGGATTCATTGTTCCAATTAACTTGGACATTATTTGAGCTGGATAGAATCACCACTAAAGACACTTCTGCCATTTCTATGCGGGACTGGTAAATATAAATGCCTTGCATATCAGTTAAAACCAATTGATGCCTCAAATCTTAAACAACCATTCTAGCCTCATACCAGATATTGTGTGATTAATTGACAAGCCTCTGTATGTTATATGTTGTATGTTGTATGTCTTGTTGTGTTATATGTGATGCACCCCTTGAAAGTACATGTCAGTGCAAACTGCATGTTCTTTTCCTTTTCTTGTTATATAAAAGAAAGGAACATGAAATAAATGAGAATAAAGACTAAGGGTAAATATGTGGCTTCTAAGAGTGGAGAGACTAAAGAAAAGAGTGTCATAGGGACCCGAGGGTGGTTAAATATAGAGGAATAGGGACATAGTTGCCTACCCTCCGGTATTGCCGGGAGGCTCCCAAAGAGTGGATGGCCCTCTCATCCCCCCTGGAATGCAGGAGTCCCTCTGTCAAGGCAGAGCAGCAGTGATTTGTCCCACCAGCGCATGGCCTAAAGTTGGGAGGTATGAAGATGCACCGGATGTATAACAGAGTCTGTAGACACTGACAATGGATGTCTCAGCCTTTGTACATTTGAACACACATTCCAACACACAGATGTGCACCACAGAAGGGCTTTGTAGTAGCATTAGTTTGAAGTCGCAAACACAACTGCAACAAAAGACTCAAGGAGGGCTGTGTCGGTACAAATAAGGAGGGAATATCCCTCCCCTCTAGATAGACCCTACCTTCTCTACAGCTTCTTCCAGAAATGGCATGGGCTTGTTTTCCACCTCAATCCACCCCTGGTCCCACCCCAGTGTGTTCAGTAATTAGTACAGTGGCTGCTGCTATTCTTGCATGTGACAAGATAAATTATATTTTTCTATGTGTACCCAAGCATTATTAAACCATTAGTTTACATCTATTATACTCCATTGGTTTAAATGAAATATACAACCTTGGTTAAAGTAAGAGATAACACAAACAATTCAGAATAAATGAAAACTATATGACTAAATAGAAACAAACTAAAAGATTAAAATTGTCTGCGGCAAGGTCTATAAAGCATTAAGATTTCTATGAGGAGGTCAAAACCACAAGCATTTCAGGGCTTTTGTTTTTAACAATATAGTGAAAAAATATGTGCGTAACAGTCAGCAACACAAACATGAATCATTTGGTCAGCCCTGGCTTAATATAAAGTCTAAATAGTGGCACTCATCATAGACTTTCAACAAATCAAGCAATAAGACAATACTGCCGTTCAGAAGCAAACATTCTGGGGGATACATTTATCAATCACAAATGTCATCATATTTATGGTTATTTTAAAAACCATCTGATTTATTAAAGTCAGATGCTATGGAAACTCAGTGGTGGGGGAGAACCCATGGTGGCTTGGAGGTGTTGGGTGTCTTGTGGGTGCTGGGTTTTTGCTGCCTGGATCGCAGTCAAAGCTTATCTACAGTCCCGTCTCATCTGCCCCATTGAAAATGTCTCTCCCAACATTGCCAGTTATTATGGAGGCTAGAGGAAGATTCTCTCCTGTTTGTGGCAGTGGCACATTATCACCAGTGACACAATCTTCTTCGGGAATAAATATAAGCCAGAGCAAGGGAGGAAAAGGATGATGTTGCAGCGGGTGTGGTGATTTGCTGTCCCATAGTAAGCTCTTACTGGCTTGCCAATTGCAAAAAGCTGCCCATTGATTGGCTGAGCTTAAACCTTTATAGATTCAAGTTTGTCAGTGCCAGATCTTGACAGACATCACGCCCAAGTGACCCAGGGATCACAGCTCTGCCTTGTACCATGTGAGCCAGGACAAAGTAAGATATACTAAAGAGATTAAAACATTGCAAGTGATGAGTGAAGTAAGGTACAGTAGAGTAGTGTTAGGGAGAGTAAAGAAAGGATTGTATAATTAGGAAAATAAGAAGTTACAGAAAAGGGTAAGGCACTGGACATAATATAAAAATAAAAGTAGATGATTAAAGTATGTGATAGATAGAAAGGAAGGCAGGATGCTCTATGAAAGAGATTAGAAAGAAAAGCCAGTATATTATGCGAGATAGGAGAACCAAAAGCAAGTGACAGAGGTATGTTATATAAAAGAAAGGAGAAGCCCAAAGGGCCAATTAGGAGCGCTGGTTCTATGTAATTAAAAGATCCCAACCACTGTGCACTATTGCTGCCCCTTGTCAGAGTTTGTGTACCTCAGAACAAGATACATAGAGATATGGTGGTAGATGCTCAATTATTTCAGTAATATTACTCAGGTGCATGAGGGAGGGGTTAATACTGAGTAAGTAACAAGACATTGGTGCCCCCAGCACACTGAATGGTATTAGTAACCAATCTTGAACACTACATGATAATAGAATTCAGAGATATTGGTTACATATACCTGCGCAGGTGTATGATATGCCCCCAAGCCACGTCAAGGCTTCTCTGTATATTGGGGGTCCCTAGCACTATATCTAGGTGCAGGGTGCTGCACCCCAAAAACTATCATAAGCTAGGAAGCCCAGCAGTGAGATACTATAGTGTTAATAATTAGTGATAGGAAGCTGAAGCTATATATAAAGAGAGATAAAATAAAAAATGAAATGTAATTAAAATAAGAGAGAGATAGTGAGATCAGCAGCAAAACGCTTTCTCCGCCTGTGTATAACGTCATTGGCTTCCTCAGTTGTGCTAAGGAACTGAGGAAGCCGCTGACGTTATACACAGGCGGAGAAACGCGTTTTGCTGCTGATCCTGAGATAGCCTGGTCCGGATACCACAACCTATTGCTGCTGATACGCTTACAAGAAGCAGCTATTAATTGCACTTGACTGGTGAACAAGCTCTCTCTCCGCAAAACAACAGGAGAGTACCTCTATTCAAACAGAGGATTCATTGTTCCAATTAACTTGGACATTATTTGAGCTGGATAGAATCACCACTAAAGACACTTCTGCCATTTCTATGCGGGACTGGTAAATATAAATGCCTTGCATATCAGTTAAAACCAATTGATGCCTCAAATCTTAAACAACCATTCTAGCCTCATACCAGATATTGTGTGATTAATTGACAAGCCTCTGTATGTTATATGTTGTATGTTGTATGTCTTGTTGTGTTATATGTGATGCACCCCTTGAAAGTACATGTCAGTGCAAACTGCATGTTCTTTTCCTTTTCTTGTTATATAAAAGAAAGGAACATGAAATAAATGAGAATAAAGACTAAGGGTAAATATGTGGCTTCTAAGAGTGGAGAGACTAAAGAAAAGAGTGTCATAGGGACCCGAGGGTGGTTAAATATAGAGGAATAGGGACATAGTTGCCTACCCTCCGGTATTGCCGGGAGGCTCCCAAAGAGTGGATGGCCCTCTCATCCCCCCTGGAATGCAGGAGTCCCTCTGTCAAGGCAGAGCAGCAGTGATTTGTCCCACCAGCGCATGGCCTAAAGTTGGGAGGTATGAAGATGCACCGGATGTATAACAGAGTCTGTAGACACTGACAATGGATGTCTCAGCCTTTGTACATTTGAACACACATTCCAACACACAGATGTGCACCACAGAAGGGCTTTGTAGTAGCATTAGTTTGAAGTCGCAAACACAACTGCAACAAAAGACTCAAGGAGGGCTGTGTCGGTACAAATAAGGAGGGAATATCCCTCCCCTCTAGATAGACCCTACCTTCTCTACAGCTTCTTCCAGAAATGGCATGGGCTTGTTTTCCACCTCAATCCACCCCTGGTCCCACCCCAGTGTGTTCAGTAATTAGTACAGTGGCTGCTGCTATTCTTGCATGTGACAAGATAAATTATATTTTTCTATGTGTACCCAAGCATTATTAAACCATTAGTTTACATCTATTATACTCCATTGGTTTAAATGAAATATACAACCTTGGTTAAAGTAAGAGATAACACAAACAATTCAGAATAAATGAAAACTATATGACTAAATAGAAACAAACTAAAAGATTAAAATTGTCTGCGGCAAGGTCTATAAAGCATTAAGATTTCTATGAGGAGGTCAAAACCACAAGCATTTCAGGGCTTTTGTTTTTAACAATATAGTGAAAAAATATGTGCGTAACAGTCAGCAACACAAACATGAATCATTTGGTCAGCCCTGGCTTAATATAAAGTCTAAATAGTGGCACTCATCATAGACTTTCAACAAATCAAGCAATAAGACAATACTGCCGTTCAGAAGCAGACATTCTGGGGGATACATTTATCAATCACAAATGTCATCATATTTATGGTTATTTTAAAAACCATCTGATTTATTAAAGTCAGATGCTATGGAAACTCAGTGGTGGGGGAGAACCCATGGTGGCTTGGAGGTGTTGGGTGTCTTGTGGGTGCTGGGTTTTTGCTGCCTGGATCGCAGTCAAAGCTTATCTACAGTCCCGTCTCATCTGCCCCATTGAAAATGTCTCTCCCAACATTGCCAGTTATTATGGAGGCTAGAGGAAGATTCTCTCCTGTTTGTGGCAGTGGCACATTATCACCAGTGACACAATCTTCTTCGGGAATAAATATAAGCCAGAGCAAGGGAGGAAAAGGATGATGTTGCAGCGGGTGTGGTGATTTGCTGTCCCATAGTAAGCTCTTACTGGCTTGCCAATTGCAAAAAGCTGCCCATTGATTGGCTGAGCTTAAACCTTTATAGATTCAAGTTTGTCAGTGCCAGATCTTGACAGACATCACGCCAGATCCAAGATCCAAATCCAAGAAGAGCCTACTCCTAACCTCCTCCAGGATGGGCAAACTTCCCCTTGTGAATGTTCCTTTTCATCTTCAAGTGCAGCCCTTTATCCAGTGCCGGACACAGCCTCATCCATAGGCCTTTTCTAGCTTCCTGATAGGGCCCCCTTCATTGCTATAGAGTATTTTACTACCACAATATATGTAAATGCAGAGGCATGTTAAGAGAAGGGGGAGGAGATTTGTAGTCTCTATCTGCATGCCCCCTTTTCTCTAGCCGGTAGTGCAAGAGAATAGACTGCCAAAGTCGTAGTGTATTCACAGTTCTCCCAGACTTATGCAGTGCTGACACAGCCAACACAGGACTCCAGAGAGGTGAGTATTAATAACCATGGTTGCATAAATGTGTAATTGTGCTTAAAATTAAATCTCACTGCTTTTAATTGCCCCATTCCCACTGGCGATTTCACTAAGATGATTTTTTACTTTTTCAAACACATCTGAATTCTGTTGCATTTACTGCAAGTAAAAAAAATGAGGAACCTAAATGAGTTCCAAAGGCCTGGATGTTTATACTTACATTTTCTTAAAACACTACTGGGTATGAGGACCATACGCTGGGCTTGCTGCAGCATGGTAGTACATACTTACTTACATCAGTGGCAATGTATTGTCAGATGGCAAATCTTCCCTTGTTTGTGTCCTATATGTTGTTGCTCAATCCAACCTCCATCCTCATAAAGGGCCTTATTCTAGTTCACTCTTTCTGACAAAATCCTTCTTAGATGGACAAAACCATGTGCACTGCAGATGTTACTTGTGCAGAGAGAATTAGATTTGGGTGGGGTTTACTTCAAAGTGAGATCTATATTGCAGTGTAAAAATAAAGCAGTCAGTATTTTCCCTGCACAGAAACAAAATTACTCACCCAAATCTAATTCTCTCTGCACATGTTCCATCTGCCCCCCTGCAGTGCACATGGTTTTGTCCATCTAAGAAAGATTTTGTCAGAAAGAGTGAACTAGAATAAGGCCCAAACTGAGTGAACATGAGGGTGTGATTAGCACGGCCATGTTGCATCTACATCTGTGGATTCCAAACGATTTCCTAATAGACAAATTGTGCATGGGTAGAATAGGCATTACTGCCTCACAGCACTGAGGTCATGGGTTTGATTCCCACCATGGCCCTAACTGTGCGGAGTTTGTATATTCTCCCTGTGCTTGCGTGGGTACTCTGGGTACTCTGGTTTCCTCCCACAATCCAAAAATACACTGGTATGTTAATCGGGTCCCAACATAATTAACCGTAGAATGAATGCACATATTGTAAGCTCCCTTGGAGCAGGGACAGATGTGAATATTAAAATATATTCTCAGCAAAGTGCTGCAGAGTATTATTATTTATTTATTAATTAACAGTTTCTTATATAGCGCACACATATTCCGTAGCGCTTTACAGAGAATATTTACCCATTCACATCAGTCCCAGCCCCAGTGGAGCTTACAATCAGTATTCCCTACCACATGTACATGCACATACATTCACTTTTGGGTTAATGTTGTTGGGAGCCAATCACCCTACCAGTACATTCTTGGATAGTGGGAAGAAACCGGAGTACCCAGAGTAAACCCACACATGCATGGGGAAAATATACAAACTCCACACAGATAGCACCAGGGTGGGAATCGAACCCATGACCTCAGCGCAGTAATGCTAACCCTTACTCCATCCGTGCTAGCTCAAGATGTGTGCGCTATATAAATAACTGGTAATAAATAAATCAGATTCTACGTATTTAGTTAGAACTTTCTATAAGATAATCATTAGAATCATCTGGTTGGTTAAAGTAGTAAATTCACCCCTAACTGAGCCAGAGGGAGTAATAAAGAAAAAGTAGGGATTTGCATGACAACTTTGTTTTTTTCTAGCCAAAAACAAATTGGCACATTTAAAAATGTTACATATATTTGTATTTAGATTTGGAAATGTCTGCAAGTGACAACATGATTCATTTCCACTATGGTTTCTGTAAGTTTGCAACAATCACAGCTGTCTTAGTTACGATGCTCAAAAATCTCACTTACACAATATGGCGCCTTTGCTATATATCTCACTTCACTCTGCTCACACACCTTTTCTATTAAAAGAATTCACTTGACTTGCAGTAAGCAGCTGATGAGGGTTCATGTGGCTGCAAGGAAGATCAAGCTGCCTTATTAACTGTGCGGTTCCCAGCCAGTCGCTGCTCTCCTGTGCCCTGACTAGTAATCCACGGTTTAGTGCTTATCTGGAAATAGTATGACGGTCTTAAAGGAAATCACAGAAAACAATTGGGAATTTATTTTAAAGGGGAAAGATGGTTGAAGATTGATACGTATTTTAGATTTGTCTATATAATGATTCAACTCCCACATCCCAGCTGCGGCAGCAAAACAGGGCATGGCATCCAATGCTGTCTAGGGCACCATGTCCTCAGTGCAGGGGGCCGGCAACCATTTTCCTGAAGCCGCGGCCGTGTTCTGGAAGCCGCGGCCAGCGCAGGAGGGCTGGAGGAGGTGGGTGGTGATCCAGTGCGGCCCGCAGCCAGTGACTGGCTAAGCGGCCCGGGGGGCACATGGCACCCTGCCCCCCGGCCCAGCCCGCCCCTGGACATATGGTTAGAATTGTATGAAAGATGCCCTGTATTGCAACTTGAGTTATAGGTGAAGTGTGTTAAATAGAGAGCATATGATTTGGAAGGGGGTGTGCATTGTTTTGTTTAATTAAAAAGCGGTTACAGAGTAAGATGTACATTGATAGTGTGGAGGGTACAGTGACATTTGTGGGTGTGGTAGTGTGTGTGCGTGTTGTTTAGGTGTGTGTGTGTGTGTGTGTGTGTGTGTGCAATAGTAAAGTAGGCATACTTGCCTACCCTCCCGCATTTAGCGGGAGTCTCCCGTTTTTCCAATCATTCTCCCGCCCCCCGCAAATCCCTGGGGTTCTCCCGGTTTTTTGTCCCCTTTCCAATGAAAACGGAATGCGCATGCGCGAACGCGTCATTGCGGGGGCGGGGCCTAAATGCGCGACGCCGTGACGTAATTAGGATGGCCACCGCGGGGCTGTGTGGGTAGCGCTGGCCTGAGCGTGCAGGAGCGGCACTGGCAGCGGCAGACAGTGAGTCGGGCAGCGGGAGCCGGGAGCACACAAGTGTCAGTCAGACTCGTCTCAGCGGTGTAAGGAGCAGCAGCTGCAGCCAGTAAGTAAAAGCTTAAAGTTAACTGAGTGTTTCTGACTGTAAGCTGCATTCCTCTCTCCCCCACTCACTAAGCCTGCTTCTTATCGATCACCTCTACCCTCACCACTGGTCCCCGACTGGCTCCCGTCCGAAGACGTGCTTCACTCCTCCTGTCGTCATGCCCCATTAATTTTCTAGCTGCCTGCCTGCCTTCCTACAAGGGACACTTAAAAGAGATAGAGAGAGAGAGTGTATATATAAGTGTGTATATATGTATATATAAGTGTGTATATATATATATATATGTATATGTATGTATATGTATATATATATGTATACGTGTGTGTGTATATATATATATATATATATATATATATATATATATATATATATATATATATATATGCGGTGTAAGTGTATGTAGGTTGCAGTGTGTGCCACTGACATGCTTTCATACAGCTGGAGATGTCACCTGTTTGTCATGTTCCCATGACTACTGTTATGTGAAATAATAATGAACATGGGATAGCTTACTATAGTCATTCTGTCATTTCTGCTTTTTGGGCAGGCACGGTCTAAGCCACTATATTGCTAAACTTTTCAAATCAGTAGGGCAGCTGTTGGCAAGAACACGTGGTTGACTACCGGAGCCATCTATTTTGGTATGTTTAATAAGCATCACGGTCTGTGGCATATGTATAATGGGCATCACGGTGTGTGGCATATATATCTATAATGGGCATCACGGTGTTCTGCATATGTATAATTAGCATCACGGTGTGTGGCATATGTATAATGGAGCATCACGGTCTGTGGCATATGTATAATGGGCATCACGGTGTGTGGCATATATATATAATGGGCATCACGGTATTCTGCATATGTATAATGAGCATCACGATGTGTGGCATATGTTTAATGGGCATCTCGGTGTGTGGCATATGTATAATGGGCATCACGGTGTGTGGCATATGTATAATGGGCATCACGGTGTGCGGCATATGTAAAATGGGCATCAGGGTGTGTGGCATATGTATAATGGGCATCAGGGTGTGTGGCATATGTATAATGGGCATCACGGTGTGTGGCATATGTATAATGGGCATCACGGTCTGTGGCATATGTATAATGGCCATCACAGTGTGTGACATATGTATAATGGGCATCAGGGTGTGTGACATATGTATAATGGGCATCAGGGTGTGTGGCATATGTATAATAGGCATCACGGTCTGTGACATATATATATATATATAATGGGCATCACAGTGTTCTGCATATGTATAATGGGCATCACGGTGTGCGGCATACGTGTAATGGGCATCACGGTGTGCGGCATATGTATAATGAGCATCACAGTGTGCGGCATATGTATAATGGCCATCACAGTGTGTGACATATGTATAATGGGCATCAGGGTGTGTAACATATGTATAATCGGCTTCACGGTCTGTGGCATATGTATAATGAGCATCACGGTGTGCGGCATATTTATAATGGGCATCACGGTGTGCGGCATATTTATAATGGGCATCACGGTGTGTGGCATATGTATAATGGCCATCACGGTGTGTGGCATATGTATAATGGCCATCACGGTGTGTGGTATCTGTATAATGGAGCATCACGGTGTGTGGCATATGTATAATGGAGCATCACGGTGTGTGACATATGTATAATGGAGCATCACGGTGTGTGACATATGTATAATGGAGCATCACGGTGTGTGACATATGTAAAATAGAGCATCACGGTGTGGGGCATATGTATAATGGGCATCACGGTGTGCGGTATATGTATAATGAGCATATGCCACATACCATGATGCCCAATATACAGTACATATGTGGCTGTCTCTGTGTCCTTGCTGTCACTCTCTCTGTGTTCCCACTGTCTCTCTGATGTCACCCTCCCTGTCCCTTTGTCCTTGAATTTTGTCTCATACTGTGTGGCACATTGTGTAAGGGCACTAGTACTAGATAGTATAAGGAGTCCTACTAGTGGGGTGTATGAGTGGTATGTGGTGTGGTACACGTCACTTAAAGACACGCCCCTTTTCCTGTGGCCACACCCCCTTTTGCAGAGCGCGCGCGCCTTCGGCGCGCGCAGAACTAAATCCTCTGGTTTGTTCCATACTCCGACTTTAAAATTTCCACGCTCTCTCTATATATATATATACTGTATGTATGTATATATATATATATGTAGATTGCTGTAGAAAGCGTCACTCCAGAGCTTGTGATCAAGTGAAAATTTATTGTGTCAATGCAGTTTCGGGCCTCAGCCCGTCATCAGGAGGCCCGAAACGGCAATGACCCAATAAATGTTAACTTGATCACAAGCCCTGGAGTGACGCTTTCTACAGCAATCTACATTGGCGCACCTGAACACATGTACACTGAAGCAGGCACCCAGGCAAGCATATTGACCCCGACAGCAGAAACAGAGAGTGCCGGTCCACTGATCTCTATATATGTATGTATGTATATATATAATGATGCGCGACGCTGCTCTCGGTGCATTTTGCTATCATCTAAAATCTCCCTCATTTTGCTTTTCAAAAGTAGGCAAGTATGATAGTAGGGTGTTTCTGAGTCAGTGGCTCCCCACTGGCGGAGGTCACGACACAGGAAAATAGGAGGCTGGGTAGTGATAGGGGTGTGTGGGCATAAGGGGCACTAAAGAGGAGGGTGGGGGACACTGTGCAGCTTCTGCCAGTGGGTGAGGGTCCAGCGTGGCAGCATAGGAGTACAGGACAGTGGCCCTGAGTCAGTGTCTCCTTCTATTGGGTGGGAGTTAGGGTGCATGAGAGCAGGAGGCTGGGCTATGAGGCATGATAGGGGTATGTGAGCAACACAGCTTCAGTGACTCCCCAGTGGTGGAAGTTACGGTTCAGGAGAGCAGGAAGCTGGGTAGTGATAGGGGTGTGTGGCCATACGGGGGACTAAAGAGGAGGGTGAGGGACACTGTGCAGCTTCTGCCAGTGGGTGAGGGTCCAGCGTGGCAGCACAGGAGTACAGGATGGTGCCTCTGAGTCAGTGTCTCCTCCTACTGGGTGGGAGTTAGGGTGCATGAAAGGAGGAGGCTGGGTGGTAATGCATGATAGGGGAATGTGGGCAACACAGGGTGAGTGGGTCCCCACTGGCGGAAGTTACGGGGCAGGAGAACAGGAGGCAGGGCAGTGATAGAGGTGTGTGGGCATGAGGGGTAGTAAAGGTTTTTGCCTGTTGCAGAGTAGGGATGGGCATTGGTGCAGACGCCATCGATGGTTGGCATTGATGGCGATTTTGCACCCTGCCATCGATAGTAGTAAAATATTACTTGGATAACCATTGATTGTTGTAGCTACCAATGGTCATCCATTATATCTGACTGAATAGGCTGTGGGACAAATCAGAACTCGGTGGCGGGACTGTTGGGTGTGGGGGAGCGGGGCTATGCTCCGTGTCCCGGCACCATAAAAAATTTTGAAACTTAATCGGTTCTCCTCTGCCATCAGCCATAAACCATCGATGATTTGAAATCATTGATGGTCGATGGGCATCCCTAGAACTGGAGGAGGGTGGGGGACAGTATGCAGCTCCCGGCAGTGGGTAAGCGTCTCCTCCCACTGGGAGGGAGTGAGGGTGCATGAGAGCAGGAGGCTGTATAATAGTGGTATGTGGGCAAGACATTGATAAAAGTTGTGGCGCTGGTGCAGAGGACCGTGGGACACTTCTGGCAGTGGGGGAACCTGCTGCGCGGCAGCCAGGGCCGGATTTCCCACCTAGTGGCGGCACCTGCTTGTGGTGGTAAAGGATCCCCCATTCTCACGGGGGTACGTGAGCGGGGTCGCGGGGGTCCGCTGCGGGGGTGGAATCGGGGGAGGGGGGGCGCAGGGGGCCCGTGAATCGCGGGAGGGGGCGGCGTGGGGGCCCACAAATCGTGCAGGGGGGCGCGAATCGTGGGAGGGGGTGCGGGGGGTGCTGCGAATTGCGGGAGGGGGGCGCATATCGCGGGTGGGTGGGTGCGGGTGGCCCGCGAATTGCGGGAGGGGGGTTGCGGGGGTCTGGGGTGGGGTGCTGGCAGAGGACCTGCCGCTCACCTGGTGGCTGTGGAGTAATGGTGGATGGTGGGCTTGTACTGTAGCTCTGGCTGGGCGGGGGAGGTGATGTCAAGGGGGTGGTGGTGTGTATAACACTGGTCCTTTCGGGTTTGTGTATCCCGCTGGGCGGGAACGTTATACACATAGAACACTGGTCTTTTCCCTGGGGGGGCGGGTTTGTGTATCCCGCTAGACGGGAACGTTATATACACAGGGGATGAGTGACAGATCTGGCTAAATATATAAGAGATAGGGCCAGATGTACTAAGCTTCAACAGTGATAAAATGGAGAGTGATAAACAGCCAGTCAATCAGCTCCTACCTGCCATGTCACAGACTGTGTTTGAAAAATGTCAGGGAGGAGCTGATTGGCTGGTTGTTTATCACTCTCCATTTTAACACTTTTGAAGCTTAGCCCATAGTACATCTGGCCCATAGAGAGGTGGCTTTCCCAGATTTTGTAGGGCAGAAACAGTAGATATATTTTAAACAGGTCGTCTCTAATCATCATGCTGTAACAATCTAAGTAAGGGGTCTTTATATTACCAGTAAATGTATTGATGATTCACATTCTGGGGACAATTCAGGTGTGTTTGCACAGGTCTAAATTCAGCCCCTCCGACAATGGGCCACTGCGCATGCACATAGTCTTTAATGCGCATGTGCAGAGCTGGCTGTTAGTGCTCTCGGCAAGTCTTCTCTTTGTCGAGGCGCTCGCAGGCTGAGTGATAGGCAGGGGGCGTTCCTGGGTGGACCTGACTGTGCCAATGTTCACACAAACGCTCAAAGTTTTTTAATCACACCTCATACACTGTTGTGTGCAGACAATTGAGGCTCACATGAGACACAGTGGGGGAAATTTATAAAGCCTGGTGAAGTGATAAATTGGCCAATATTAACATACTAGCCAATCGGCTCCTAATTGTCAACTTACATACTGGGTTTGAAAAATTAGAAGTTAGAAGCTGGTTGGCTGGTGCATTATCACTGGCCACTTTATAACTTCACCAGCTTAATAAATATGCCCCAGTATGTTTTGAAAATGTACTGGTATTGGGCAGTGACATGGCTTTGCGGACGCTCTGAGATGGGTGAGTTCTTGGAGTGTTGACGCCGTGTTCAGAGATGCAGAGACTTACCGTAACCCGACTCCTGCTCCGCCATCTCCTCTTCCGCTGAGCTGCAGCCTGGAGGTCCTGAGCGCAGGCTTTTTCAACTCAGGATGCCGGTGGGCAATTAAAATGCAGCACCGGCTGGTGAGCCAATCAGAGCAGCTGCTGGTACGTGAGCTCTGATTGGCTGAAAAGTCGGTGCAGCATTTTAATTGGCCGCCGGCAACCTGCGCTCTGGTACCTGCTTTGTTCAGCACACTGAGGCAGTCGGGGGGTAGCGGTGGGCAAAATTAACTGTCTGGGCCCTTCCAGAGGCCGGGGCTCGCTACAGCTGTACCCACAGCACCCATCCCTCCCAACTTGACCCTCTCCAGGAGGGACACAATGCTCTGCTCCTGGACTTTCTACTTAATGCATGATTACCTTCATCTGTGTTGAACAGGTTACTTGATAAGAAAGGTGCTTTAACACAGGTGATAGCAATCATACATTAAGAGGGAAGTGCAGGAGCAGAGCAATGTGCCCCTCCTGGAGAGGGTCATGTTGGGAGTTATGCCCCCCTATTGGCAGCCCTGATCTCAGCCCTTGCAAACTGGGATGCAGATACCCCGGGGACGGGCATTGTGTGACCAATAAAATATGCAAACATGGACATGACTGCTTTGGAGTAAGAATAAGGCCCCTCCTTGGCTACAAAATTAGCAATTTACGCTTTTTGTCCAGCAACTAGAGATATGAAATTCCCAGCATATGGCCAGCTGCACAGTTACAGCTACGTCTCCTGGTAAAAGAGGACTTTTAGTTTCATTCTGAACTTCACTTTCATTTAATTAAAGCCAGCATGTCCTGGGATCTATGCAGCAGAATATGTGTTTAATTAATCATCTTTGGAATCTGAAATGCAAGGCAGAGGTTCTAATGATTTCTTAAGCACTCAAAGCCCAATTAAACTTCTGAAAAAGGTTAATTTAATTTATAAAGGCAGATTTCTCCACCCTAAATCCAAGCGGTCCTCTTTGGAAAAGTCTTGATGCAGAATTAAACTAATGTATTGACCTTTGTAATATTTGGAATCTGATTTAATTGGAGAAATTCTTAATAATGTAGAAAGAGATTTGACATTTGCATGAGAAAAACAACAACTTTTCGCAGCATTTTCTTGTTATATTCAATTAATTTGCTAACCGGTTTAAACCATTCTCCTTCTTTGGAAACCTCTGTTCCTCTATAACAAGCATGTCCAAGTCCAAACTGTGACCCTCCAGCTGTTGTGCAACTACACATCCCAGCATGCCTTGCCATAGTTTTAGCATTCCCTAATAGCAAAGCTGCAGCAAGGCATGATGGGACTTGAAGTTTCACAACAGCTGGAGGGCCAAAGTTTGGACATGCCTGCTCTATATCCACTTGGATCTCCCCATTGCTTTGTCCATTTTTGGAAGCACTTCCAGAAAATAATTTGGTACTCTTTACCTAGAAGGGCGCCCATCGCAGCCATCGCGGGCATTGCATGCACTAAAAAATCGGGTGCGATGCGACCGACGCGATGTCCGCGATTTCCCATAGGGAACAATGTTAAATGTCCCAATTGACCCGATTTTTCTGTTCAATGTCTCAATTGACCCGATTTTTCCATAGGAAACAATTTTAAATGGGCCACAGAGGCCAAATAGGCACCCTGAAGTGTGAAATGGCCCCCACAATTGTTAACGCCACCCCACGATCAACGCCAACCCGCGAGGGGCGGCGGTATGCGTCCTACGACCTTTTCATACCCCCACTATCCATGTCGGCGTGGAGTTGAGAATAGAAAGTGTGGCGAGCGCAGCGAGCCCCGCGAGGGGACGCGGATACCATCACAGGTATCCGCGTCCCCTCGTGGGCTTCACAGCTGTCCGTGTCCGCTCGCCACGCTTCGGGCTCGGTGGCGAGCGCACTTTCTATTCTCAACTCCACGCCGACGTGGATAGTGGGGGTATGAAAAGGTCGTAGGGCGCGTACCGCCGCCCCTCGCAGGCTCGCTACGCTTCGGGTTGACGTTGATCGTGGGGTGGCGTTAACAATTGTGGGGGCCATTTCACACTTCAGGGTGCCTATTTGGCCTCTGTGGGCCATTTAAAATTGTTTCCTATGGAAAAATCGGGTCAATTGAGACATTGAACAGCAAAATCGGGTCAATTGGGACATTTAACATTGTTCCCTATGGGAAATCACGGGCATCGCGTCGGTCGCATCGCATGCGATTTTTTGGTCGCATGCGATGCGACCGACCCGATTTTTTTTTACTAACGATGCCCACGATCAAAATCGTGGGCGCCTTTCTAGGTAAAGAGTACCAATAATTTTGTAATCTATGGATAGACTTGGACAGACACGGTAGTGAGCTTCAGCTATTACCCATTTCTTGTTTTCTCCTGTGTGTCTGCTCCTTCCCTCTGTGTCTCTGTCTAACGTCAGTAACTTCCTTGCCTAGCCTCCGATAGCCTCCTTGTCCATTTTAAGACCTGGGACATCTGAGTACCGGGTGGACAGAATCCACCTGGCAAAGGCAGCTGCTATAGGTGAAACCTTCGCTAATAGGACACTGGAGGATGGCTGGGCGAGCGTAACACCTTGGATCACCGGCAACATGCACGCACTGACTCTAGTTTTATAGGAGAAAATGCACCCAAGAGCAAAAGGTCTCTGGTAGTAATGCCTCTGCCTATGCATTAATGGCCATGTCCAGCAGGGGCCCGATAAGGCTCAATCAGATGGGGATGAATTTTGCACTGTTTCCGATTGTTTGGGTCTGTGCATGCACATGGGAGAATTTGCACATGTGCAACCTCCTGTGTGAACGCCTTCAGCGAGTATCACACAGGGAAGGGAAGGGGTGCGGCAGGGGAACACCCAGCATTTTATGACCTTCCCTATGAAAATACTGGGCGTTCCCCTGGGAACGCAGGCAGGTTGATGCCTGCTCGGGGCGGGCGCTGATGTCCCATGATGTCAGCGCCCCTCCTTTTCAGCCATCTCCATCTGAAATAAAGGTCACTTTAGACTGACTTTTATTTTCGAAGGGGAGAAAAATCATTTGATGGTCGGCAACCATCGAATGATATCTTTCCCGCTCGGGCCGCTTGCTAGGGGATGTGTTCTCCTAGACATCCTCTCACATGCTAGGGAGAGGATGCGCGGGTTTGGCTCTGATCTGTTCTCTAGGCTGTATATACTTTGTATATACATAAACGATAATAATAATGTAGGTAAGCTTCACTCATGTGGCATAATGGGCCTGATTCTGGTTGATTCGGTAAGCTGCAAAGATCGCAGCTTACTGTGTCCTAGAGTGCCGCCCGCCAAATAAACCCCCCCCCTCCACACCGTATCCCCTCGCATGGTGTCATGAAAACATATCCCCTCGTATGTGCCCGCAGCAGGAGAAATCATGCGATAGGTGGCGACCATCGCATGATTTCTCCTGGGCTCGCAAATATAAGTCAGCGGAGATGGACTTCTATTTGTAGGCTCCGGGGCCAAAACAGGGCAGGCAGCTGACGTCAGTCGTCTGCACCCGGCACACAGCATCAAGGCTGCATTTGCATGGGGTTGCCCATGAAACGATGGGCATTCCCATGTCCCAGCGCCATCAACGCCCCCATTCTGCACCCCCCCCCCTGTGCGAGAGTGCCATGCCAACTGTGCAGGTCGGCAAAGGTGCCCACACAGAAGCCCTGCACATGCGCATATGAGAATATGCGCATGTGCAGTACTTCACCATCGCTCCCCCATTGCAAGAAAAACGTGGGGGGACCAAACCAACTATAATCAGGGCCATTATGTAAAAGTACACTAGAGGAGAGAAGAGAATCCTATATGTGGTGGACCTAAAGACAATTATATTAAAATTTAAATTCTTTATTGAATCAGTTTAAAAATTGCGAAAATATAACGAAAATGACACACATACATATAACACAAGAAAGAAAGAAAGATGACAATAAGGGGGAGATTCTGTAAAGCAATTATGCGGTAAAAACCCCGTTATCTGGGTTTTTACCGCATTTTGGTATGCCGCATGGTGGGTTTTCGCTGCGAAGCCTATGGGCTTCTTAACGCGACCCACGCCGCCCACGCCGCACCTGCTGTGTCCTCCTCCCTGCACTGTATCCTCTTCCTGGTGCAGGGAGGAGAGGCCACCCGGCAGCAGCAGCCCAGGGTAAGGGAGGGAGGGGGGAGCCACCGGGACCCACAGCACATCGCCGGCAAGATCGCAAAGGACAGCTCTTAACGCAAGAGCTGTCCTTTGCCATAATTATCGCATATGTGATAATTAGGTGTGCGATAGCCAGCGATGTGCGGCGGTAAGGGGCCGCGGATGATACAGCATCCCGCCCTAAGTATTTTAAAAGAAATGAAGTGGTGGGCAGGTGCTACACTCCAATTATCTTTATTTTGTGTATAATACAGATCACTACAATCCAGCGTCACAAAGTTTCATGTGTAGTTTGTATAATTTTACGTGACTTTATGCTACATCAGTATTAGTAGTTCTGCATCAGTTCTCTGATGCACAGTTCAAAAGGCCAATAAATATGTTGCAACAATATATATTTTTTTTTATAGACATTGCTACATATATTGAACTTTTTAGCAGCTCCGTTGGGGGCACACTAGTTCTAAAGTCAGTACCACCTTGTTAGATATGTTAATAAGCACAACAATTCGTCTCAATAATTTATAGTATCAGTGTCACCTTGCTATAAGGCAGTGATTTAGCTATTAGTCCTACATCCGACTTGAAGTGTGTCAGTCACTGTCATATATCGTAAAAAATGACAGTCTAATAATCTCCCAATATAGTCCCACGATGGGGGTGGGAGTATCAGTTCATTAAATAGGATAGACAGTATCGCGTGGCTTCATATATATTAAACACAATTTAAGGTAAAGTAAGGCAAGCTGCCATATGTGTGCTTTATAACAGCAAGACGTTCTGAGCTGGTTTCCTACCCTGCACAAATCCCCAATAGTAATGTCCAATGGGATACGCTCATTTGGTCTACAACAAGAAGGTTGACAAGCATTGGGTCGACACCATTAGGTCAATATGGGTCTAGGTCGACATGGGTCTAGTTTGACATGGGTTAGGTCGACAGGGTCATTAGATTGACACAAGCATTAGGTCAACATGGGCAAGGTCGACAGTCAAAAGGTAGACATGGGTTCTTTTGAGCCGACAGGTGGTTTTTTCATACCCTACCATCCATAAGGGCGTGGTGGGAGAATAAAATCAGTGTGCTGAGCGTAGCGAGGCACCTAGCCCGAACCATGGCGAGCTATGTATCTGTGCAGCAATACACACCTGAGGTTTGAGAATGCCTCATCTAGATTGGCACAACTCCCCCCACCACCCTCTATGTTTTTAAGCAGGGAACCAGCATGGACTGCACTGAGACAGAGGCATAATTCCAAGTAAGTTCTATTTATTTGTACATAGTGTCAGAAAATTTGGGGTTGGCATCTGGGCATGGGGGCCCCGGGCTGCTCTGGCTGGACTGTCTCAGGGCATCACAACTTAAATACACAGTCACTTTTTACATCATGTTTGTTTATTATTTATGTATGCACTCTTTATTTCACATACTCTCTACCTCCAAACATATAGTAGGGACCTCCATACTTATAATTTTACCACTTTACTATCCCTATTCTTTATTGTGATGCCCAGGGGGGGTCCTTTGCTGGATCATGTTTCGGGGTTCCCTGCATCCCAGGTGGTGACCCCATAGTGTTAGGGACCTGCTTAACAAGAGGTGACCTGGACAATTGGTGGGCAGGCCAATATCACTGGCCAATGATATACCAACAACCTCTTATTATATAATGTAATGATAGCATAGTGCATTTGCACCCTCTCTCTCTCCCTATAAATTAAATATAATTTGTTGCAACATATTTATTGGACATTTGCACTGTGCAACAGAGAAGTGATGCAGAGCTACTGATACTGATGTAGCATAAAGTCACGTAGAATTCTAAAAATTATACAAACTAAACATGAACCTTTGTGACGCTGGAATTTAGTAGGGTGACCAACTCATCCCTTTAATCCGGGACACATATTAATTACACAGGTTCGGTGGCTGGCTTTCACCTGGTTTTTAACTGCCACACCTCAAGACTTCATTTCACCTGGTTTTAAACTGCCACAGAACCTGTGTAATTAATATGTGTCCCGGATTAAAGGGATGAGTTGGTCACCCTAGAATGTAGTGATCTTTATTATACACAAAATAAAGATAAATGGAGTGCAGCACCTGCCCACCACCTCATTTCTTTTAAAACACTTAAGCTGCCCATACACGGTCCGTTTAACGGATCCGTTTGGGACTTAAACAGCACGGATCGGATCGCATCCCTAGTGCATGCAGTGTGCATGCACTGCGATCCGATACGATGTGTACCTAGTACAAAAAGTATGTGCAGCACATACTTTTTGTGCCGTACTATGTGATGCGCGGGAGCGCGCATCGCATAGTACAGAACGGATGCCGGCGAACGACTCCGTGTATGGGCAGCTTTAGGGTGACATTTAATAGGATACGCACTTTTTAAAATCGCATTTTTTGCCACGAATTCGCATATTTAATGAGGTGAGGGTAAAAAAGTGTGAATAACTGCGATAATGTGCGAATTTTGTCATGAAAATGTGCGATATTTAGGCATGAAAATGTGCGAATTTGAGGAAATATGCAAATTTGTGTTAAAAAAAATAAAATAAACTTTTACACATTTTTTAAGACAGGAACATGCACAGATCTCAATGATCTGTGCAGGGTTCTGGTCAATTCACCTGTCAGAACCTGGTCTACATATGTGGCGAATTTTAGACACATTTTCACAATTTCCCATCTCAATAAATATGCAAATTGTATACTTTTCAATGGGAAAACATCTGGATGCAAGTTCCGGCGCAACAAAAAAAATCGCACTTTCAGAATGTGTGATTTCGTGGCAAAATCAAAGTTTTTTGCCGTTTTCGCATCTCATTAAATATGCGAATTCGGGGAAAAGTGCGATTTCGGACGGCTTTGGTGGAAAAATCGAAAAATCTAATTTTCGCATCTCATGAAATGTCACCCTTTTTGTCATCTTTCTTGTGTTATATGTATGTTTGTCGTTTTTAGATTTTCGCAATTTTTAAACTGATTCAATAAAGAATGTACATTTTAAAATAATTCTCTTTAGGAGCACCACATATAGGATTCTCTTCTCTCCTCTAGTGTTCTCATATCATATGTCTCCTGTGGTAGCACACCCCCACCATACCTATACCAGATAGGTGTACATGACAGATAGGGGGTCCTTGCTCTCACTCATCCTGATTAACGCAGTCCGGTGCGATTGGTACAAACACCTCAAATAATTGTGTAGTAGAATATGTAATAGGCATTACGCTGTGTAGTAGAATGTGTAATAGGCATTACGCTGTGTAGTAGAATGTGTAATAGGCATTACGCTGTGTAGTAGAATGTGTAATAGGCATTATATTGTGTAGTATAATTTGTAATGGGCATTATGGTGGGTGGCATTATGTGTAAAGTGCATTGCGGTGTGTGGCATCATGTGTAATGAGTGTTAGGGTGTGTGAAATTATATTTAATGGGCATTATGGTGTGTGGCATTATGTTTAATGGAAATTACTGTATGTGGCATTATGTGAAATAGCTATAACAGTGTGTGGCATTATGTGTATTACAGTGTAAATTTTTGCAGAGCGCCTCAGGCGCTCACTGTCCCTATTTCTAGTGTGGAGTAACTAATTAATTCTGAAGCTCATATACATAAATAAGTCACCTATTTAGTTTGCATTGACGCCCAGATGGCAGTGATAGACACACCCAGAAGATGTTGATAGACACGTTAAGTAGATGGTAATAGACACACCAAGTAGGCAGTAATAGACGCAACCAGTAGGCGGTAATAGACGCGACTAGCAGGTGGTTATGCACACGCCCCTCCAGTGTTGCACCACCTAAGAAAATAGGCTGCGCACACCTATGCTTGCAAACACACCTTAATTGTTGCATGAGACCCCTGACTATAATGCATGTGGCTTCACTTACCCTGGTAACAGGGGGGGTTATACCTCCCAATTTCTTAGGACAAGTATGCAGATAGCTGGGTTGTTCCCTTTAAATTGTGTCTGTTATACATCTACAATTAGCGATTTGATTCAAAATGACCCATAGTGTGAGCAGTAGAGAACTGGCCATCCATCACCTGTGTTGGTAGGCATCTTTTAAACACAGGACCTCACAAATCTGCCATTTGGGGAAGATTGTATGAAACATTTCATTGTGTTTTTGCCAATCTTTTAGTAAACATGTATTTACAAATAAAATGCATCAACAGTATTTTTCTTTAAGATTTAATAAACAGCCATTCTGACTGAAAAGCAGCACAGACTTTGAGCTTATTTGATAGTATCTCTATTTAATTCCGTGTCATGTTACAGCCTAATCCTGAGAACACAAAAGCTTGTTAAATTTATCTCTATTGCTGGAACACATTGGTTTACAAAATAGTGTAATTTCAGCTCTTCTTTAACTGTCACCCACAAAACCGCCTGCCGTACATTATAACATTGTTTAATGCTTTTTTGGGTATATCTGTTTAAAATGCAATCGTTACACTTTTGGATGGGTACAATTTATTCCTATAATTAGCACATAAGATTAGTAAATTGCCCGTAAAACGCTGCGCAGTCATATATAGTAACAGTCACTGTTCCCTTGAAGCTGACTGCTATTGCATTCTGTAGCAAGGAACTTCATTTAAAGGTGATGGAAAATTCTCATTTGAAACTGTTTCAGTGTTATACTTTTCCATGATCAATGCTTCATGCACCTGCTTATAAGAGGTGAAATAGCAGTAACAATCCTGTTCTTTGTAACATGTAAGAAGTGATGTTCTTGCAGCTAATCACTAAAGTAATGTCAGGAATTGGGGAACCAGCAACCTTCGTTTCAGTGACGTTTGCCCCAGAGGATTAATTATTTGGGTTGCCAGGAAAGGTCACTGAAAGGCCAGCACAGTAAAAACTGCAGAGCCGCTGGAAGTTTGGGTAAAACTAATTTCAGAAAGCAGAATATAGGCTGGCAGTCAGCCCCATATTTGTGCTCACAAATATGTGTTAGCAGAAAACAAAATCCTTTAGGCTGGGTTTCCCTCTGTTTGTCTAACTAGCAATCTTATTGTATAAGGCGGCACTCCAGAACCCTTGCCAAAAGAATAACACGACAGCCGGTGTCCCGTGTTCATTGTTTGAGTCAGTGATGACTTATTATCCAGAACATAGATGTAATGGCAGGCTTACACATTCAGATATAGGGTTCTCATTTATCAATGAGCGATAAAGCTTGTTATGAATGATAAATGGTGCTCCAGCCAATCAGATCCTAAAGGTGCATACACACTAGGCAATATTTTGTACAATATCATTAATTTTTTTGGGGGGAGGGGATTATTAGATAGACGGTGTCTAGATAGTCAGCCAATAGTTTGACAGGGTCAAAAGGTCGACATGGTCAAAAGGTCAACAAAGGAAAGGTCGACAGGGTCAAAACATCGACAGGGTCAAATGTCAACTTGAAAAACGTAGACATGAAAAGGCAGACATAAGGTTTTCACAGTTGTGGTATCAATGTCGACAGCTGTCAACATGGACCCCCAATTAGTGTAAAGCATACCCTCTTATGGCTCGCTGCACTCGCCATGCTTCAGGCTCAGTGCCTCACTACGCTTGGCACACTTTTATGTTCTCCCTCCATGCCAACATGGATGGTGAAATTAGAACAAGCAGGTTTAAAAAAAAATCATGAAAAACTCTTATTAAACTTTTGACCCTGTCGACCTATTGCATGCTGACCTTTTGGGGTAGACCTATTGACTGTCTATTTCAGGGAACTGGGGTAAATTACCCCAAATGGGGTGCAAATTAAATTCCTGGGGGTAATGGACGGTCACACTGCCTAGACACAGCCGGGCATGCATATGAATCTATAGGCATGCCCAGCTGTGTCTTGGTATCGTGACAGTCCATTACCGCCAGGAATTTAATTTCATTACATATAGAATCTATACATTCTATATGCATGCCCGGCCCTGCCAGCCTCTAAGTCCACCCACTTCTTCAGTAGAGTCGACTAGTTGCTGCGCCATCTTGGCAGCACGCAGTCTGTACTGCTGCTGCGGCACCGAGTTTCTTTGCCTGATTATAGGCTCCTGCCAAGGTATACCCATCTCTAGTCTAGGGGAAAAAATTTCCACAGAATGTCACTATATCATCTTGTAATACTGACACTGAGGGCGGGATGTACTATTATACATCGCCGTCCCTCGCCGCCCAGCCGCTGCGATGCTGCCGCATATGTACTAACATATGCAGCTAGCATTAGGGTGCGGTGACGGAGACCCCCGCGATACCTGTAATGTGGTGTGCGGGGGTCTCCGTCACATCCCGGTGGCTGTGAGTGTCCCCAGCGTCTCCTCCTCCCCCTGCAGCCGGATGTCCTCCCGGCTGTGACACCTGCTGGGGGAGGAGATTGATGGAGGACGGGAGGGGAAGTCGCGTGGATGGCGGGAAGCGGGCGGCAATAGAAGCCCATAGGCTTCTATAGGGTATCGCCACCCAGAGGTGGCGATACCCTGCCCGGCAGCGACAGGACGGACGGGTGATGGTACATAGAAAAATGCTGTAAAACCCCCGTTTTACCGAATTTTCCCTTTAGTACATCCCGCCCTGATAGTTGCCTGGACGTCACATTATCAGTGGCTATAAAACACACTGCCTGGCAGCCATTGATGATGAGGAGGATTACCATGTATGGCTGTGTGTGGTACAAATGTTTTACATACATACATGGTAATCATCATCATCGGCTGCCAGGCTGTGTACTGTACTACCAGGATATATCATCAATTTCTGTGGGTCCAGTATGTATTATAAGTATACAATTTCCTTCCTTTGAAATCAAGGGGGTAACGTCGGCATATCTAAATATATTTTGGGGTAAATGGTAAAAATGTTCCCTGACCCCTGGTCTATCTAGACACTGTAGCTCTATCTAACGGAACCACATTTTGGTCCTTCTGAACAATATCGTTCAAAATATTGGCAGGGTGTATGCATGAATGATGTGCGCTTCTGGTTCGTCATCTGTACATGCAGCTTAATTTTGGCTATGTGTAAGTCACAAAAAGCTGCATATTACTAGACCCTAGTTAGATTGTTCGTCATATCCTTCAGTGTGTGAGATCTGATTGTCTGAATCACCATTCATCATGTACAATAAGTTCTATCATTCACACCCTTAGCCCTGATTCTGGTTCACTTGCAAAAGCAAATTCTCACTTTAATGGACTGTGCACTACAAGGGGGCAGATCTACCGTGTGCAGAGAGAGTTAGATTTGGGTGGGGTTTATGCTTCAAACTGATAATGTAGTGCCCCTGTCTAGGCTGACTGGTCCGTAGGGGTTACTGCTTTATCTGTGGGACCTTATATAATAAGTGTCCCTTGGTAGTGGCCAGTGGCGTAACTATAGCCCCGCCATGGCGGGGAGGCGCTGAGTAACTTTGGGCGCCGGTCTCCGCTGCGGGGCTATGTTACGCTGTGTGTGGCTGGCCGGGACATGTGGGCAGACAGCGCGGCCCCCTCCCCTTCCCCTCGCCCTCCCATCCACCCGCCCTCGTACAGTTAATAACCCCCCTTACCCCTCCTCGTGCCGCCGCCGCATTCCCGCAGCGCAGATCTCCTTCAGGCTCCGGACAGTCTCCTCCTGATGTACAGTGCTATTGAAAACTGCCCCTCAGAATATGGCTGCCCCCTAACAGCAGACAGTTTTTGTAGGGATGCTAGAGGAGGCGGCAGCCTCCTCTAGCATCCTTAAAATCTGTCTGCTATTAGGGGGCAGCCATTTTGTGATGGTATTATTTCATTAGCACTGTACGTCAGGAGGAGACGGTCCAGAGCCTGGAGGAGATCTGCGCTGCGGGAATGCGGCGGCAGAGGGGTAAGGGGGGGGAATGGGGTGTTTAACTCTACGTGGGCGGTTGGAAGAACTAGGGGGGGCGGCGCCTCCTATAACGGCGGGTGGGGGGGCGCAAAAATCCTAGCTACGCCGCTGGTAGTGGCATTACTCTGCTGGCTGGATTGACCCGGTGCTGGTTCACAAAATATGGGGGACCCCTACTCTTTCCCCATATTTTGTGAACCAGCATCAGGCCTTGAGCCTAGTGCTGGTTTTAAAAAATACAAGAAACCCCTACATGTTTGGGGGTTATAAACCCCTACTCTTTAAGAATACAAGAAAGCCCTACTCTTTAAGCCCGAGGCTGGTTACGGCCGGGGGGGGGAGGGCACGCTGTTTTTTTTTGTTGTTGTTGTTGTTTTTTACACTGCAGCCTGCACAGATCTGACTGATCCATGCAGGCTGCCGACTCGCATTTGTCTTTAATTTATCAGTCATATATACGGCCGCTACATACGAATATGAATAAGGCAGAATACGACTACCTACGCCATCGGAAAAATATGAATCTGTAAATACGACAGATTAGTAAATCTGTACCATTTGTATTTTAGACAAAATATGACCGATGCCAGTAGTATTCTGTCGTATTAAGAATACAAATACGACTGAGTCCTATTTGTATTCTTAGTAAATTTCACCCATGGTGTCTGCATCATATCACATATAAATTGTAGCAACCAGAGCATCCAAAGTAAGTGTTAATATGAAAATGATCCCTCACTGCGATTGCCTGGCTTTCATCTGCACATCTGTTTCATCAAAGAATCTTTGACGTTGGTGCTCTGCCTTGTACGCTATGCGTTTTGCAGTTACTGTATCTGAAGCTTCAAACATGTTTAAGTTTCTTCATTTCTCATTGTCCCCGAAAACAATATTTATGGATCATATAGTTTCATAGTGTTTTCAAAGTCTATTGTAGATTTCTAAATAACCCTTACAGTATTAATTTAATTTCAAGTTTACTCCTCTTGGATGCCACGGAATGTATATCTTTTTCAATACTAATATTGTCCTTCATTTTGAAAAGTATTAAAAGTACAACTTTTGTTTAGATGCCCTTTGTCTCAGTCTCATCAGCATAATATCTCTTTTATACCTACAACCCGGGTCACATCCGGGATTTTGGGCCCAGCCCCAATCCGGGTGCGACTTCCTGTTGGAAGAAATTGGCCAGTAGGGTATGGCATTGTAATGCAAAATGGAGTGATAGCCTTCCTTATACAAAATACCTTTTTACCTTGTACAAATCTCCCACTTTATCAGCATCAAAGTAGTCCCAGGAGTTCAAGTTTACTCCTCTTGGATGCCACGGAATGTATATCTTGTTCAATACTAATATTGTCCTTCATTTTGAAAAGTATTAAAAGTACGACTTTTGTTTAGATGCCCTTTGTCTCAGTCTCATCAGCATAATAGGGGAAATTTACTAAAGGAAATTTGTAAAAAATAGGTGTATTTGTATCCAGAAATACACTTATATTTGACATTTACTATCCCGAAAATACGGCAATTCGTATTCGTATTGATAGCACATCAATACGAATACGAATTGCCATATTTTCGGGATAGTAAATGTCAAAAATAAGTGTATTTCTGGATACAAATACACCTATTTTTTACAAATTTCCTGTAGTAAATTTCCCCCTATATCTCTTTTATACCTACAACCCGGGTCACATCCGGGATTTTGGGCCCAGCCCCAATCCGGGTGCGACTTCCTGTTGGAAGAAATTGGCCAGTAGGGTATGGCATTATAATGCAAAATGGAGTGATAGCCTTCCTTATACAAAATACCTTTTTACCTTGTACAAATCTCCCACTTTATCAGCATCAAAGTAGTCCCAGACTATGATATTACTTCCCCCATGCTTGACAGATGGTGTCAGGGGGTATGGGTAACTAGGTTGACCAAACTAAGGTTGACATTCATTGGATCAACCACTGAAGGTCAACAGACCTTAGGTCACCACAGACAATAGGTCAACATAGAAAAAGAGGGGGGTCAGGTGCAGATGCTCCTGATGGGGCGCCTGTATGTGCTGTTCTGCCTTGCAGCAACCAAAAAAAAAGGGGGTGTCAGCCCCTATATGGAAAAAGAAACAATCAAAGTGTAGGTTGCGCTGTATTGATGACAGGAGGTATATTTAATGAAAAAGGTGTACATTTTATTTAAACAGCAACAAAATTGATAAAATACTCTATAAAAAGAGACCAATATGCTTATTGTACAATTAAAAATGGCTGCTTCCGGTGTAATTGATTGTGGGTAACGTCACCTTAGTAGTGATGGATAGCTCCGTCCTGCTTTATGGGCCCAAAAGCTTAGATGTGTATGAGATGTTAGTGCTTACTCCAATTAAGTCATGGGGGTGGCGTGCCTCCCGTCCCAATGGAATATCTGAAGCAATGTTGATGTCCACTTTCTATGGCCGATCTTCCTCCAGAAGTTGATACCGTGCCTGGGTGGAGCTGGGAAGTTGCCGGGGGGCTGTTTTTCTCCCGTTTTTTTTATATAAAAAGCACTTTCTGGTGACCCAAATGGTATCCGGGATAGCAGCAAATGGTAAAAGCAATGGCAGTGTGCCTAATCATGCCTAAGTTGGTAGGATCAAAAGGTCGACACATGCATTAAGTCAGTGGTTCCCAACCTTTTTTCTCTCCCGTACCCCTTGATTAGGCTTTTCATTGATAAGTACCCCCTCCTCTGATTTTGAAATATGGACAGTACTAAGCGGTATGCGGATCCTTATGCATGTCCTTATATTAAGGAGGAGCGGAGGAGTAGTATACAGCAAGGAATCATGCCCTTCTGGTGTCTAGACACTGCTTGCGTATTAGCTCCAGTATTCCCGCTTACAACGGTAGGATTAATGCCGCTGCTTCCTCCACCTTTGTCAGTGCTGGGCAGATGACTGCTGATGTCTGAGGGCAGCATTAGAAGCTCCCAGTGGATTGCTAGTCAGGCATATGACACAACATGGTTTGTCTCCATGGCAATGGGTCTTCTTTAGCCATCAAAAGACCCTTTCATCGTCCACCATTACCAATATTTTTTTCAAGTACCCCCAACTGGTCTGCAGAGTACCCCCAGGGGTATTAGTACCCCAGGTTGGGAACCACTGCATTAAGTTGACATTTGGAAGGTCGACAGTAAAAAGATCAACATGGGTTTTCACGTTTTTTTTTGTCCCAAATATCGACACAGTCAACATAGACACCTTATTGGTGCACCATGTCCTCTCGCACGTCTCGCTGCGCTCGCTATGCTTCTGGCATGTTGTCTTGCTATGCTTGCCACACTATTCTATTTTCACTCCATGCCCTAGTGGGCCTGTCGGCACATGTCGGCTCAAAAGAAAAATGTTGGCTTTGCATACAAATTTAGAAATAACTGTGTCCTGTTTGTTGAGAATTAAAGTATTCATTCATTTATTTATTTACAGTTTCTTATATAGCACAGCAGATTCTATTGTGCTTTATAACTGTAGACAGGGATAAAACAAACTGGGTACCAACAGGCAGACTTGGAGGTAAGAGGGCCCTGCTGCAAGCTTACAATCTATATAGGGACATAGGAAGAAAGCACAAAGACAGGCACCAGTAATACTGTAGCATAGCAGTCCCACCAAGTTGCAAGTCCAGAAGAAAAGCTATTTATTACATAAGTGCCTCAGAGGGTTATGCATGAGGAACTTAAATATGATAGGCTTGTCTGAAGAGGGGCGTTTTCAGGGAACGCTTGAAAGTTTGGAGGCTAGTAGAGAGTCTTATTGGGCATGGAAGGGCATTCTATAGGGTGGGAACAGCCCGATGAAAGTCATGTAATAGTGAATGAGCTAGTGATCCGTACAGAAGAGTGACGCAGGACTTGTGCAGAGCAGAGTAGTCGAGATGGGAGATATTTTGTGACAAGTAAAGAGAAGATCAGCCTAGCAGCAGCATCTAAAATGGATTGCAGTGGCGAGAGTCTGTTCTTGGGAAGACCATTTAGGAGACTATTGCAATAATCAATATGGAATATAATGAGTGCATGATAAGAGATTTAGTAGTGTCTTATGTAGGGTTGTATTTTGGATATGTTTTTTTGGTACTTATGTATTATCTGGGCTCCCATGTTAAATGCACCCCATTTTTTCATACCCCTACTATCCAACTACGCATGGAGTTGATTTTATATAGTGTGGCGAGCGCAGCGAGCCACCGTGCCCGAAGCGTGGCGAGCCCCGCGAGGGGACACGGTCTCATAAGAAAAACGGGAGCCCAGATATTACATAAGTACCGTTTTTTTAGATGCATTTAACATGATTTGGAGACAGATTGAATGTGGGTTACAAAGGACAGTTCAGAGTTGAGGATGACCCCTAGGTTACGAGCTTGTGGGGTAGGGTAGATTGTCAAGTTGTCAACAGTTATGGAGATATCAGAATGGTAACTATTATTGGCTGGTGGGAATATAAGTAATTCCGTTTTGGAAATATTGAGTTTAAGGTGGTGAGAAGACATCCAGGATGAGATGGCAGAGATGCATTCATAGACTAGGCCCAAGGCCACTGGTGACAACTCTGGGGTTGATAGATAGATTTGAGTATCATCCGCATACAAGTGATACTGATACCCGAAAGAGCTGATTAGTTTGCCAACAGATGAGGTATAGATTGAAAAAAAACAGAGGGCCGAAGACTGAGCCTTGTGGAACTCCAACTGACAGAGGTAGTGAAGAGGATGTAGAGACAGAGAAGCAAACACTGAAAGAGCGATCAGATCGGTAACATGAAAACCAGGAAAGGGCTGTATTATTAAGACCTAGGGAGTGCAGTGTGTGTATGAGAAGAGTGTGATCAACACTGTCAAACACGCAGAAAGATCTAGAAGAATAAATAGTGAGTAATGGCCTTTATACATCTACCAGATCATTCACCACTTTAGTCAGTGCTGTCTCAGTGGAGTGTTGGGAATGAAAGCCTGACTGAAGTAGGTCTAATAGGGTTCGAGACTTTAGAAAGTGTGTGAGGGAAGAGTAGACAAGTTTCTCGAGGAGCTTGGAGAGGCATGGGAGCTGAGAGATAGGACAGTAGTTGGAAAGAGAGTTAGGGTCAGAATGGCAGTAATCACTGCATGCTTGAACAGAGAGACACACACATTAAAGTTTCATAAATGTATCCAGTGTCCAGCATTGAGCTAGTTAAAAAAATGGAGTGAAGCTGCAAAGGTTGACATGAGTTTTTAATTTTTGGGGGTTTCTAGGTCGACATAGTTTGTATGGACAAAGTGTACCGCGTCCCTGGCATGGCTCGCCATGTTTCAGCTACAAATTATATTCTCCCACAGCACCGTAGTGTCAGCTCCCATGTCCCATGACCATGTCGACCTTTTGACTGTCTACCAATAGTTGTCGACCTTTTGACTGTTGACCTAGACATTGTAGATCTAATGACTGCACACCAGTGGTCAACTACTGAGTCTGTTCAACCCAAGGTATTGCCCAGATTGAACATTTATATGAGCTCAGCCAGCTAGGTTATGTGCCAGGATGACTAAGCAACAATAACATTTCATATTTCAAGTATTTATTCTGGAATGTGTGTATTCAGCCAAGGGTGCAAATTGCAGTTTTGGAAAGAGGGTTTCTGAATCAATACTAAATATTCATTATTGTATAAAATTAAAAATAGTCAAACATTTTATCTTCTACAGAATTTCTTGTCTGCCTCAAAAGTTGATATCTGTCTCCCCCTAGAGGGCTGTGTACACATCTGCGTTGGGATATAGTACATAAGATAATATTGTGTTCTACATGTACTGCAGTACAGTATATCTCTGTTATTTCATCCTAAACTGACTCACATCCCATTGTGCTGTTCCACAGCCAGTATGGACTTAGGGGCTGATTCAGAGCCGTTCATATAGGTCCGAATTCGGACCCATTTTCTATGTTGAGGGGTATGCGCATGCGCCAATATGCGCATATGCCAACACTCTGTGCAAAATGGGAGGGCCGGGGGCGGGCAGGGGGCGGGAGCAGGAGCAGGGAAATGTCCAGTGTTTTCTGAGTGTCACTATGAAAATGCTGGCCGTTCCCCTGGGAATGCAGGCGGGTCGATGCCTGCTCGGACGGGCGGATGATGTCACATGATGTCACTTTACACTGAATTTTATTAAGCAAGGGGAGAGAAATGATTTATCTTCTGTTCAACTGCATGCGAGGGGATGTGCTTGAAACACATCGACTCGCATGCTACCGATGGGATTTGCAGAGGAAGGGGGCGGAGCCTAGCGGTCATGTCTGAGGTTGCTCTGAGAAATCTTACATCTGTGTGCACGTTCCACATCATCCGATGGTCGACGACCATCGGATGATGTGGGTGTTACCCCCAAAGGCTGCGAATGGATGTTTATGTCGGTTTATTTCTACCGAGTTTGTTTAATCGCTCAAATTCTAAAGCACAATGGAATATATAAGAAACTGTAAATAAATAATAAGGTGGGATCTGGTTCATCCGAGCGAATCACTAAGAATACCCTTCTTTGTTCTGTCCCACCTCATCCATCATGGCCTCAGAGGTCCAGGGCCCAATTCTATGATAAACCATGAATATCTACAAAAATGATTCTGGCTTTTATTATTATTTTTTTATGCTGCCAGGCAAACATAAAATAATATCCATTTTTTAATAGACGTATTATAAATGAACATAATGGTGATCCTGGATATATGTTATGTTTTAGTACAGAAAAGGTGGCAATAGGGCTGGGGAAAAAAATATGCAAATATGAATCATGCTGGATACTGTTATCACTAAGGGCTGTAATGATGATTTTACAGTCTTAGGTGGTAAATGTATCCTTATATCATTTGTATTCATGTCTGCCTGTAACAACAGACTGAATATACTTTGAGGAACACAAGTTTTTCAATTGTTTTATATTTCTTTAATAATATTGTTAATATATCATCTGGCTTTGATATATTTTAATTACTCGTAACCTTTAGAAATGACATAATATTACATATGACCTTATTAAAAAATATTTCCTTACTACCTTCACTGCACAAACAAGGAGCCAGTGCATGAGATTTGCATAACCTTAGCCAAGGATACTATTTGTTCCTCTATCATCATCATTAACACATTCACTGCCCTGAATCAAGCAGTGGAGAAATAAAGGACACCGTTTTTTATAAAAAAAAATAAAAAATCTGATTCCAAACCCTTAAGGCCCCAATGCACTTATGTTGGGGACGGGGTGGCATGGGATAAATCACATCTGCCACCCGGGACCTCAAGAGAGAATTTGCAGCAGTTTATGGCCACCTTTAGAGTGAGGGTCACACTATGTCCAATAATCTAAGGGCCACATTTACATTGACCATCTACTTGACCATTAACCTACAGTATCTTCAGGGCCCGGTTAAGGGAGGGGCGATGGGGGAGGCAGGCCGTGGGGTCCCACATATTAGGGATCCCCACATACTGTAATTTTAATTATATATTTTCTATACAGTCGGGTCTTGTTGCCATGGAGACTGCCACGATACTGCATCACTTTCGGCACCCGGGAACACAGATCCGTTCCCTCCACAACAACCTTTGGTGAATTATCTTTATGAGAGTGCAGTTCCATGATTCCATGGTTCACAAGAACTGTCTTTGGACTATTCAGTGCTGATGAGGATTGCTATACAGGATATATGTCCAATAACTAGCAGGCACTCTCCTTCATATAACACAGCTGCCGCGGTGCCTGTATCCATACAAATGTATAATCCAACAGAAATATACGGCACTCACTTTTCATCAAGAAAGGATTAGTTAAACAACATGGTTTGCAACGTTTCAGCTTTATTCCCTTTCTTTAGACAGTTTAAAGCCCCAAAACATGTTGTTTGACTAATCATTTCTTGGATGAAAAGATAGTGTGAGTGCCATATATTTCTGTATTCATATACAGCCATTCACTGAAGATGCATTAATCCTGCTCCCACTAATCACAGCACAGGTTGTGGCAAACGTAAAGATCTATTCTCCTTTGCAAGTAAATCAGATTCAAACTTTTTTGTAAATAAACGAAAAATTTGTTAGTTTCACCCTCCCATGCCTCAACTTTCTTTATCTTACCTTTATTTTATTCACTTATTTTACTCCATTTATTCCCTGTTTTTAAACAATGAATCATCCGAATACATAACAATAAATGCTGATCACACCAAAATACAATTTATCCCATTATCTAGAATCGGCCTACCAGCAGTTTCTGAGTGAGGCAGGGGCAAAGCACGGCTCATTATTTGATCTTACAGGCTGGCTGCTTCGGGCTTGTGCCATTTGCTTACTCCAGCTCCAGGGTCTCACAGCGCACATCCTGCTCTTACTGTATGTCAGATCCTATATATCAGCATGATATTGGATTCTTTATTCAAATTCAAAACATCCACTTGATCTAATACATTTCTTTTTCTCTATCCAGTGCCCTGCAAGATGTAGTTCTAGTCAGCCATAAACAAAAGAAAGTAATGTTAAGGTGTTGCCTTGCACCTATACAGTGCACACCTAACTTCTGATCCCCTAATACGTGGCCTGACCAAAGGCTCGGGGCCATGAGCCTACAGGAATTGTAGATGGCCTTCTACTCTGTGGATCGTTTTAAGTGGCCCAATCCCACATCCCACATTACCTCTGTTATTGATGAATAAAGAAACATTTCTCTGCGAATTCAACAAATAGCTTTCCACAACAGCACTTCAAATAGTTAAAAGTTAAGATTGCTGTAGAGCAGTGGTTCTCAACCTCGGTCCTCAAGGACCCCCAACCGTGCACGTTTTCCAGGTCACCTGGCAGGTGCACAGGTGCACTCATTAATGACTGGCACATTTTAAAAGATCACAGATGGAGTTCAGTATTTCACCTGTGATTCTGTAAGGAGACCTGGAAAACGTGCACTGTTGGGGGTCCATGAGGACTACCATAAAGGGTGACTATGTTGTCAGTAACACTTTTGAGACAGTTATTAGATAACTCATAATATCTTTCTTACCAAACCCCATCCGGACACAGGAGCACCGATCAATAACTACTCCCAACCTGTCACCTTGTTCTAATTATATGAGGATTTTCACAGCTCTATCCTTGGGATGCAGAGGATACCATTTCCTTTCAAAATGTGAAATCTTCAGCTTATGTGAATTCAACTGACTCATGGAAATATATTTTCTGATGAATTTGTAAGACGTGAAGATAAAAAATTGTAAAATAAAAACTGTATTTTACACTTGGAAGCACTTGTCCTGCAATACCCTTATAATTGTTTATGCATCGAATAAGCTAAAGGAATGGGGCGTGGCTAAGCTACCTAACAGGCTGGATGCATCTATTAGATTATTCACCAATATCCTTTCGCTGAATGGTGGCGGTACTTGTTTAGTTTCACGGCGGCACTTCCCAGCAGAACGCATCGTATGCAAATCGCATGAAAATTAAATGCAAATTGTATGCAAATATCACACTTGATTTGCACATGATTTGCATATGATTTGATCCGCAGACCCCCACTATCCACGTCAGCCCGAAGCGTGGCGAGCACAGTGAGTCCCGTGAGGGGACATGGATTACTTGACTTGTATTCCGTGGCCCCTCGCCACGCCTCGGGCTCGTTTAAGGGGACCCATGCGAGGCTCGGACTCGGTGGCTCAATGCGCTCGCCACACTTTATAAAATCAACTCCACGCCGATGTGGATAGTGAACAGGTCGGGAGTATGCGTACCACATCCCCTCGCAGGGCACACTGCGCTCGCCATGATTCAGGCTGGCGTGGATAGGGGGTGTGTTAAATTGTATCGCAGATCGAATTGTATACAAATTGTAAGCAAATAGTGCATGCGATTTGCATACAATTAGCATGCGATCTGCTGGGAAGTGCCGCCATGAAACTAAACAAGCGAATGTAGTCCCACTGCACAAAAGTGGAAGCAAAGAAGAGGTAAGCAACTATCGACCAGTGAGCCTTACATCAGTAGTAGGGAAATTGATGGAAACACTTTTAAAAGAAAGAGTTGTAGAATATCTCAAAACCAGCAATTTACAGGATCCAAAACAGCATGGGTTTACTGGGGGAAGATCATGTCAAACAAATCTTATTGACTTTTTTGACTGGGTGACTAAAGTAATAGATCAAGGTGGGGCTGTAGATGTAGCTTATCTAGACTTTAGTAAGGCTTTTGACACTGTCCCACATCGCAGACTGTTAAATAAACTTGAAAGCTTGGGATTGGATTCTAAGATAGTTGAATGGATAAGAGCATGGTTGCAGGACAGAAAACAGAGAGTTGTAGTAAACGGAGTACAGTCAAAGGAGGGAAAGGTTACAAGTGGAGTACCCCAGGGATCTGTACTTGGACCAGTGCTTTTTAATATCTTTATTGGTGATATTGCAAATGGAATTGAGGGTAAAATGTGCCTTTTTGCAGATGACACAAAGGTATGCAACAGGGTAGACACACCAGGAGAGGTAAAACAAATGATTGATGATCTAGGTAGATTAGAGGAATGGTCAAGAGCATGGCAACTACAGTTTAATGGCAAAAAATGCAAAATCATGCACTTGGGTTGCAAAAATCCAAAGACTAAATATAGTATAAATGGCACTATAATGGAAACTACTGAGGAAGAGAGGGATCTAGGTGTCACTATTTCAGGGGACTTAAAGGCAGGTAGGCAATGTAACAAAGCGATGAAGAAGGCAAGTCAGATGCTTGGTTGCATAGGGAGAGGTATCAGCAGTAGAAAGAAAGAAGTAATAATGCCACTGTATAGGTCATTGGTACGACCTCATCTAGAGTATTGTGTTCAGTTCTGGAGGCCATATCTCCAGAAGGATATAAATACATTAGAGCAGTGATTTTCAACCGGTGTGCAGCGGCACACTAGTGTGCCGCGGCCAGCTGACAGGTGTGCCGCCATGCCTCGGGTCACGGCAACACACCAGCGGAGTTTCACTTTGACAGGGGGGACGGGCAAGCGGCTCGGCATCATCCGCCCCCCCTGTCAGTGTGCGTCCATGTGCGCACTGCCCGCCCGCTCACGGCTCCCCCGCTGTGCACTGTCCGGGACTCGAGAGACGTGCTGTGCTGCTATGCAATAATCATATATCCCGCTGGACCACTAGCCAATGGGCGCTTGCGGTCTAGCAGCCAATCAACTGGTGGCTGCTGGACCGCGAGCGCCCATTGGCTAGTGGTCCAGCAGCGGGAGATATGAATATTACATATCAGCACAGCACGTCTCTCTCCCGTACATAGCGGGGGAGCCGTGAGCGGCACACTGGACGCACACTGACAGGGGGGAGGGGTCGTCGGCGTGTAAGCACAGGCAGGAGGGGGGTTTGCACACGGACGCACACTGGGAGGAGGAGGTGGGGGGGAGTGAGGTGAGCGGGCCGGCTAACCATCGGCTGGCTAACTTAGTATGGTGTACTCCCACCCACTCTCCCACCCTCCTGCACTCACCCAGCCACCCTCCCACCCCACTGCAGATACCCTCCCAGCCACCCTTCCACCCCACTGCAGATACCCTCCCAGCCACCCTCCCACCCCACTGCAGATACCCTCCCAGCCACCCTCCCACCCCACTGCAGATACCCTCCCAGCCACCCTCCCACCCCACTGCAGATACCCTCCCAGCCACCCTCCCACCCCACTGCAGATACCCTCCCAGCCACCCTCCCACCCCACTGCAGATACCCTCCCAGCCACCCTCCCACCCCACTGCAGATACCCTCCCAGCCACCCTCCCACCCCACTGCAGATACCCTCCCACCCTACTGCTCCCACCCTCCCTCCCTGCTGCACACTACTGGCGGTGCATTGAATTGCAAATAGCGGACGGGAGCCAGGAGTGGGCCACTGCACAGTTCTGTCCCCCTTGGCAACGAGCAAATTCAGTCCACCTTGGCATCGAGCATGAAGCCCCTGGCATTGAGCATGTAGGTAAGTGGCACTTATGTGTCAAATGGGTATGGTGTGTTATATAGTATGTCATGGGCATTGCGGTGTGTTATATAGTATGTCATGGGCATTGCGGAGTGTTACATAGTATGTCATGGGCATCATGTGTGGGCTTATGTGTAATCGGAATTACAAAGTTCTCTAAAATGTGCAATGGGCATTACGGTGTGTGGCATAACATGTAATGGCCATTATGGCATGTGGTATACTATATAATGGGTGTGCGGTGTGTTGGCATTATGTTAAAAAATTTGCCGCGTGCCTTCGGCGCGCACTGTCCATATTATCCCTCGTTTGCAAGAAATTTGTTGAGTCCTGGCATAATGTGTAATGGCCATTGCGGTTTATGGCATAGCTTGTAATTGGCATCACGATGTGTGGCATAACTTGTAATGGCCATTAATGTGTGTGATATAACATGTAACTGGCATTATGGTATGCAAAATATCTGGAATATCTGATTAAAAAATGTTGGTGTGCCTTGGCAATTTTGAAGTCTTGTCTGGTGTGCCGCGACCTGAAAAAGGTTGAAAATCACTGCATTAGAGACTGTACAAAGAAGGGCAACTAAAATGGTGCATGGCCTACATCACAAAACGTACCAGGAAAGACTAAAAGATCTTAATATGTATACTTTAGAGTAGAGAAGGGAAAGGGGGGACATGATAGAAACTTTCAAATATATCAAGGTACAGGTGGGAGACATTCTTCACAGGAAGAGGAGCAGCAGAACACGAGGACATGCATTGAAACTAGAGGGAGGAAGATTCAGGGGAAATTTGAGGATGAATTACTTCACAGAAAGAGTAGTAGATAAGTGGAATAGCCTCCCATCAGAGGTGGTAGAGGCAAATACAGTAGTACAATTTAAACATGCTTGGGATAGGCATATTGATATCCTTACAAAAAAATAAGGATCAAATATGGTTTGAGGTAACATGTTTAAAAAAGGGGCAGACTAGATGGGCCAAGTGGTTCTTATCTGCCGTCAAATTCTATGTTTCTATGCATACATGTACATGCACCCGAGATCCTCCATAGGATCGCATGTTGCATACACTCCCACAATTGGGCTGCAGCTTGTTGCAATGGCAATGTGAAAGGGCACAAAATGTATGGTTTGCAGGAGGGCGCCGGACACCCTAGCACCGGCCCTGTCTACCCTTGAATTGTATAATAAGGTGGTGGACTGTACCAACCGCACCCTATATCTTTATATCTTGTGGAGCCTAGCAGTACACTCTACATCGACTGGAAGACTGAATACCTTTTTACACATCGAGAATCTTTATTCACATACCCGTATACATTACGGCTAGTGGACACCACGCCTATATCTGTATATCCTTCAAGTCTCTACAGCCAAAATATTGCGCTTCCTAGGAGTATCCTAGAGTTCAACCATTGATTTGTTTGACAATCGTATTGTACCATGCCCCTGAGGAAGTCGTGTGAACGACGAAACGCGTTGGGCTTAACTGACGTTTATGGACATCCATCCACTATTTAAGTGTACAGGTTGTTGTTATACCATCGGTTCACAGTATCTGTAATCGGACCTTGTCTATATACTGCTACGCTCCTGTGAGCAACCTTTTAATAAATTGTTTTTTACTGTCATTTGAATTGTACAGTTCAATTATATAAGGTCTTTAGCGCACCCTGAAAACCCCACATTTCTCCATTTCTCTAACCGGGTCCCATCTAACAGGGGATCCTTTCAGGGTTGCAGCTCTTTCCGTTACTCCCATTGAGCGCACTGTGTGCCCCCCCCCCCCTTTGCCATTTCCTATATATATATATATATATATATATATATATATATATATATATATATATATATATATATATATATATATATTGTAGGGGCTCTGCACTCACTAAATTAACTGGTAGTGCAGAGCCCCTACAATTTCTGTTTAAACAATGTGGTCACAAGCCATAGGGCACCCCAAAACTAGGAAAGGTGAGTGCCGATCCAGAACTTGGTAGAGTCCATGTATATAGAAAAAATGGACGCACTCTCCAGTTTTTTTAAATGCAATTTAAAATTAGCTGGGTATTCAAAAATGATTAAAATTGTAAGAAAAATAGTTTTGTGATACTCAACATTTCCGTCCACTTGGGACCTTCATCAGGAGGTAAACATATATTCCAGTAATCCAACATAGGGCACAGCTCAGACCACACAGCAGGTTCCTACAGCCAACCGTACTGTTTACCATATTGATAAACAGAGAAAATGATCCAGCCTGTGTTTGGTGGCCTTGGAGTTCTCTGCTTGTTCCTTGATCCTGCAAGGACAGAGATAAGTGCTTGTTCCATCTCCGGCAGTTTTTCTGCTCTCCATTGCTAGCATATATCTGTGTTGAGTTATATGGTCTCTTACTTATGTTTGTGTCATCCAGCTCCACATGGGTTGTTTTGTATATGATTAAAACCTTCATGCATTGTTACATTAATGAGGTCAACCGGGACATATAATCCCGGCTGGGAAGTATTATTTCTATGTATAACATCTTCTTGCATTGTTGCATTCACGGTAGTTCGGTGGAAGATTGTACCCCTATTTTCCACCTCACTATCTTTTTGTAATTTATCTACGCAGCGGACACTTCAGGTTAATTTGTACGTTGGTCTGCTGGAGGAGCCCTTCCCGTGGAGGATGGCCATGTCACATTTTGTTTCCCATTTCTATGGGTTTTAGTTAATTTCCCTCTTGTCTGCTCTGGAGGTGTTGGGCACCTTGTTGCCTTGCAAAGTGCTGGTGGCACCGGGGTTGGATGAACCTAATTTACCCCTTTGAATGTGGCTATTACAGGTGAAGCCTTAGCTCTGCAGGTGCCTATAACCTCTGTAGGGATTAACAGAGTTAGGGTTGGGATCGTGACCTGTCCTTCCCAGTAACCTCTTGTCTGGGATCCCCTCTGAGTCCTAAAACCCTGCCACTTTGCGAATGGATGCTATGCATAAACATCCATTCAGAATCAGTTTTTTGCCAGGTGTATAAATACAAAAATGCATAATATACAGGAATTTGTTTCCAATAACTACCACTTACTGTGACATTGCAATACAATACAATTCCAATATCGGACCATAGGAAAAAAAAACAGAACACAACATACTTTACACGACAGAGGGAAGGGGCAATTACAGATACTTGACTATATGATCGGGATGGGTGCGGGTTTTGCTAGTGAGGAATTGACTAGGATGGCTGCCTGGGGGAAGAAACTATTTCTGTGTTCAGGTGTCCTTGTAAGCCTTAAACTGTACCGTCTGAAAGATGGTAGCCTCCCTAGCCTCATGAACAGGATATGTGCAGGGTGGGACTCATCCTCAATGATCTTGCCTGCTCTTTTCAGCACCCTGGCATAATAGATGTCCTAAACTGCAGGGAGGTTTGTGCCTATGATTTTCTCTGCTGTTTTCACGATGCGTTGTAGTCTGCGTCAGTTGTGAGCTGAGGCCGAGCCGAACCAGACAATGATTGAGGAACAGAGAACTGATTGGATGATCGCCATGTAGGAGAGGCTGAGAAGCTCCTGCAGCAGTTTAAGCTTCCTTAATTGATGGAGAAAGTTTAGTCTCATTCGCAGGGGAGCATACGGGGCAAAATCCTTTGATGGTCGTTGACCATTAAATTAATTTTCCCCTGTATGCAAATATATGTACCTATATTTGCGGTGGCGTGTCCAAGAAAGGGGCCACCCCTGGCAGGCAGCTGCCCACCTGCGTTCGCATAGGGACGCCCAGCATTCCCTTGTGAATGCCCCCTGCCCACCTCCATACCGCCCAACCCCCGTGCGAACGACTCGGAGACCGCGAACGTTGCTGAAGGCATCCACACAACAGCCCTGCACATGCAGAGCGCAAACATCGTCCCCCAGTGCAAATACACCAGGGCTAGAATGGACTAGAATCAGGCCCCAAATGTGCTTTGGGAATTAACCTGAATCACCCCTCCCTCATTTATTGTGTATATGTATTTAGGCATATTGTATTACTGTAACCGTAAAAAGCTCTGACTTGTGTATCTATAATTTTGACTTATTTCATTACATAAAAAGGGGAAGTTTTGTCACCGTGCTGAAATGGGAAAGCAGCTCAATATTTTTGTTACAAATAGAATAAAATTGAAAGAATGAGCGCTAATATAATAGGATACAATACAATAAGAAAAGGATAGAGAAAAAGGTTTTGGAAAACACCTGAAAAAAAAAACCATTTAGTGAAATTGCGTTTACAGCTCTTTTGAGCATATTTAACCCCTTCCCGACATATGACGTACATTTACGTCATATGTCGGTTGAGGGGGAATCAAGCCAGCTCACGGAGTGAGCTGGCTTGAAAGAGAGCAGGTAATGGCTGTATATTACAGCCAGGTCCCTGCTCTCACGGCCACGAGCGGCGAGTTCGCCGATCGTGGCCGTTTAACCCTTTAAGCACCGCGGGCAAAGCGACCGCAGTGCTTAAATAGCTGATCGGAGGGGGGGCGCCCCCCTCCGGCGCCGATCGGGGCCCCCCGCAGCGAGATCGGAGGGTGCCGATCAGTTGCCATGGTAGCCAGGGGTCTAATGTAGACCCCTGTGCTGGCCGTGTCTGCATACCTATCATATCCTGCCTGAGGCAGGATGTAATAGGAAGTGCATAAAATCACTACGTTCAGCCATAGAGCTCTATGGCTGAACCTAGTACAGGCGATCGCGCCCCCTAGTGGTCAAGTACACTAGGGGGCCTTGTAGTAAAAGTAAAAAAAAAAAAAAAATAAAGTTTAAAAATTAAAAAAAAAATTAAAAAATATTAAAAGTTCAAATCACCCCCCTTTCCCCATTTCCCAAATAAAAATAAATAAAAAATAAAAAAATAAACATATTTGGTATCGCCGCGTTCCTAAAAGTCCGATCTATTAAAATATAACATTAGTTATCCCGCACGGTTAAAGGCGTAAACGGAAAATAATCCCCAACGCCAAAACTACGTTTTTTGGTCGCATCGCCTACCCAAAATAAAATAGCTAAAAGAGATCAGAAAGTCGCCCATATCCCATAATGGTATTAATTAAAAAGTACACTTCAGCCCGCAAAAAATGAGCCCTCACCCAGGTCCATAGGTGGAAAAATAAAAAAGTTATAAGCCGCAGAACATGGCGACGCGACGCAAATTCGAAAAACCGTAACATTTTCTATTTTTTTTTTAGTGGTAAAATGTAACGAAAACTATATAAGTTTGGTATCACCGGAATCGTAACGACCCATAGAATAAAGATAACCCATCATTTTAAACGAACTATGAACTCCAAAAAAAACGTAACCAGCGCAAAATTGTGGAATTGCGTTTTTTTTTCTTTTTACCCCACATTGAATTATTTCCTGATTCCCCAGAATATTATACAGTATAGTAAATGGTACCATTAAAAAGTACAACTTGTCCCGCAAAAAAAAAGCCCTCGTGTCTATATAGCCGGAAAATTAAAAAAGTTACGCTTATTTGAACGGAGGAGGAAAAAAAAAATTACCATAAAAGGCAATGTCGGGAAGGGGTTAAAAGTCCGTGGCGTGTGCTGAGCTACCTTTCCCTACCTCTGAACCAAGGAGCGGGGATGTTGAAGCGGATATTGGCGTGCTGCAGCTGGTGGAAACGCCGCACGTTTCTTCTCCTCCGTCTATCCGAGCAGTACATTATTTCATTACATACCCATTGTTGCTGATATAGATGGATTGTGGGAAGGAGTAGCAGGGGTGAGACGGTGCATGGGGGAGTAAGGCTACAAGGGGTGGACCATTTGCGGGGCAGTTGCGATGCGGGGATACTACTGATAATCGTGAAGATCAGGTAATCCAGCACATTGCTGGAACCAAGGATGCCAGATTATCCGTTGTGGCCACAGTTGTACAATGTACAAAAATCAAGTGGTCCATAAAGTCATTTTAGGCACCGGCTCCCACCAAAAGGTGCGGATTCTATTGGGACTTTAAAGTTTAGAGTATCTCATCTTAAAATGATCTTCTAGGAGTGGTAGTAATCATGTGGTGCCGGTTGTTAAGTCGACAGGCAAAAGGTCAGCATGGTAAAAATGTCAACAGTTGACATTGACAAAAAGCAATAGGTTGACATAACAATGGTTGACACATGAAAACGTTTTCATACATTACAACCCATGTGGACTACAATAGGAAACAGTAAAGTGTGGCGAGAGAAGATAGACATGTGAGGGTACGCATTACATTAACTGGGGGTCCATGTTGACAGATGTCAACATAGACACCAAAAAAAATGAAAAACGAATGCCAATATTTTCCTGTCGATCATTCCCATGTCAACATATTGCTTATGTTGACCTTTTGTCAATGCCAACTTAGTACATGTCGACACCTTTTCACTGTCGATCTTTTGTGGTCGACCTAATGACTGTCGACCTACTGATCCATGCCTGTAATAATTGCGATAGATTGTATCAGAATGGTTAGTAAATCATATAGTAAAGAGAACTTTCACTGCTGATAAAGGAATCTGACAATCCTACATTAATACATAAGGTTTTTACTAGAACTCAGCAATAGTTTGCACTTTGAACTTGGCCCTGGACAGTTATGTGCTCTGTTTGATCCATTGCCCATTGGCTATCTCTGAGGGGAGTGTAAGCCTCGCTGCTACAAAGTGTCAGGCTGTACAAATGTACAACAACGCTGCTGGAGTTGGGAGATTACTTGAGATACAGTATCTGCGATCCTCACACAATGAAAATAGATATTCACTGTCATATTCTTCCCAAAGAATGGCCTGACCTCAAACAGGTAACAATAATAATCATTATATCTGCTATAGCAAAGGCAATTTCATGTGTTTAGTGTGGCAGCAGGTGAAGCATTTAGACTACAATACAGATACATTTATGATAAATACTATAAATACTATTCTCAGCAACATGAAATTAATTCTGCACAGAATGTTTATGGCTTTACTGGGGCTAAGTTATCTCATCTGGCCGAACTCACTGATGTAATATCTCTGTAGTTCAGGGCAATATTATCAGTTATAGGGTTACATATAATGTGCTTTTAAAAAAAAAATACTTTTTTACATTTGTAAACATGTCTAAACCATGACTACACATATAACAAACAGGTAGCTGATGGCACTCCCAAGATTGGATAATGTCTTGATAAAGGGTTTTGCCTGAAACGTTGACACACAAGCCTGTGTTGATTCTTTTGTTCATCTGTTGCTGCTGCCGTGCAGTCATTATCCATTCTTGGCAGTGCCATCAGCTACCTGTTTGTTACATGTTTCCTTGGAAATTGAAAGGCACCCCAAGTATCTGCACGCTTAAAGACGAGTGCCAGGACCCCCTTGCCATATATATATATATATATATATATATATATATATATATATATATATATATATATATATATATATATATATATATATATAAGAAGAGATAAAGAGGGTGCTGTAGAAATTCCCACCACCTTATTTTGTGCTCAGGTTTCAAGCAAATTGACAGAATAATAATTCAATAACATTTATTTAAAATACAAATGTATGACATTTACAAATTCGGATTCTTGTGAACCGCATGGAAACAACCCTATACCCATATATATATATATATATACCTATATATATATATATATATATATATATATATATATATATATAGGTATATGTATATATATATATAAAATTCAGATAAGCTTTGGCACTCACTGCTCTGGTGCCTTCCAACAGCTGCATCTGCAGTTTGCATAATCCAGTCGAATATATCCACAACACGGCGGCACTCAGAAATAGTTAGAGACAACAAGCGGCATGACGCTTGTTGTCTCTAACTATTTCTGAGTGCCGCCATGTTGTGGATATATATATATATATATATATATATATATATATATATGTCTGTGTGTATGTATTAGCTTAATAAAAAAGCTGTAATAAATTGTAAAATTGTATATATTTATTTTACTGGTAAGGGCGTAATCAAGTAATGTCTGACCTCGCACGTCCCACTCAGGCAGGTAAGGGACAACAGCAACATCATCAAGCAGACATCTTGCGATGAAACCCTGATACTGTACTTTTTTTCTTTGATCACTGCCCATTTGCAAGGTGACTGACACAGGGCCGGTGCAAGCATTGTAGGCACCCTAGGCAAACTGTCACACCAACCTCCCCCCCCCCCCTTCCCCACACAGCCAAACATGTGCATGGGCATATTGCGGGAACATGCTGGGGAAGGGGATTCTGAGGGTGGGAGACATGTGTGGGCAGGGCCTGCAACAAAAATATTGGGCCATGCTACACTATCTGTACATGTACAGATCTACATCTACACATTTGCTCTGAACTAGACACATGATTTCACAGTGGGTGCACATACTCATTCCGGACTCACCATAGCAGGGAGGGACAGCAGTGAGGCTGAAGGCGACTACAGTACACTGTAAATACGGCGTCTGCTGCAGACTTGTACTGGCGGGCTCACAGTTACTTGCTGGCCCTGCTCAGGGCCGCTGCTGCTGCTCCTCGGCGGCAGCAGCGGCAGGAGACAGGACGGAGAAGGGAGCCTGGAGGGGAAGGGGTGGGTAATGTATGACTCGCGGAGGTGGGAGGAGGTTTGCGGGCAGAGAGGAAAGCAGCATCAAAGCAGCAGCGGTGGCAGGAGAAGACTGGAGGAGGAAGCCCGGAGGAGAGGGGGCGGGTAACTTGTGCGGTCACGGTGTGACTCGCGGAGGGCAGGATGTGAGGGCACAGAGGAAAGAAAGCAGCAAAGTGGCAGCGTGAGCGTACTGCGCAAAGCACAGTACAGAACGGGAGCCAGCATTTCAGCAGCACGTAATGCTGCTGACCTGGCTGATACTAATACTAAGCAGCTGCCACAGTATCTCTGCTCTGAGCTGAGCGAATAGTAGGGGAGCCATTCACTGGCAGCCTGCAGTGCCGCCCTCCAGTGGCCAGCGCCCTAGGCAGCTGCCTAAAGCTGCCTAGTGGTGGCTCCGGCCCTGGACTGACAGGAAAGAGGCGCCTGGGGGTCGTAACCGGCCAGTTCATGGAAGTGCCAAGAAAAACACTAGGCATGTGAAAAATGCTGGGGGTGACAGGGAGAACTCAGGTGTGCCCAAGTGTTTTAGGGAAGGGTGTGTGAGACGTCAGCAACAGGCCGGATATGCCTGTATTTATCGCAGTAAGTTTCTGGCTACGAATGGCTTTGAACATTTTTGCACAGCTACAAATAGATTAGCAGCCGCACACATCTTTTGCACTGCAAACACATTAATTTGTATGACGGGATTTCACTCAAGCGGGACGGCATCTGGCCACTGCGCATTCGTGGTCGCGCGAGCAGGTCATCATTGTTTTTGATGGGTTTAATTCTTAAAAAAAATTAGATTTTTCTAGTATTATCCCAAATCACAGTATATGCCAGCTTGTCATCCTTTACTTTGGAAACAAATGTCAAACAAGTATATACAGAACTACACAAACCTATATGCTAAAAGCTGTTATAAGGTCACAAATGCGCACGCACACGCACACACATGCACACACACGCACAGTATAACTGATCTGATAATAGGTACAAACTTTCACTGCTACTACCTGTGAACTGTCAAGTGAAAGTGACTCAGCAGGAGCACAGAACACTCCCAGTCCCAGCTCCCTTATCACACTGCGGCTATCTTGTTCATTTACAAGCAGTGATATATAACTAGCACCATGTTCTTATTTTCTACCTTAACCTAATGTTGTAGAGACACTTCAAAGATACCGGAAATCTTGTTTAAGCTGTTTTTATAATGCTTGGATAATGTAGATATATTTGAGTATTTTAGAACTAGGACAAGTAATTTTCAATAAATGAAAATTTGCCCCCGCTAACTATTTCTTATTGCTGCATTTATCAACATTCAGAAAATATTTTTTTTGTGCGGATATACAACTCCCAACCAGTGGCTGTTGTACAGATGTGGCTGCAGTGCAGCCCAATATTCAAGTAGAGGAGCCACACCAACTGCCATTGAGTCCGACTGGCGACGTTTGGCTGTGTTTGGGGTGGCAGTTGGTGACTACAGTGACTTGATTCAAAATGCTGGAAAACTGATTGTCAGATATTACCAGGTTTTTGTTCCAACCAGAGAGATGTGACCATAAATATGTAGATGTTTGTCCAGCTTTATGGGGCCTACACAAGGAAAGAGTGTTCTGAGCGATGTGTGTGCTGAGCAATCTGTCAGGGCCAGTGTTCCCCATGAGAACACTGGCCCTGACCGGAGATTACAGATTTATCCAGCATGCTGAATATTAATTGCCGGGCGATAGCAAGGGACAGGGCCACGCATCACTATCGTTATGGCCCCTGCAAATAGAGCGATGTAGGGGCATTTTCTAAGTGATCTAGTGAGATCACTTAGAAAATGCCCCTAAACCACTTACACCATCTGAAGATGGCATTAGATATCAAGGTCATCATTTAAAAAAAACTAATTTAAAGAGGCAATAATTTATACTAAAAAATCAGATTGATTTTTTGTTTAAAGGATTCACATAAATTCTCCAAGTATTATGATTGCATTTACAGATATGAACAATGCCAACAAATGATTACTACCATAAATTAATTCAGGTTGAGTATCCCTTATCCAAATATCCGTTATCCATTCTAAAAACCATACATTCCAGAAAGTGAAAAAAAATAAATGGTCTTGCTAAAAACCTACTAGAGACATTTGTAACAGCACTACTGGGGACATGATATGTAACTGGCACTACTGGGGACATCTGTAACAGCACTACTGGGGACATGATATGTAACTGGCACTACTGGGGACATGATATGTAACTGGCAATACTGGGGACATCTATAAATGCACTACTGGGGACATGATATGTAACTGGCACTACTGGGGACATGTGTAATACCTGCAAAGTGTATGCGGTCATGTTGTCAAAAATAAGTATGTTATGTTTAAAGTAGAGTTGTGTTGATAAGGTAACCGATTACCCCATGGGGGTTATAAAAGACATGTATGTATAAATATGTGCCTTCACAGAAGGCAATGGGAACTGTTAGGAGTACAGGACTGAAACCCCTCTCAGAGGGAAGTGGACTGGTCTGACCAGAAATCCCATGCCCCTGTGTAACGACCGCCGGGTCCAAGGCCTCCAACTGCAGGGGAGGTTGGTTCTACCCCTCAAACGGACCGGCTGGTGTAAAAAACTAAATAAAGTTGCACGGCTCGAGAGGAGAGCGGGTATGGAGGGGCACGAGCAGAAACTTATAAGAGGACGGAGGGTGTAACGGCTGTTGCGCAGTTTGGAGAAAAAGCTGAGACTGGCAGAGCTACGCAGCGGCCAGGCTGAAAAGCAGTTTCTGAGGAAGCGCTGAAGGACTTACCCGGTTCTAGGGAGGAGACAGCTGGTACTCCGGTGACCGACAGCGATAGGCTACCCCGACGGAGCAGCCCGATCAGTAATCCGGCACGGAGGCGGTAGCCGGAGATATCGGGAGGCGGGCCACGGCTGGTGATGACGCAGGGTCGAAGGCGGAGTTCCGGCCCAGTGAGTCTGTAAGGAGGCGGCAGCTGAACATCGGGAGGCGGGCCGCGGCTGACCGTGATGCAGTATCTGAGGCGGAGCCCCGGCATTGCTACTAAGCCGAGGGTCTGGTCTGTAACGACGCGGAGAGTGCGAGGAGGCAGTTCCCGACGGGGAAGGCGGTGCTGAATTGTCAGAAGAGGTGGGGAGTGTGAATCCTACCCCCCGTTAACCCTTACATCCATAATTGCACGCAGCGGGCACTGTCATCAGCATAGTATCAACAGGGACAAGGCGAAACCCGACCTACTCGGTCAGGGGAGGCCTCCCAAAGGAATTATCTTAACCCCTCAGTTTAGGTAGTCGTTATCTGTCTGCAGCCTGCATCTAGCCGCATAGAGGGCGAAACCCGATCCGGTGGGTCAGGGGATGCCCATTAGTCAGTGCATAGATTGAAGATACCGACAGGCTCTGTAAACTTGAATAAACGTCCTGGCTAAAAACAACTGGAAGGAGGGTGAAACCCGGCTCAGAGGCCAGGGGAAGCCCACAAGAAAACAGTATAGCCGTAGGATCTCTTAAACCAATAGAAAAAAAGAATATTTTGACTAGGAGCTTCTGTTAAAATCATCAACTGCAGCGACAGGGAGCAAAGAGTGCATAGCATTCTGTACTGTGACTAGAGACAGAACAGACTCACTACAGGACTGATACAATCATGCCCCTTTCAGACCGCACTTTTAAAACGGTAAATTGCCGTTTTTTTACCGTTTTAAAACGGTAATGTGTGCGGTCTGAAAGGTCCAGTCCCACTTAACCGGTTAGAAAATGCCGTTTTTTCTAACCGGTTAAAATGCAGGGTCCTACCCGTTTCTGAACCGGTATTTTAGCGCAAAAATCGGCTCAGAAACGGTATTTAGGACCCAGCCAATGAGCTGGGTCCTAAATTCAGCACAGTGAATACTTAATGAGCGCTCATTAAGTATTCACAGCACTGGAGCCCCCCCCCGCGCGTGTGTCGACGCCCCCCCGCGCGTGTCGACGGCCCCCCGCGTGTCGACCCCCCCGCGCGTGTCGGCGCCCCCCCCCCCGTGTCGACTTACCCCGTGCCGGTATCTCCGTTGTGGTTCCCGGCACTGCAGCTCAGTATGCTCGGAAAGCACTTATGAAAAAAGTCTTTCAGAAAATGGCTGCCCCCATACGGAAGACAGTTTTTTTAAACAGGGTTTCCTATGGGGCAGCCATTTTCTGGAAGACACTTTTTTCATAAGTGCTTTCCGAGCATACTGAGCTGCAGTCCACAACGGAGGTACCGGCACGGGGTAAGTCGACACGGGGGGGGGGGCGCCGACACGCGGGGTGGGGTGGGGGGGCGTCGACATGCGCGGGGGGGCGTCGACATGCTCTCGGTCGACACGCGAGGGGGGGAGCTGCACGGAGGGGAGGGCTGAAGGCTGCACTGGCTTTGACCCTGTATTTGGAAAGTTTCCAAAAACGGGTCTGCCAGTGTCAAAAAATCGGCACTTAAACGGTAATATACCGTTTAAGTGCTGCGGTGTGAAAGGGGTTTTATCTGGCAGACCCGTTTTTGGAAACGTTTCCAAATACAGGGTCAAAGCCAGTTATGCGGTCTGAAAGCAGCATAATTGTATCAACCTCATCAAAAGAACTAAAATATAGAGGTACAAAACAGTTACTATACAGTTCGTGTAGAAAGTACTTGGAGATTGCCTGTTTGAAACATAGTGAATTCATAGAGAATGCCATTGTAGAGGACTTATACTTACCTAGAGTTAGATTGCATTGTAGGATAAAGCTGTTAGGAAACCTGTAAAGAAAGAAAAGTAAAGTTTAGTATTTTTACAAAATAATATAGACATTATTGCGCAATAATCCAACATTACACCCGGGTCAACAATTCTATGAAAGGCCTATCATACCATAGAATCAATTGTGCATTTTAATTCATGTTATGTTTATCTGTTATTGAGCCACAAAGGTAAGCGTGATTGTGGTCTACAGACGGAACAACGAGGGAGAGCAGCATACCTGGGAAACCAGGTCACGTTCCGGTATAATAAAACTTTTGTGGCTATTGTTGTTTGGCTTGCACGCCAATATATTATTGTTAATCTTCTCTTATTACCAGTTGTTATAAATAAATATTGTTGAACTACGCTCCTGTGAATATTTGGAAGAAACAACTGAAAGTTATACTACATCACCCGTTGGAGACCTATCAGAAGAAATAAAAAGGGTTTACATAAAAATTGGCGTCACACGAACAGGATCCGACCGGGAGAAAAAAAAAAAAAAAGATGGCGGATGAAGAAGCAGAGAGAGGAAAGGCATCAGGGAGTCAGGAACAACCAGAACAACCCGTGTTGGTTAGCTCCTCGGTTCCAGAACAACCCGTGTTGGTTAGCTCCTTGTCCAACCCGACACCTGGTCAGAATGTTACAATTGGAGGAAATGCCATTACAATGCCATATTACTTTGGCACGCCCTGGTTACCGACGTTCTCGGGGGAGTATCCAAGGAGAGAGACCACCACTTTTACGGATTTCCAGAAGAAAATGCGGTCTACGTTTAAAATATACCCGTTGACGGTACCACAGCAAATAGAGATTCTGGTTGGCCAGTTGAAGGGATCGGCACTAAGAGAAGTGTTATCCTGGCCAGATACAGAAAAAGAAACCGTAGAGCATATCTTTAAAAGGTTAGGCACTACTTTCGATGTTACTACCCTGTCCGAGTTAAAATCTAGATTCTATTCGAGGAAACAGAAGGCCACGGAGACGTTGAGAGACTTTGCCTTGAGTCTCTTGGAAGCATATCAAGATATTAAAGCTATAAGTAGCACAGAGATTGCTGATGTGGATAACACCCTGATCAGCCGACTCATAGAGGAAGTCTATTGTAGTAATATCAAGTCACAGCTGAAACTATTACGGTTACAGAAAACAGGAGTCTCGTTTTTGGACTTCAAAGAGGCCGCTATTAAATTGTTTGGAACAGTACCAAATGCAGAGGTGTTGTTTCCAGAACTACCAGGCTATCAAGAATCGAGTGCAAACGAGGAAGGGGAACCTTCGGGAACCTCCCGGAACACACCCACTGCCACCCAACATGCCCAGGCGTCCGCTCCTGATTCACAAGGTGTACTAAAACGTCAGATAGAAGACCTCTCCACGGAGATGGCCAACATGAGAAGGGACATTCAGTGGTTGGTGGATCAAGGGTCCTCGGGGAGACGGGACGGTGGCTGGCACTCCGGGCCTCGCAGATCTAGAAACGAATGGCAAAGTCGCACACAAGGACCGGGAAGAAGGGCCTCTGACCAGTTTGATTCCCAGGGGCGACCCATTTGTAGGCGATGTGGCCGTGCGGGACATGTAGAAAGGTTTTGTCGAGAGGAGGAGTCTTTAAACATGAAGACCCCGGGGGCAGGGACCGACCCTCGGGGGTCGTTACCCCAATAGGTCAGCAACCCGATGGCTGGTGTGAGAAATATGTGGGACCATGCCCCATCATACCAGTCCAGATTGGCGGAGTGAACTTTGTGGCAACTTTAGATACCGGGTCCCAAGTGTCCACCATCCAGAATAATACGTACCAACACTTCTGGGGCCTGCAGAACCCGTCACCTCCTCCTCCTACATGGATGCGATTACTAGCCGGTAACGGCCTTGACATTAACTGTATTGGATACTGCGAATTTGACTTTAAAGTAGGTCCGGCCCTCTTGTCCAACCAGGGTTTTATTATTACCGACGTAGATGACCCCACTGTCCCCGCCATCATAATTGGCATGAACATTTTGGCATGTTGTCCGGAAGCACTAATTGAGGCTTTGACATTTGAGGTCCGACACCTGCCTCCGGAACAGAAATCTCCTCTACAAAGAGTTATTCGGACTCTCCAAGCACAACAGTGCTTTCTAAGCACAGAAGGAGGAGTTGGGAGGATTAAAACGACAGATCACAAAGCCATTTTCCTCCAACCAAATTCTGAGACTGTCGTGTGGGGCAAAGCGCGATGCGGCCCCGCGGGTACATCATACGACGCTATTGTGGAGCCTTGTCTTATGCCCAGCAGGACCGATATCATTATCGCACGGGCGCTGGTGACGGTGCATAACGGCCGAGTCCCGGTCCGGATCTTAAACCCTCACAATTATGTTGTGAGGTTGCATCGCAATTACACCTTAGCTGCATTATCCTACGTCACTTTCCAGGACATTTACGATGCAGTAACTTTAAATATGATGCCGACGGAAGGGGGCCCCGCCGCTGAAGGGTCGAGATGGTGGGAAGAACTCCACATCGGAGAGGAACACACTCCCGTTGAATTGAAAGAAGGCATACTAAGACTTGTACAGGACAATGCGGATACTTTCAGTAAGCACGCAGCAGACTTTGGAAAAGTGGAGAACGTCCGACATTACATTCCAACCGGAAGTGCGCCTCCCATCAAGGAGAGGTATCGGCCCATAGCCCCGGCTCTTTACCAACCTGTTCGGAAATTACTAGAAGAGATGAAAGCCTCAGGGGTGGTACATGAGAGCCATAGCCCGTGGGCCGCGCCGATCGTGATTGTAAAAAAAAAAGATGGGACTTTGCGTTTTTGCGTAGACTACCGCAAACTGAATCAGGTCACGCATAAAGACGCGTATCCACTACCACGCATTGAAGAGTCGCTTACAGCCCTAAAGGCGGCCACCTACTTTTCGACACTCGATCTCACGTCAGGATATTGGCAGATTCAGATGGCAGAGGAGGACAGGGAGAAAACGGCTTCCACTACACCCATGGGACTCTACGAGTTCGATCGCATGCCATTCGGGTTATGCAATGCCCCCGGGACATTCCAACGAGCCATGGAGCACTGTCTGGGTTACAAAAATTTCGATATGGTACTCTTGTATCTGGACGATATTATCATTTTCTCAGAGACCTATCACGAGCACCTAACCCACTTAAATGAAGTGTTTAAACGTCTGACCGAATATGGGTTAAAAGTCAAGCCTTCCAAATGCCATCTGTTAAAAGAAAGTGTAAAGTACTTGGGCCATGTAGTTAGTGCTGCCGGCGTGGTTCCTGATCCCGAGAAAATCGAAGTGATTAAAGACTGGCCTGTACCCACCAACATTAGGGAGGTACGTAGCTTCCTGGGATTTGTGGGGTATTACCGCAGATTCGTCCAGAACTTTGCACAGGTAGTAAACCCCATCCATGAATTACTGCGTGGAGTTGATAAAAAACATACCAGCAAGCATCAGCCGATTCAATGGACCGAGCGCCAACAAAGTGCATTTGATACCTTAAAGGAAAGGATGACCGAGACGCCTGTGCTGGCTTATCCTGACTTCAGCCAGCCTTTCATATTGCATACGGACGCTAGTTATTTGGGGTTGGGAGCTGTTCTGTCCCAACGACAGCATGGACAGGAGCGCGTCATTGCCTTCGCCAGCCGAAGCCTTAAGAAAACAGAAAGGAATGATGCCAATTACAGTGCTTTCAAACTCGAACTCCTGGCACTAGTGTGGGCCGTTACAGAAAAATTCAAGAACTATTTATTTTCCAACTCCTTTGTAGCCTACACAGACAACAACCCGGTCGCCCATTTGGCCACTGCCCAGTTGGGTGCTCTAGAACAGCGATGGTGCTCCAGATTGGCCAACTACGACTTCACCATAAAATATCGCAGTGGGAAAATTAACAAGAATGCTGATGCGTTATCCCGACTTTCTCAGAAGGACCATGTAGAGGAAGAGGAGTCAGACGTATGGGAGGAACTGGAAATGCCTGCCTTTTACACACTCCTTAACCGCCAGGCCGACTCAGACTCTCCACAGCAACAGATGTTCATGACAAATGCGATAACAGTCGGTGAAGCCGACCATGAATCCCGGTGGGTCCAACTTCAGAATGAAAGCACCGTATTAAGGGAATTAAAGACACTGCTCTCTTCTAAACAGAGTTGGAGTAAGGAGAAACGACAGCAAGCTGACCCCGAGCTGATAAAATTGTGGGGCCAGCGAGATAAAATACGTTGTAAGAAAGGCCTCCTCATAAGGTCCACAGTCCACCCGAAAACTCACATGCCCCTAACCCAAATTATCATCCCCAGACAACAGAGAGATGAAATCCTCCAGGCGTATCACGATTGCTCAGGGCATTTCAGCACTGGTAAAATGGAAACTATGATCCGGCGGCGGTTTTACTGGATTAACATGACCTCGGATATAGAAGAGTGGTGTCGGTGTTGCTCTACTTGTGCTGTCAAGAGACCTCCTTCTGGGAGACAGAAAGCTCCTTTGCATTCCATCATCAGTCACCAACCATTAGAAATAGTTTCAATTGATCATGTGAAGCTGGAACCCAGTTTGGGCGGCTACCAATACGCCATAACTATCATTGACCACTTTTCAAAGTTTGCTGTGGCCCTTCCGGTAAAAAACTTATCAGCTAGCACCACCGCGGAGATTGTGTGGAGGGCCTTTGTGCGGCCCTATGGCTATCCGCAGAAGATTCTGACTGACCAGGGACCAGCTTTCGAATCCCGACTTTTTCATGAGTTGTGTCATCTTTATGGATGTAAAAAAATACACACTACAGCTTATCATCCCCAGGGGAATGGCACGTGTGAGAGAATGAACAGGTCGTTAATTAGTATCTTGAGAGCCATACCCGATCCAGAACGGAGAAACTGGCCGACTTTGCTACCAGAAATAACCTTTATTTATAATAACACTGAACACAGCACCACAGGCTTCACACCATATTACTTGCTATTTGGAAGAGAGGGGAAGTTGCCTGTCGACCTCAGGTTGGATGTCTCCCTTGAGCATAGTTCTGAGGAACTGCTACAGAGTGATTGGGTGCGAGAGCATCAGAAGCGACTCCAGGCCGCCTATAAGATTGTTGACCAAACGTCCAAACAAGCTCAGCGCCGACAGACAGAACAGTACAACGAGACGGCTAAGGCCGCACCTCTAGGCGTAGGTGAACTAGTTTGGAAAAGAAATAACCGGCGACGCAGCAAACTGGATCCGTTTTGGGAAGAGGTTCCGTACAGAATTATGGACAATGCCAAGATGGATATAGATGTGTATCGAGTGGCCAAACTAGGTGAAACTGCAGCCATTAACGTTCACCGAAATCAACTAAAAAAATGCTACCAGGCGGATATCGAAATACTTAGGGTCTCCACGAAAATAAGTGAGAGCCCAAATCCCATTGAGGACGTTACCAGTCAACAATTCTTTAATGAGATGTTAAAAATGTTTTGGCCTATTCATGGGAACCTGTTAGTAACTTCCCCTGATGTGAACCCAAATGCGGGGATAAAAACTGTTCATGTGAAGGTGGGAGGAGAAACTGATGCTCCCCTGCTTGAGTCGGCTGTCCTGTCTCCCGGGCCTAGAGCTAGCCCGACTGGGGGGCCGGAGGATAGAACAGCCGACGACACTGTTAAGTTAAGAAGGTCCACTAGGACCACCAAGGGGGTTTTACCCCATCGATATTGTGTTTAATAGTTATTGGGTGCTGGAGGACCAGCAAGCTTTAGCGGGGACATGTGTAATACCTGCAAAGTGTATGCGGTCATGTTGTCAAAAATAAGTATGTTATGTTTAAAGTAGAGTTGTGTTGATAAGGTAACCGATTACCCCATGGGGGTTATAAAAGACATGTATGTATAAATATGTGCCTTCACAGAAGGCAATGGGAACTGTTAGGAGTACAGGACTGAAACCCCTCTCAGAGGGAAGTGGACTGGTCTGACCAGAAATCCCATGCCCCTGTGTAACGACCGCCGGGTCCAAGGCCTCCAACTGCAGGGGAGGTTGGTTCTACCCCTCAAACGGACCGGCTGGTGTAAAAAACTAAATAAAGTTGCACGGCTCGAGAGGAGAGCGGGTATGGAGGGGCACGAGCAGAAACTTATAAGAGGACGGAGGGTGTAACGGCTGTTGCGCAGTTTGGAGAAAAAGCTGAGACTGGCAGAGCTACGCAGCGGCCAGGCTGAAAAGCAGTTTCTGAGGAAGCGCTGAAGGACTCACCCGGTTCTAGGGAGGAGACAGCTGGTACTCCGGTGACCGACAGCGATAGGCTACCCCGACGGAGCAGCCCGATCAGTAATCCGGCACGGAGGCGGTAGCCGGAGATATCGGGAGGCGGGCCACGGCTGGTGATGACGCAGGGTCGAAGGCGGAGTTCCGGCCCAGTGAGTCTGTAAGGAGGCGGCAGCTGAACATCGGGAGGCGGGCCGCGGCTGACCGTGACGCAGTATCTGAGGCGGAGCCCCGGCATTGCTACTAAGCCGAGGGGCTGGTCTGTAACGACGCGGAGAGTGCGAGGAGGCAGTTCCCGACGGGGAAGGCGGTGCTGAATTGTCAGAAGAGGTGGTGAGTGTGAATCCTACCCCCCGTTAACCCTTACATCCATAATTGCACGCAGCGGGCACTGTCATCAGCATAGTATCAACAGGGACAAGGCGAAACCCGACCTACTCGGTCAGGGGAGGCCTCCCAAAGGAATTATCTTAACCCCTCAGTTTAGGTAGCCGTTATCTGTCTGCAGCCTGCATCTAGCCGCATAGAGGGCGAAACCCGATCCGGTGGGTCAGGGGATGCCCATTAGTCAGTGCATAGATTGAAGATACCGACAGGCTCTGTAAACTTGAATAAACGTCCTGGCTAAAAACAACTGGAAGGAGGGTGAAACCCGGCTCAGAGGCCAGGGGAAGCCCACAAGAAAACAGTATAGCCGTAGGATCTCTTAAACCAATAGAAAAAAAGAATATTTAGACTAGGAGCTTCTGTTAAAATCATCAACTGCAGCGACAGGGAGCAAAGAGTGCATAGCATTCTGTACTGTGACTAGAGACAGAACAGACTCACTACAGGACTGATACAATAATTGTATCAACCTCATCAAAAGAACTAAAATATAGAGGTACAAAACAGTTACTATACAGTTCGTGTAGAAAGTACTTGGAGATTGCCTGTTTGAAACATAGTGAATTCATAGAGAATGCCATTGTAGAGGACTTATACTTACCTAGAGTTAGATTGCATTGTAGGATAAAACTGTTAGGAAACCGGTAAAGAAAGAAAAGTAAAGTTTAGTATTTTTACAAAATAATATAGACATTATTGCGCAATAATCCAACATTACACCCGGGTCAACAATTCTATGAAAGGCCTATCATACCATAGAATCGATTGTGCATTTTAATTCATGTTATGTTTATCTGTTATTGAGCCACAAAGGTAAGCGTGATTGTGGTCTACAGACGGAACAACGAGGGAGAGCAGCATACCTGGGAAACCAGGTCACGTTCCGGTATAATAAAACTTTTGTGGCTATTGTTGTTTGGCTTGCACGCCAATATATTATTGTTAATCTTCTCTTATTACCAGTTGTTATAAATAAATATTGTTGAACTACGCTCCTGTGAATATTTGGAAGAAACAACTGAAAGTTATACTACATCACCCGTTGGAGACCTATCAGAAGAAATAAAAAGGGTTTACACATGATATGTAACTGGCACTACTGGGGATATGATATGTAACTGGCACTACTGGGGACATGATATGTAACTGGCTCTACTGGGGACATGATATGTAACTGGCACTACTGGGGACATGATATGTAACTGGCACTACTGAGACATGATATGTAACTGGCAATACTGGGGACATCTATAAATGCACTATTGGGGACATGATATGTAACTGGCACTACTGGGGACATCTATAAATGCACTACTGGGGACATGATATGTAACTGGCACTACTGGGGACATGATATGTAACTGGCACTACTGGGGATATGATATGTAACTGGCACTACTGGGGACATGATATGTAACTGGCTCTACTGGGGACATGATATGTAACTGGCACTACTGGGGACATGATATGTAACTGGCACTACTGAGACATGATATGTAACTGGCAATACTGGGGATATGATATGTAACTGGCACTACTGGGGACATGATATGTAACTGGCACTACTGAGACATGATATGTAACTGGCACTACTGGGGACATCTATAAATGCACTACTGGGGACATGATATGTAACTGGCACTACTGGGGACATGATATGTAACTGGCACTACTGGGGATATGATATGTAACTGGCACTACTGGGGACATGATATGTAACTGGCTCTACTGGGGACATGATATGTAACTGGCACTACTGGGGACATGATATGTAACTGGCACTACTGAGACATGATATGTAACTGGCAATACTGGGGACATCTATAAATGCACTATTGGGGACATGATATGTAACTGGCACTACTGGGGACATCTATAAATGCACTACTGGGGACATGATATGTAACTGGCACTACTGGGGACATGATATGTAACTGGCACTACTGGGGATATGATATGTAACTGGCACTACTGGGGACATGATATGTAACTGGCTCTACTGGGGACATGATATGTAACTGGCACTACTGGGGACATGATATGTAACTGGCACTACTGAGACATGATATGTAACTGGCAATACTGGGGATATGATATGTAACTGGCACTACTGGGGACATGATATGTAACTGGCACTAACTATGTGCAAGAAAATGATTGCTTGGCATTCAAAGTCAGTGCCTGATATGACACAAACTTTGTTTCATGTTTTAGAACCTTGCTTTATGAACAAATAAAATATATTTGTGTGAATTTCATGTGTTTGATGTGTTTGTACTACACAATTAATGCAAGATACCTAAGGATACATCATTGAAATATCAAAATATTCTGAAATACGGTATAATCCGTTATCAAAAATGATTCTGGTACCGAGCACCTTTCAACATCATAAAGTTTATTATTATTATTATTATTATTATTATTATTATTATTGTTAGTTATTCATATAATTTAAAAAATAATGTGATCAACTGGCAAACTTATTAAAGGCAAGTACCCAGTTTTAGTACCAATTGTTGTGGAAAAGTTTTCCTGAATCAGCCTCTCTCATCTTTTCTGATGCTATTGAATGGGGACATAAAGAACAGTTCTCATTTTAATAATGAATCTCTAAATTTTTAATTTGTAAGTAAGACTCTTGGACTAACCTTTGGGGTATCCTCTCTCTTTGATGACTTCCTTCATACCAGGGGCTTGTGCAACAAAAGAAGCCTCTAAGGAACAATTTATTTTAAGCTTACTTAGCTGGCCCTTTGGGAAGTTGCTACCTCAATGGTTACTAATGGGATAGACATTTTCAGCTGTTTCTTGGTAATTTATAGATATAACTTTGCCCTGCATGGCAACAGTCTCCACTGACAATCTTAAGATTTCTAGAGGGAGGCTTCCACATACTTTGCTCTTTGTATGATTACAAAATAGTTATAATTTAATTATTATTGCCTTGGTGTATATATTGTTAACAGATGTAGGGGGATATGCACTAACATCCGCCCTCCCACTTTGCCAGCATTACTGCATTCTTAATAATCACATATGTTCTAACATATGCGATTATTAACGTAAAGGAAAGCTCTTCCGATAAGAGCTGTCCTTTGCGAAGCGCCTCCGGTGTTTCTACTTACGGGTCTGAGCCCCGGGCCTCCCTTTGCGCATGTGCAGAGTGACAATGCCGACCACGGAGCATGCTGAGAGGGATCCGTGACAGATGAGGGCATCCTGTCTGTGCTCTGCTCTATCAGTCCAGGGGGTGCCCGGTCTGCCATATACCGGTGTAAATAGCTGTATTGTAACTGTTTTATAAAGTAACTGGCCGGTGATTATGTAGGAATGTGACTTTTTTATGAATAAATAAATTACTGTCAATGATGAAATAATCCTCCACCATTCTTTCAATGGTGAAAGCATCATATGCAGTGTCAGTAATTGTAGCGGGTGTGTTTGGAAAATCTAGTTTTCTTCGGCACCAATATGTAGGGGAGATATTGGTGATAAATATGCAATAAACTGTGTATCGCCCCTAAATCACTGAATGCCATGCCCTCAAAGGCAGCTAGACTTACCTCCCCCACCACCTACCTGATGACAGAGATACTGTAGATCAGTGGTCAGGGAAAAGGAGTAAATTACCCCAAATGGGGTAAAAAATTAATTCCTGGGGGTAATGGATGGTTGCGCTGCCGAAACACAGCCGGGCATGCATATGAATCTATATGCATGTCCGGCTGTGTCTTCGCACCACGACCGTCCATTCCCCTTAGGAATTTAATTTCCTTGCATATAGAATCTATTTATAGATTCTATATGCACGCCTGGCTGTGTGTACTACCGTACTGTAGTGTACAAGGACCTGAAGCAGTGCAGTCAGGCCCTTGTGTAGAACATGATTCCCTGTGCGATGCCCCAGGCCCCCACCTCCAAGTCCGCCCGCTTCTTCAGTAGAGTTGACTAGTAGAGTTGACTAGTTCCTGCACTATCTCGGCAGTGTGCAGTCTGTGCCACCGCACACACCTTTGCTTGGTTATAGGCTCCTGTCATGGTATACCCATCTATAGTCTAGGGAAAAACATTGCACAGACTGTCGCTATATCATCTTGTAATACTGACACTAATAGTTGCCTTATTTACAATAGTTACATTATTAATGGCTATACCACACACAGCCATAACTGGTAATCATCATCATCATCATCATCATCAATGGTTGCCAGGATGTGTACCGTATTAGCAGGATATATCATCAATTTCTGGAGGTACAATTATATGATTTCCTTCCTTTCAAATCAAGGAGGTAACGTTGGTATATCTAAATGTATTTTGGGGTAAAAGGTTAAAAAGTTCCCTGACCCCTGCTGTAGATAGATATAGATAACCTATCTCTCTCTATATATATATATTATATATATATATATATATATATATATATATACTGTATATATATCTTTCTACTGTATCGCTATCTATACTCATGAATACACATATTTATGTTAAAACAGTATTTAGGTCACTATGGGGAATTTAGATTATAGTGTATTAGAATAAAAATAAGGGACTAATTTATTGTTTATTGAGTTTTAGACATTTCTTATAGCCTCTATTCGTTCCTGCAATGTGTAAATTGCATTGGCAACTGCTTTACTTTATGTTGTGCACCTACTGCACATGCGAGAGGGGGTTCAGGAGGTGCCTCAGGGTGGTGGGGTTTGGGAGTGCCATTAGGGGAGAGGGTTGCTGGCCCGATGTACGAGAGTTTGAGTCCAAGGGGAGAGATAATAAAGGGGGAGCTGGGGGGGGGGGGTAGAGGGGAGGAGACCCTATGTAGTGTGAAATGACAAGGACAGAGGGCTGGTCCCAGAGAAGGAGCCATTGCACAGTAACTAGCCAAACACTGTAGGAGCAGGTGCAGGAGGAGGACCATGGAGGTGGGTGGACAGGATCTGTGGGGAGGGAGGAGGTGGATTATCTCCATCCTGGACTACCCTAGATGGCAGCCACACTGTATCCCATAACTCATTACATTGATTGGTGCCTCTCAATGTTTGTGGAGGAATGAAGATGCCCCCTTGCTCCCCACCATTCCAGCACCTGAGTGTATCCATACATATTAAATTACATAACTTTAGCCACCTTTTATTACAACTGTATATTTGCCTGTGCTCCTGAGTCACTTCATAGCTATGTGACCATACTGCAGCATAGTCAATTCCTTTTTAAGATACTCGTTTCACACTAGAATTAAAACAAAGTTGTTTTATGACTTTGTCGTCAGCACCATTACCTCTCTCAGGGCAAGATGTACTAAGCCTTGTAAAGTAATAAAATACAGAGTGATAAACAACAAGCCAATTATTTACTTACTAGGTGATTCATCGCGCCCTACGGGCGCTCTTCACACCGTCGTAAGGGGCTGCGCCCCCTTAATTTGTGAACATTTGTAAATGAGAAAGATAGTTAGAATTGTATGACAGATGCCTGTATTGCAACTTGAGTTATAGGTGAAATGTATTAAATAGAGAGCATATGATGTGGAAGGGGGTGTGTATTGTTTTGTTTAATTAAAAAGCGGTTACAGAGTAAGATGTACATTGATAGTGTGGATGGTACAGTGACATTTGTGGGTGTGGGGGGGGGGCTGTGTGTGCATGTTGTTTAGGGGTGTGTGTGTGTGTGTGTGTGTGTGCGCAATAGTATAGTAGGGTGTTTTTGAGTCAGTGGCTCCCCACTGGCGGAGGTCACAACACAGGAAAACAGGAGGCTGGGTAGGGATAGGGGTGTGTGGGCATAAGGGGGACTAAAGAGGAGGGTGGGAGATTCTGTGCAGCTTCGGCCAGTGGGTGAGGGTCCAGTGTGGCAGTACAGGAGTACAGGATGGTGGCCCTGAGTCAGTGTCTCCTCCTACTGGGTGGGAGTTAGTGTCCATGAGAGCAGGAGGCTGGGCTATGAGGCATGATAGGGGCATGTGGGCAAAACAGCGTCAGCGACTCCCCAGAGATGGAAGTTACGGTTCAGGAGAGCAGGAAGCTGGGTAGTGATAGGGGTGTGTGAGTATACGGGGGACTAAAGAGGGGCTTAGGGGTGCCGTGAATTGTGGGAGGGGCGCGGGGGGTGCCGTGAATCAAGGGAGGGAGGGGGCGCAGGTGTCCGCGAATCGTGGGAGAGGGCGGGGGTCTGCAAAGCGTGGGAGGGGGCGTGAATTGCGGGAGGGGGGGTTGCGAATTGCGGGAGGGGGGGTGTGCGGGGGGGTGACTTGACTCGTGGGAGGGGGCGTGAATCATGGGAGGGGGGATGTGCGGGGGGTCCGTGAATTGCGGGAGAGGGGGGCAAGGGGCGCGATGAATCACCTAGTTGGTTATATATTCTTGTAGAAGGATGGTAGGATGTTGCTGTCATTCAGAAGCATTTACATAAACAGTAATAGTAGCAGTAAAAGATCTGACTTAAAACACCTACAGTAAAATAGAACAGGTGTTATATATTATACAAAAAATTGGTTGATGATGTAGGTTGACGTGCACAAAAATTGCTACAAGAAAAAATCAACACAGAAAGGTCAACACATGTAAATGTTGACATAAGTGTGGCACTTCATTGGTGTCCATGTCAACACATGAGAATGAATATGAAAACATTCAAAAAAGAAAAATAAATCTTCAAAAACTCAAGTCAACCTTTTTCATTGTCGACCATAGCCGTGTCAGTGTTTTGCATGTGCCATTTAATCCTGGGGTTGCCGTGAATCGCGAGCGGGGGTGGGGGGGAGGCTAGGAGGTGAGGTGTGTCCGCGAATCACGGGAGGAGGGGTTGTGGGTGGATGCCGTGAATTGCGGGAGGGAGGGTCGCGGGGGGGTGTGGGTGCCGCGAATCGTGGGAGGGGGGGACGCGGGGGGTTGCAGTGAATTGTGGGAGGGTGAGTCGCGGGGGCGGGGGGTTTGCCGCAATGACAGGAGGAGGGGTCAGGGGGGGAAACGCGGTAGGGGGGGTCGCGGGGGGTGGGGGTACCGCGAACCGCGGGAGGGGGGGCCCGGGGGGTTGGCGCAAATCGTGGGAGGGGGGGTCGCGGAGTGTCACGGGCTGGGGCCGCAAATCGCGGGAGTCGCTGCGAATTGCGGGGGGTGTGCTGCGAATCGCGGGAGGGGGGTCGCCGGGGGGGGTGCCGCGAATCGACACAAGAAAAATCAACATAGAAAGGTCAACACATGTAAATGTTGACATAAGTGTGGCACTTCATTGGTGTCCATGTCGACACATGAGAATGAATATGAAAACATTGAAAAAGTGAAAAATAAATCTTCAAAAACTCATGTCAACCTTTTTCATTGTCGACCATAACCATGTCAGTGTTTTACATGTGCCATTTAATTGTGGGGTTGCCGTGAATGGGGGGGGGGGGGGGGAGAGAGGTGCATACCTCCCAACATGACCCTCTCCAGGAGGGACACATTGCTCTGTTTCTGGACTTTCTTCTTAATTTATGGATTACCATCACCTGTGCTTAAACACCTTTCTTATCAATTACCCTGTTTAAAACAGGTGATGACAATCATATATTAAGATGGAAGTCCACAAATAGAGCATTCTGTCCCTCCTGGAGAGGGTCATGTTGGGAGGTATGGAGGTGTGGGGCGCTCACCTGGTGTGTCTGGTGAGTAGCTGTGTCTTTGCTGTGTAACAGGGGGGGTTATTCTAGTTCATTCTTTCTGACAAAATCCTTCTTAGATGGACAAAACCATGTGCACTGCGGGTGGGGCAGATGTTACTTGTGCAGAGAGAATTAGATTTGGGTGGGGTTTTTCTTCAAAGTGAGATCTATATTGCAGTGTAAAATCATGCAGTCAGTATTTTCCCTGAACAGAAACAAAATAACTCACCCAAATCTAATTCTCTCTGCACAAGTTACATCTGCCCCACCTGCAGTGCACATGGTTTTGTCCATCTAAGAAGGATTTTGTCAGAAAGAATGAACTAGAATAAACCCCCATGGAGAGGCAGAGGGTGTCTGTGGGCTCACTGGGCTGGTTCTCTGTCATGTGAGTCAGTCATGTGAGTCAGTGGCTCCACCCAGCGTTACAGCTTCAGACACACTTTGGGCGGTATTCAATTAGAATACCTGCGAGGTGCAGCGAATCCTTTTTAGGATTCGCTGCACATTCGCCACGTTCCGGAGCCGGCGGGCTCCGGTATTCAACGTGTCAGGGGCTCGCTGCCCCTGACTGGCGAATATGAGCTCCTGCGGCGATTGCCGCAGGGAGCCTGAGGACGGTGCCAGGCAGAGAGATGGTAGTCTCTCTGCCTGCCCCAGAACTTTGTGGGGGGTAGGTGGGCTCCCCGGGTGCCAGGCAGCACAGGCTGCCCCCCAGGGTGCCAGCAGGGGAGCGTATATTCACTACACACGATCGTAACGATCGGGTGCAGTGAATATATGAATATGTAATGAGCGGCTCGGCTCCGGCGCCCCCTGCTGGCTGCTGTGTAAAAAAAAAAAAAAAAAATTGTTTTAAAATTAAATATATATTCATGTGCTTACAGCACATGAATAAAAATAGCATGCCCCTCCTCAGAATAAAATTCCTGATTTTTTTACACCAAATGTAAAAAACAAAACACTTTATTTTAAAAGTTCACATTCCACTTCACCATAAAAAGATAGCGATTGCTACTCGGTGAATCATGGTGAAAAAAACCTTGAAATGTATTCGCCATGTGGTCATTGAATAGGGTGATTCACCGTTTTAGTCAGAAATTCGCCAAACAGCACAAATTCGCCATAAAAACCTGGCGAATCAGGCTCATTGAATACCGCCCATAGAGTGACAGATGTAGCCAAATATATAAGAGATTGCCAATTTTCAAACCGAACCTGTAATATGGCAGTTAGGAGCTGATGGTTGCTGGTGGCTGGTAGTTTATTACACTCCATTGTATCACTATCAAGGCTTGATACATCTGGCCCTTAGATGATTAGCTTTTCCATTAGCTTTAGCCCTGTAACATAATGTACTGTATATGTCTGACTAAAGCAAGAATAGCACTACAATTGTTAATAACTTACATTAACTAAATTTTGTCTTCTTTCCTCAGAAATATGGATATGATGGCTGGATCCAGATGCATCATGTCTGCAAGGTTTGTATAACTGATGATGTACAGCATCTCTGACAGAGGTCGGGAAATTCGAAATTCCTCTGATGCCATAAGTGGGATACATTTGGTCATTGTGTTCTGTTTTAAGCAAGTGCATCACTATTTTACTGTCTGTGCTGTGCCTTGTAACGACTGCCCTCAGTTTACATTTGTAGCTCTGCACATGGCATACCTCAACTTTTCTCATTGGGGGTATGGACCAGAGGATAGGTAATAGGATGGTCGACAGTCATTAAGTTGACCACCAAAGGTCGACATGACTGAAGGTCGATATTGGGTTAGGTCGACAGGGTCATTAGATCGACACAAGCATTTGGAAAAGGTCAACATGGGGTTTTTCACCTTTTTTTACCTGAATGTCGTCACAGTCGACACGGACACTAAAAAAGTGCACTGTGTCTGCTCCCAATGCTTCGGGCATGGGGGTTATTCTGATTCACACAATCACTCTCTAATGGACAAAACCATGGGCCGTATTCTAGTTCGCTCTTTCGGACAAAATCCTTCTTAGATGGACAAATCCATGTGCACTGCAGGTGGGGCAGATGTTACTTTTGCAGAGAGAATTAGATTTGGGTGGGGTTTTACTTCAAAGTCAGATCAATATTGCAGTGTAAAAATAAAGCAGCCAGTATTTTCCCTGCACAGAAACAAAAGAACTCACCCAAATCTAATTCTCTCTGCACAAGTAACATCTGCCCCACCTGCAGTGCACATGGATTTGTCCATCTAAGAAGGATTTTGTCACTAAGAGTGAACTAGAATAAGGCCCCATATGCGCTGCAGGTTGGGCTAAAGTAACATGTGCAGAGACAGTTAGATTTGGGTGGGGGGTGTACTTCAAGCTGATATCTATATTACAGTGTAAAAATAATGCCAGTATTTATCCTGCATAGAAACAATAAAACACCCAAATCTAACTCTCTCTGCACATGTTACATCAGCCCCACCAGCAGTGCACATGGTTTTGTCCATTAGAGAGTGATTGTGCCTTTCCGAGTGAATCAGAATAATCCCCATGGTGCCAAACTACGCTCGGCACACTATTTTATTATCCCATCACGCCCTAGTGGATGGTAGGGCATGAAATACCGCCTGTTGGCACATGTCGGCTCAAAAAAAAAATAAGAAAAACTCCATGTCGACCATTTGACTGTGGATCTCCCCCATGTTGACCTAATGACCTTGTCGACCTAACCCCATGCTGACATTCAGTCATGTCGACCTTCATGCATGTTGACCTTCCCCTTGTCGACCTAGGGAACGTATACCTCCTGGACAAGGGATATACGAAAAACTATTCAACAGAGGTGATCTCATCGTTGGTCACCAGGTTCAGATCTTAGGGCAAACATGTGCTAACAACCTCTTATATGATATTTAAATATAAAAAATTATACATATATATTATGTTAACAGTAATGATTGCAGAATAGGGTGGTCCCAAGAAATCAATGTTCATATTTCTTTTGGGGGACCCCAAATAAGTTGCCAGTTGGTATAAAATGAGATTGTCAAAGTTTCAGCTTGATCTGATGTTAATACCTGCCTCATCTGATAATGTTAAGACATACCTAAAGTTATGAAAAATACGAATTTATTTTTGCCATAAAATCACTACCGTTTGTCCTAAGAACCTGCATTTCATCATATTCTTTCTTGTTCCTGGCTTCCATGTTCCACCATTACTTTAGTAAAGTTTATAGAATTTAAGATATTTAGCATTTTCCAGAACCAGGAGGATTCCAAACCATTAAAATCAACTTTTTCGGGAATGTATCAAAACAACTAAACATGATAATCTTTGGTTTTTAAGGTTTTTTTTGTACCATCTTTGTTTCAGTTAATATCAAAGCAGTACCAATAAGGTGATTTTAAAAATAAACCAATCCAAGATGTGAGTGAAAACTAGGCGTCATGAAGAGGAAGAAGTAGAAGGAACAAAATATAAGAACCAACTCTTTATTTTAATCATTATGGTCAACCTAATTACTACAACGACAATCTTCAGAAAGTACAAGTGGCACCACATAAAAGAGGGATTTGTTTCCAAAATTTTGCCCTAGCCAGTTTAGGTAGAGGGTAGCATTTGAGGGGTCAGGATAGAGCTTTCGACATTCAGTGAATACTTACAACAGGTATTGCTATTGTTCTTCATTTTTTTGTAATACTTGTATTCAAATCTTACTTTAGTTTTACACCTCTTTCTGCAGTGTCATTTACAACTCTAAAGGAGCCCATACACGCTCCGATCCCGGAGTGTGTTCTGGGCTAAAATAGCATTCATCACATCGCATTGCATGCCTTTTGCATGCCTTCTGCATGCCTTGTGCATGCAATGCGATGTGATGAAAAGCAAGTACAAAAAGTATGTGCAGCGGGATGCAGTTAAGATCCCGGCGGTCGGGATCCCGGCGTTCAGAATCCCGACGCCGGAATCCCGACCGCCGAAATGCCGACACATTCTCCCTCCGTGGGTGTCCACGACACCCCTGGAGGGAGAATAAAATAGCGTGCCGAGCGTAGCGAGGCACCGGGCCCGCTGCGTGGCGAGCGCAGCGAGCCCGCAAGGGGGGGCGATCCACGTCCCCCCCTTGTCGGCATTTGGGCTGTCGGGATTCCGGCGTCGGGATTCTGAATGCCGGGATCCCGACCGCCGGGATTCAATACTGAATCCTGTGCAGCACATACTTTTTGTACTGTGCAATGAGGTGCCGCGGGAGCGCGCACCTCAAAGCACACATTGCACTGCTGGGATCGGAGCGTGTATGGGCTCCTTGAAACCCTTGACTATTTTCTGCCCCTTCAAGAAATCTTCATTATCAAACCAAACATCTGGATCAATATAAATACACTCTGTTGAGATATTGAATCTCTTGAAAAAGTTCAATGTTTGAGGTGAAATAAGTCTACCTTTTTATCCAAACAAAATTGAGCTGCTACCACATTGTTTTCAGCTTTTTTTATCCTGCCAATGAATTCGTCCGGAACCTCATCATCTGTGGTTTTAATGCCATATTTATTTTGACTTATTTTGTCTAAATTGTCATTAAAAAAAAGCTAAATCAATTTTTCTTTAAGCAAAAATGGTTATTTTTATAACTTTCATAACTTTAGGGTTGATGAGGCAGGTCTTAACATTATCTGACACAAGCAGAAACTTTGGAAATCTAATTTTCTAATAAATCTATTTAGGGGGTTGCCTGAAAGAGATCACAAAAAAAAAATTCCCTCCCTATACCTTGCAACCACCCAGTGCATCCCCCCTTTTTTGTCTGGGACAAAGCATAGAAAGATCAGGGAGCTGCCTTGAAGAACACAAAGCTTGGATGCAAAAACTCCAGCATAAAATAACAATTAATGGCAGGGATGGGGAATCTTCGGCCCTCCAGCTGTTGTTGAACTACACATTCCAGCATGCCCTGCAACAGTTTTAGTATGGCCAAATAGCAAAATTGTTGCAGTGCATGCTGGGATGTGCAGTTCAACAACAGCTGGAGGGCCGAAGGTCCCCCATCCCTGATCTATGGCATTGCGGAAACCATGGTCCGACCTTGTTCCCCTTACTTTGCGAGAATATGGAGCATCCCCAGGAGTTGCTGAGTTGCCCCCAAAGACTTGTATGACTGTATTTCTGGCTCCGAAACTGTGTCAGGGGTTACGGTATAGGGGGTCGACAATGTCTAGGTCAACATTCATTTGGTCGATAGTGACTAGGTCGACACCTTAAAATGGTTGACAAAACATAGTTCGACATTGGCAGAAGTTCGACACAAGCTTAATCTCGACATGGACATGTTCGACATCCAAGAAATCGACAAGTGTTTTCCACATTTTTGTGTCTATGTCGACATGAACATCATACCAGATACCACATCTCCTCACATCTAATTTAGCAATTAAATATTTTCACTTACTTTTATATATTTTTTTTATATTATGTCTTATTAACGGCCCAATGTCTCTTTGATCTAAGGTATAAGGTTTATAAGTCAAGTGCATATATTAGAATAGCAGAGGTGTCTTTCCTGTCATACACAGGACAGGTAATGTACTCTAATGGTAGATCTCAGTAAAACTGGGTCAGAGGGAATACTATATATAGGTCTCTGGTATGCTTTGATTGGGCAGTGTTAAAACATTTCTCTCAGCTTTTGATTTGAGCTTTTGATTTTGAAAATGTATTTTTTATCAACTCCTTGCTAAGTCTCACATAAGGCAGAAACCACTTTTAACCTGAAGGAATTCTTAACTTCTTTCATAGGAGGGAAAATCCATCCATCAATACTATATCAATATCAGTGATATACTGTATATACTCATGGTCTGGAATAACAGAACATTGGGGTTTATTCTAGTTCATTCTTTCTGACAAAATCCTTCTTAGATGGACAAAACCATGTGCACTGCAGGGGGGCAGATGTAACATGTGCAGAGAGAATTAGATTTGGGTGAGTTTTTTTGTTTCTGTGCAGGGAAAATACTGACTGCATGATTTTACACTGCAATATAGATCTCACTTTGAAGAAAAACCCCACCCAAATCTAATTCTCTCTGCACAAGTTACATCTGCCCCACCCGCAGTGCACATGGTTTTGTCCATCTAAGAAGGATTTTGTCAGAAAGAATGAACTAGAATAACCCCCATTGTGTTCTATTAATATTTACCTATCTATAAATTACCCTCAACATTTGAGGGAGAGTGCAAAATTTGGGGGTGTGGTTTATCAGGAAGGGGCATGGTCTGTACTCCTGATACTACTACTATGCCACACCCTGTTTTAGCTGTTATGGGGGCATGCCCAGCAGCTCTGTGAGGAATAGATGCTGTGTGCATGTGCACAGCGTTTATTCAAGGGGGAAGGGGGGGGGACTCCCAACAGTGTGTGTGCTCCCCCCAGCCGCGGGACACTGGGGTGTTCCTGCGAAAAGCGGGACAGTTGGGAGGTATGCTATAAGGCTTTTATATATATTATATACACATACATTTCCCTTTTCCCAGGGACAGGCAAAAATGATGAAAGATGGAAATGTTTTTCGTGTCATTCAGTCCAACTGCTGGGATCCTGAAGTCAGATTAAAAGAAATGGATCAGTCAGGTAAGTAAACTGAAGCAGGGCGTTTTATACCCGTCAACCTTCAGACAGGGGGCCAGATGTATCAAGCTTCAAAAAGTGATAAAGTGGAGAGTGATAAACAGCCAGCCAATCAGCTCCTACCTGCTATGCTACAGGCTGGGTTTGAAAATTTGGCGGGCTTTTTATCACTTTTTGAAGCTTGATACATCTGGCCCATAATATTCTGTTGGTTCTGTATTTATTCTCAAATGCATTTACCTGGACTGAATAAATGAACCAGAGACTCCAACATGACTCTTTCCAGCTAGTTAAGTATTCTGCACTTCCCAAAGAAAGAGAATAAAAACACCTGTCTGCATTGCAATATTTGCAGTGATTTGCACCATGACCCGGACCTGTGTGAAATACCTGCCCACAATGGATGTGAGCCAATGGGCGAGATGTACTAAGCCTTGAAGGTACTTGTTTCCTAGCACAGCGCCCAATATTTTGATCACAGTACATCTTATACAATTGCATCGCATTGCATGCAATATAGCAGCATGCGATGCATGCGATGCGATGCGATTCGATTTTTAATTGTACAAGCACCCTGATGGGTGCTTTCAATGGTAAATGCACCCCCATTGGCAACGCCACCCCAACTATCAATGCCAACCCGAAGCATGGCGAGCGGCGGCTGTTCGTGTCCTCCGACCTTTTCATACCCCACTATCCACGTCGGCGTGGAGTTGATTTTAGATAGTGTGGCAAGCGCAGCGAGCCACCTAGCCCGGAAGTGTGGCGAGCCGACACAGATTACCTTACATGTATTCTGCGGCCCCTGGGATCGGTGGCTCGCTACGCTCGCCACACTATCTAAAATCAACTCCACGCCGATGTGGATAGTGGGGGTATGAAAAGGATGGAAGACGCGTACCGCTGCCCCTCGCGGGCTCACTGCACTCGCCACGCTTCGGGTTGGCGTTGATAGTGTAGGTGGCGTTGCCAATGGGGGTGCATTTAACATTGAAAGCACCCATTAGGGTGCTTGTACAATTAAAAATCGCATTGCATCGTATCGCATGCCATTTGCTGGCATACAATGCTATGCGATATTTCATTGTACAAGCACTCCTGTTAAATTAATATGAGTAGTGCATCGCATCGCACACCACTAAGTATGGTATGCGATAGGCGCCGTGCTAGGAAACAAGTACCACCTTGAAAATTAAAATATGGAGAGTGATAAACCACCAGCCAATAAGCTCCTACCTGATATTTTTCAAACACGGACTGTAACATAACAGTTAGCAGCTGATTGGTTGGTGGTTTACATCTGGCCCAATGTATGATACCCTCATCCAATCCTAGTTCACCTTTTACTACAGTTATGCAATGCTGATAACAATAGCCAATAACAATAAATATTGCAGCTCATCTATAAGTTTCAATAATAATAGTGTGCATAGTGAGGCACTGAGCCCAAAGCACAGCCAGAGGTGTAGAGAGGGTGGACCTGGAGGAGCTTAAGCTCCAGTAGTAGAGGAGGAAAGAGTATGCATAACCAGCCCCATTTCCTCCCTCCTCCGCTGTCCCAGGAGACGCTGTCTGGGGATGCAGCACTGCAGGTGTGCAGAGTCTCCATCCAAATGCAGACCGACCCTACGCCTCTCCAAAAATGGGCAACACCTTAAAGGAGACAGCTAGAGGTGCCCCTGCACCTCTTGCATCTGTCAGGAGAGTGCAGTGCACCCAGTGCTACTCGGAAGTGCAGATTTTGGGAGCACAGCATGCTGTGGCCCTGCAACCCCTGGCTACGAGCATGTAACCCATGCTGGCTAAGAGCATGTAACCCCCTAGCAACGACCATGTAACTCCTGGCAACAAGCATGTAACCCCCCTAGCAATGAACATGTAATCCCCCTAGCAATGAGCATGTATCCCCCCAGGCAATAGTAGGTAACCCCCTGACAACAAGCATATAACCCCTGATAAGAAGCATAAAACCCATAGTGATGAGCAAGAAACCCCTGGTATTGAGCAAGTAATCCCCAGGCAATGAGCAAGTAACCCCCTGGCAATGAGCATGTAGGTAAGCAGCACTTCAGGGGGCATTATGTGTGTAAGAGGCAATTAAGCATTATGGTGTGGGCACAATGGGAATTATGTTGCATGGCATAATGTGTAATGGGCATTAGGGTGTGTAGCATAATGTATAATGGGCATTGCGGTGTGTATTATAATGTGGAATGGGCATTATGGTGTGTGGCATAATATACAACAGGCATTGCAGTGTGTGGCATAGCTTGTAATAGGCATTACAGTGTGTTTCAATGTGGAAAGGGAATTATGGTGTGTGGCATAATGTGAAATGGGCAATCCAGTTTGTGTTGCATAATGTATGAGAGGCTGGGGAGGAGGGTGACAAAACATATCCTTGTTCTGTGTACCATGTCATCTAGCTACTCCTATGAGCTTGGTGAGCAAAGCAAGCCATGTGAGGGTATGTGTTACACCAATTGGGGTCCATATAATCCGTTGTTAACATTGACGGGTTGGGATCATTTGGTCTATTGCATTATGGTAGAAAGTCATTAGGTCGAATCCATTAGGTCGACATGCTAAAAGGTCGACATGATTCTAGGTCGACATGGGAAAAGGTCAACATGATTCTAGGTCGAAAGGTCATTAGTTCGACAGGTCATTAGTTCGACAAGGTCATTAGTTCGACATTGTCTATGTCGACATTCACAAGGTCGACATGGGGTTTTTCACTGTTTTTTTACCTGAATGTCAACACAGTCGACATGGACACAGTTTAAAGTGCACTGCATCCCCTCGCATCGCTCGCTGCGCTCGCAATGCGTCGGGCACGGTGCCTCGCTACGCTCGGCACACTATTTTATTCTCCCACCACGCCCTAGTGGATGGTAGGGCATGAAATACCGCCTGTCGGCACATGTTGGCTCAAAAAACAGTGAAAAACTCCATGTCGACCTTGTGAATGTCGACATAGACAATGTCGAACTAATGACCTTGTCGAACTAATGACCTGTCGAACTAATGACCTTTCAAACTAGAATCATGTCGACCTTTTCCCATGTCGACCTAGAGTCATGTCGACCTTTTAGCATGTCGACCTAATGGATTCGACCTAATGACTGTCGACCATAATGCAGTAGACCAAATGACCGCATCCCAACATTGACAACCAAATATTAGAAAAACTCATGCCGACCTTTTCATGTCAACCTTTTGATCACGTTGACCTTTCCAATGTTGACCTTAAGACCCTGTCTATCTTTTAACCCTGTCAACCTATTGCATGTCGACCTTTTGAAGTCGACCTATTGACTGTCTATCTAGACAATGTCTATCTAATGATACACCCACACACCCCAGTCAGGTGCTGTTTTGTTGTGTGTGTAAGGTGGGTCTGTTTTTGCACACACACCTCCTGAAGTATTTAAAGAATTGTTGCTCTTTAATAATAAATGGCAACTGTAAAAATATAATGATCATGAGTCTGACATTGCAATTGAAGAAATGCATTTTTATGTTAACAACACATTTCCTGTTTTATGGATATAAAGATACGTATTTTCTCCTGTCCAGGTGTAACCGTACAAGTTCTTTCTACTGTTCCTGTAATGTTCAGTTACTGGGTAAGTTCTTACATTACTACAAAATATTCCAGAATTAATCTTTTGTCTTTAGACGTAACATTTGTTTGTTTGTTTTGTTCCTCTTTTTTTTGGGGGGGGGATGACTTTTTTATATACTTTTCCCCCATAATTGCCTTACAACATAGACCCTTTGGGTGTGGTATAACACACCGACAGTCGGGATTCCGACAGTCATTAGCCCGACGTCGGAATCCCGGCTGGCGGGACTCAGACAGCGGGGCGAGCACAACGAAGCCCCTTGCGGGCACAGTGGCTCGCTCCACTCGCCACCTATACTATTCTCACATGAGGGAGAATAGCCACTGTCCGTCAGGATCCCAACTCTCTGGGTTTTAACAGTTGGGATTCCGACATCAGTGCAATGATTGTCGGAATCCCGACTGTCGGTCAGTCCCCTTTAGGGTGGAATATATCAAGGTTGCATGATAATGCTTGAGCATATGCCAAAGTTCCAGCCAAGTTATCCCTAGTATCTCTAGCCATAGCAGACCCCAGTATCTGGTTACTTCTATTCTTACTACAAATCCCTAGAGACAGCCTCTTTAACTGATTCTTCCATGCTCCGAAACTTCATAACCACCCAAATGTCTGAAGACTCCAATCCAGCTCCACCCTTATAGGGATACACTAGTCTGATTTGGGACAATTTGACCCTGGATTGGGCAGAGAAATTGTCCCAAATTGGATGTATTTGATCCGATGAGTGGTCCCATGCGCATAGGGTGGGAACCAGAGGTTGGACCTCTGACTCGGACCCCCCTCCCGGCAGCAAGGAATGGGGTCACATGCAATACATCACATGTGAAAGGACCGCATAGGAGGACCATACACTGCTGTGATACATCACAGTAGTATATGGCCAGCTTTAGACTCCAGTCTGGGAACACAAACAAATCTAGACCTTATTTTATAAAATGGATCATTTTGTTCCACTGAAATAACCAGTACTAGCTGAACTGTAAAATTAATATTTTGTCTCCATGGTTGTGGAATTTGTAGTGAAGTTTTGGCACTCTCCTTGCTTAGTAAAGTCAACTAAAGAATTTTCCTCCTCCTATCATCCCAAACTAATGTCCAAACAGAGTGCATTAATCAAGATTTGGAAACCTTCTTGCCTCTTTTTGTGTCCTTCTCTAAAGATGACTGGTCAGAACGATTGCCTTGGACGAGTTTGCCCATAACAACCATTACCACAACTCCACCAAATCATCTCCATTTTTTACTACTTTTGGACTCATGAGATCCAATCTTGTCTCCTCTGTCTGCAGTTCTCAAACATGCATCTGACAAAGCTTTATGCATATTCAGACAACTGTCCCGTCCAAACATCACCAAGTTTCAGCTTCGGTTGTAGTTTCAGAAAAAAATGCAAAACTACAACTGCTGTCTCTGACATGCTGAGGGCCGCCCAATCACATTGCAGAAATGCAAGCACTTCACAGAAATATGACACACATGCATAACTATGGTAGCCCCCTGCCTGTGCAGTATAGCTGTGAACGCAAGTACTGGGCCGCCATTTTCTGGCTCACAGCGACTGTGTGTGATGTCAAGCAGCCGCTGCAAACCACCCCGAAACTTGTCTTAACCAGGACCACCCATCGACTCATATTAATTTCATCGCCAGTCATCTGTACGTATTCCTAATATTAGATAGAACGAGGGCTGCATAGGCTCAAGTGTATTTAAGAGCCTGTGAATTTAATAATTGTTTAAATAAAGTTATTGAAGAAGGTCAGATTGCCCAGGAAAAGCTCAGGTACTGAGTGGTAGGCAGTATTGCCCCCCCCCCCCCCCTTTGCCAGGACGGCTGGTGAGTCCCGACTCAGCAGGGGGATGTTGGAAGTGTCCTCGCCATGCCATAGAAGGGGTGGTGTGTCCGTCACAGTGTGAGCTGTACCTTACGATAGGGGGTGTTTATTAGATTGGGGCATTTCAGTCGCTGCCACGATTAACACCCTTGACTGGGGCTGGTCTCAAGTGTTTTCTTTGCCATCCCTTAGACAAATAAGGGTCATACTATTTTCAATAAATATATATGACCATTATAAACTTATGTAGTTGTTGTCCATGTCGTTATTTGTAGAATAAGATGTCTGTGTGAGTTATTTCTAGGCAATTAAGAGTTAGGTAAAGGTATAGGCAAGTCAGTATAATTCATTATACCATTCTTATCTTATGCTCATTGTTAACAGTTTAGCACTGTTTAGTATTATTTGTTTATTTGGTAGATTTGGCTAGCCATCATATAATGCTTGTGCAAAGGCATCTTAATTACTAGTAACGTCTGTAATTTCTATAACCAGGCCAAGCCCCAAGACACGTTGGACCTTTCCAGCTTCCTCAATGATGACCTAGCAGCCTTGGTGAGTCGGTATCCCAAGAGATTTGTTGGTCTGGGAACACTCCCCATGCAGTGTCCAGAGCTGGCAGTGCAAGAGATGAAACGCTGTGTGAAAGAACTTGGATTCCCAGGGGTACAGATTGGCACTCATATTAACCAGTGGGACCTCAACTCACCCGAACTCTATCCATTTTACGCAGTAAGTACAGTCAGTGTTACCTGACAAGGATTAACGCGGTTATTGGGTCACATAACATGGTCCTTTGCTTTTTTAGCTGCTCACATATCTTCATTCACCTCGTAAGCACTGGAAAACAAAACGAGAGCGCCAAGTAGTTGACAGGCATTCAGAAACAGTACGCGTCACCGTATTTACCTTCCATGTCTGAATAATATTAGTAACAATAAATTGTTTTACGTAACAATACAGTATAGGAAGTGTGGCTACTAAATAATAAGACTATGGGCCTTATTCTGGTCCGTTCGCAGTTTTGCCTGTGTTCGCACGGGGAACGATGTTTTATTTTGTGCGCATGTGTATATGCAGGGTGTGTGCACCCATGGCGAACATTCTGTTCGCCGAGTGCACGCACCCAACACAGCAGGTGTGGGGCAGAGAGGAGCATGGGGCGCCGGACAGCCCCATAAGCATATGGGAACACCCAGCGTTTTATGGGCATTCCCATGAGAACGCAGGGCATTCTCATGCTAATGCAGGCATGACGGACAGGCGAGGGGTGGGCAGCTGATATCACTGGATGTCAGCTACCTGCCCACTTCTCCCTGAACACGCAGGCATATGTAAGGTTGCTCAGAGCAACCTCACATGTCCATGCACCTTCCACATCAAAAGATGTGGGAGGTTCACCCTGGCCTGCGAATGGATGTTACTGTATAACATCCATTCGCATGCCCTGTGTGCAAATTGTGCAAGCGATGGGTGGCGCCAGCCAACCATTCACAATGCGGGGTTTGGTGGACTTCAAGGCTGTGAATTTGCAGCCTTGCAAATCAATCAGAATAACCCCCTATATTTGAAAAAAACAAAAAAAAACACTAGGGAGCCGATCCTGGAACACACGTAGTGATCCGAATTCGGCTCCTGCCCCGATGGTCCAGGTTTGCTGATGCGCATTTCTGCGCAAGTGCACACCCCGACAGCAAGCGAACGTGGCACGTTACACACTCGCTGGGCCATTCGCAGTGTGGAGGGAGGGACGGCTGGCGGCGAAGATGGGAATCGCCTATGGGAACGCCCAGCATTTTATGGGCATCCACATGAAAATCCTGGGCGTTCCCATGGATACATGGGCGGGACGTTGTCTGTCTTTGTCCCAGCGCTAGAAGAAATCATTCCATGGTCGACCATCGAATGATTTCTCATACAGCGGCGGCATGCGAGGGCATGTGTCTTCGTTACACATCCCCTTGCATGTTAACGAGGGGATTTGCCGTGGATTCAGCAGGGCAGCGTCTCATGTGCTCGGTAAGCTGTGATGTTCGCAGCTTACAGAGACAACCAGGATTGGGTCCTATGTGAGTTAAAAGGGATTGGGGGAATACTCACTTTGGGCTATCCCAAAATGTTTTTGCAAGTTTCTTCCCTCTCATCCAGAAACTTTGCTGTTACACAGCGTTCGAATAAGTCATCTGTTTACCCATGTGCCGTCAAAGGCTTAGCTCAAAAGCCGAGCAATGTGCTAACTTTAAATTATTATTATTAAAATACTTAACTGACCCCTGTCACTGTCTGGTTTCTCTCCATCGGGATGTCAGCGTTGTTATTCTGAACACCGGCATCCCCACCACCAGTCATCCTATGGCTACAGTCCTGTCCATTATGAAGTGATACAGCAACTAACCATAAAATGTATTCCTAATAATTCCTGTTGAAGAAAGGGCAATGCGTTACCTTCTTTAAACCCGCGGGAGTCATGATTGATCTGGTTTTCCTCTATCTCCCCATGGCAGCTACCAATGGGTTAAGTCCTGCAGGGTAGTAATCTGGAAAGGAAACCGAAAGAACACTCGCCCCTATATAAGCTCCTCCCTCAGAGGCCTCAGTGTCTTTTTTTTCCTTTCCAGGGTAGTAGGAGCATGGCTAACCCTGACGCTGCTGCCCCCTCCACTACCCAGAGTAGATGGGGTTGAGGCCGGGAAAAAATGAGAGCGGGTCTCCGCTGCCTAGAGCAGTAAGGGGTACCTGAGGTCTGCTGAGCAATACGAAGCAAGGAGCCGAGGCAAGAAGGAAGCCGGCGCCCTCCGGGCGAGAAGGTACTCGGAAAGTCAGCGGCACGTGTCATCAAAAGGCGCGAGAACAGAATGAGTCAGAGGCGCGACGGAGCGTGTCACAGACACGCGTCAGAAGGGGCACGGCAGATAGATGCGGCAGAATCAGGAAGTAGCGTGCACATAAAGGGAGCACTAGGCAGTGTTTGCCGGGTGCAAGCTGTGATCAGTGCCGCACTTCAAACAAGGGGTTCGTGTGGAGACTCCCAGGTATTGGAAGAACGAGCTCAGCAGACAGGGTAAGACTCCTTACAGTAATACTGACGGAGCATGTATTATGTGCTGTGGGTAATATCATGTCATCATTGCTTATAGCTGAAAGCTGTTAAAGCAACTAGCAGCCATAATGGAGGAAGAGAAAAAGCAGCAAAAGAAATCGGGGTAAGCCAGGCAATAAGGAGTGGTTTGTGTAAATGTTAGAATATGCAACAGTGACAGTGATATTGGTTTTACCTAGGTCTGATTCCAGTAAAGATAAACCGGATTCTAAAGTCAAGCATAAGAAACACCATGCTGCTAAGTGCACTATGTGTGATAAGGCCCTATCAGACAAATGTGTGGGGACTATGTGTGATCAATGTAAGGTCCTTCAGCAGGGCGGGACCCAACATATGTCAGAGTTGGTAGCTATGCTGAAAGTCGCACTGGCAGACACATTTGTTACCAAAGATGATATGAATAAAACATCAGCTAAAAGGAGCAGACCAGTAATATCGGATGATGATGCAGATTCTGAGGAAGGACCTTCTGTGAAAGAAGCAGAAGCAGAGGAAGGTGAAGTCACTCTGGATAAAAGTGAGACGGAGTTTAATCCGGTGTTACTTGAGAACTTATTGTAGCTCATACATAAGTCTCTGAATATAGAGGAGTCTAAAGAGGAAGAGAAGCTTCAAGATCTCCTTTTTCGAGATAAGAAAAAAAGGGCAAAGGTGTTTCCTCTTTCAAAAACTCTTAAGGAGGTTGTGGAGGAAGAGTGGAAACACCCGGATAAAAAAGTGGCTGTCCCACTCAGGGTTTCGAAAATGTACCCCTTCGAGGCAGATCAAGTACGTAATTGGGAAGAAAGCCCAAGAGTGGATGCGGCAATAGCACGAATTTCCAAGAAAACTACCTTGCCCCTGGAGGACACCAACATCTTTAAGGATGCAATGGAGAGGAAGATAGAGGTCAGCCTTAAGAAACAACATGTAACCTCAGGGGCCACTATCAAAGCATCCACAGCAATGGCAGTTACTGCTCGTGTATTAAGGTCCTGGTGTCAGGACTTAGAGTCAGACACCCTAGACGGGATAAAGAGATCAGAGCTGATTAAACTCATGCAGAACATACAGATTGCAATCGAATTCTTATGTAATGCTTCTTTAGATGTTGTCAAGTTAGCGGCCAGAACAAATGCAACCACAACAGTGGCCAGACGGGCCTTATGGCTAAAACCATAGGCATCCGATACACAATCTAAGCAAAAACTGATCTCATTACCCTTTCAAGGGCAATACCTTTTCGGAAGCAAGCTGGACGACCTCATCACAAAGATATCGGGGGGGGGGGGGAATCGGTCTGGTTACCTCAAGATAAGATGAAGAGAGGTGCATTTAATAGATCTTTCTGTTTCCCATCATCTGAGTTCAAAGAAGCCAGAACGTACAGACCAGGTAGAAGTTTCAGAAGGTCGTGGTCAGCCAACCGGAGTTTTTTTCGTGGCCAAAGGGGCAGAGAGGGGAGATTCTTCTCTAAACAAAACTACCAATGATGCCAAGCAGACAGTCGGAGGCAAGCTGCTAGAGTACAGGCATGTCTGGTCCCGGTCTGTCAAAAACAAGTGGGTAATGGAAATATTAACGACTGGATACAAGATCGAGTTCATAAAGCACCCAGGCGCATGGAAGATAGATTCCCCTATTCCACAAAACCTCGCGAAAAGAACAGCACTATTTGCCAGTCTGGAGAAAATGATTACCCAGAAAGTAGTAGTCAAGGTACCCAAAGAACAAGAAGGCGAAGGATGGTTTTCAAGGTTCTTTGTAGTGGAAAAGGCATCCGGAGGATTCCGGACAATTCTGGATTTAAGGCGGCTGAACTCTTTCGTCCAGACAAAGAAATTCAAGATGGAATCACTCAGATCAATCCTTCCCGATATCAAACAAAATGCATTCCTGTCAACAATAGACTTGCAAGATGCGTACCTGCACATACCTATATTTCCAGGTCACCTCAAGTTTTTGAGGTTCAAAATAAAAGATGTCACCTATCAGTTTGTCGCCCTGCCTTTCGGCCTGTCCACCTCCCCTCGCACTTTTACAAAGGTGCTTATAGTGTTAGTTGCCAACCTCAGGATGCAAGGGATCACCCTATGGCCATACTTAGACGATCTGCTTGTTATGGCAAGAACAAGGTCAGAGGCAACAGATCACACAAGAAGGGTAAAAGAGTACTTGGAAGAACATGGATGGATTATAAACGTGGCAAAGAGCCATCTGGTACCAGCATACTCGGTAAAATATCTAGGGGTGGTCATAGACACCAGGACAATGAAGATAAAACTAACAGAAGAAAGACAGGTAAAATTGAGAAAGGAGGTTCTCAACCTGAAAGGCAAGAGGGTAACATCCTCGGGAACATGCACGATGGTCATAGCCTTGGATGCAGTACCCTGGGGAAGATTCCACATGAGGACACTGCAAAATTGTTTCCTGACCCAATGGAATGGAGACGGGAAAAACAAAAATCAGACCATCAGATTATCAAAAGGGGCGCATCAGGACCTCGAATGGTGGGCCCAAGAAGGGAGACTGGAAGGGGGGGGGGGGGGAATTCCTAGCGTCCAGTCAGGTCGTGATAACGACCGATGCCAGTCAAACTGGCTGGGGGGCGATATGTGGGCATCCCATAGCCCAAGGAGTTTGGGATCAGAAGATGAGCAGAAGTCACTCCAACGTCAGAGAGATGAGAGTGGTTCTGATGTCATGTGTCCACCTACAGGACTGCCTGAGAGGAAAAGATGTTGTAGTGAGGTCCGACAATCAGACGGTGGTGGCATACGTGAACAAACAAGGGGGGACAAGGAGTCGGGCTCTGATGTCAGAAGTAGCGAAAATTATCAGATGGGCAGAGCATGGGGTAAACAGTCTGTCGGCAGTGTTTGTAGCAGGAAGCCAAAATCTGCAAGCCGACAGCCTCAGCAGACATCAGATAAGACCAGGGGAGTGGGAATTGTCACCAGAGACATTCCAAACCTTGGTGAGCATGTGGGGCAAGCCCCAGATAGACCTGATGGCCACATCAAAGAATGCCAAGGTCGAGAGATTCTTCTCCAGACATTGGGAGCCCGAGGCGGAACAATCAGACGTGTTGATAGCAGTGTGGGACGCAGAGCTGGTTTACGTGTTCCCACCATTCCCGATTATAGCCAGGCTACTCAGAAAGGTGCAAAAAGAGAAAGCCACGGTCATTGCAGTAATTCCATACTGGCCGAGGAGACCATGGTTCGTCTATAGACGAACCATGGACGATACCCAACCAGAACAATCTAATAGGTCAGAACAATCTGTGGCGGGCGCAGCCACCAGACTGGAAGTTGACGGCATGGCTGCTGAAACCCGTACCCTAAGAGACAGAGGATTCTCGAGTAAAGTGATAAAAACATTACTGAGAGCTAGGAAGAGATCTACTTCGAGGACATACCATCAAGTATGGAAGAAGTATGTGAACTTCTGCAAAACAACAGGGAAGGTGGTATCGCAGACGGCTACCGTTCTAGACACCCTTCAGACAGGGTTAGATAGGAACTTATCCACTAGCTCTATCAAGGTCCAAATCTCAGCACTCTCAGCCATGCTGGATATCAAGTTAGCAGAGGACAAGTATATACAGCGGCCAAAAGAATTAGACCGAGTTTTCATTCTCCACTGTCTCCCTGGGATCTTAACCTAGTGCTTAATGCGCTAGTAGAATCTCCCTTTGAACCATTAGAAGAGGTATCGTTAAAATGGATAACCGTTAAAACAGTGTTTCTAGTGGCGATTACATCAGCCAGGAGAGTATCGGAGCTTCAGGCGCTGTGGGCGGAGCAACCATTTATGAACTTCTTCAAAGACAAAGTGGTGTTAAGGACCAATCCTCAATTTCTGCCTAAAGTGGTTTCGGCTTTTCACATAAACCAAGAAATTGCGTTACCTTCATTTTGCATGAATCCAACTAACAGTAAAGAGGAGAGGCTGCATAGACTGGACGTGGTGAGAGCACTGAGAATATACGTAGATAGAACTTCGGAGTTTAGGAGTTCCAAGAGACTTTTCATACTAACAGAAGGAAAAAATAAGGGCCAGGGAGCCAGTAAAATGACCATTTCCAGATGGATAAAAACTTGCATAATAGAGGCATATAAGTTAAGAGGTCAACAGCCTCTGATAGGGCTCAAAGCCCACTCGACAAGAGCGGTATCTGCCTCCTGGGCAGAAAAAGAGACCGCATCGGTGGAAGAACTCTGCAAGGCCGCATGCTGGTCATCTGTGCACACATTTACTATAGGGTAGATGTAGCTTCATCAGCCGATGCAAAATTTGGCAGAAAAGTATTGAGTGCTGTGGTGTAAAAAAAGAATGATATATAAATATATATATTAGTTTAATTTCATTCAAGAAACAAGGTGAGGTAACCTGTATCTAATATACTTATGTATCCCTCCCATTCTGACTGCTGGGGTATAACCCATTGGTAGCTGCCATGGGGAGGTAGAGGAAAGAACAGATTCCTACCTGTTAATATGCTTTCCTCTACTCCACCATGGCAGCATTTATCCCTTCCCTCTTTTATGCGTATGTATATATGTATGATAAGCTGTATAACAAGACACTGAGTCCTCTGAGGGAGGAGCTTATATAGGGGCGAGTGTTCTTTCTGTTTCCTTTCCAGATTACTACCCTGCAGGACTTAACCCATTGGTAGCTGCCATGGTGGAGTAGAGGAAATCATATTAACAGGTAGGAATCTGTTCTTTCTATGAATAACTGCCATATATATAGTAAAAAAGATACTCCATTGTTGCCTAAAATCTGTAATACATGTCTATAACCCCTTTTCAGGCAGCAGAGGAATTAAATTGCGCTATTTTTGTGCACCCCTGGGACATGACCATGGACAGAAGGATGTCAAAATACTGGCTGCCCTGGCTGGTAGGTTAGTAATTATTCGTTTATCACATGGATTGTGGAAGGGAATGATTTCTATTAGAAGAAAGATGACGAATGGCACAACATTTTGTTGGGTGAGATACAAGGGATTGTTGTGATTCAAAGACAAAAGATCTGACCCTTCTCTTCTTTGAGGTCTATTTTACCTACGGATTCTACCATGAACACCTCTGAGTGATAGTAATCTAACATCGCAATGGCCCCACTCCCTAGATACATTTGCCACCTTGCTTCTCCACTTTCTCCTCTGTGACCTATAGTTCCTTATCCTTGGGGCTATATAAAACATCCATATTGACCATCTCACAGATGCAGCTCCCTCTAAACTTTTATCCTTCTTTTTTTGGGCCAGATGTATCAAGTTTCACAAAAGTGATAAAACAGAGTGATAAAAAACCAGTTAATCTGCTCCTAACTGCCACATCACAGACTGGGTTTGAAAAATGACATAGGAGCTTATTGGCTGGTTGTTTATCACTATCCATTTTATCACTTGCTGAAGCTTGATACATCTGGCCCTTTGTCTCTTTTACTTTTCACTTCAGTGTTCACTCTCTTGTTCTCGTGTTTACACTCAGCTGCGACTTCTCTGACTTCCCAGCTTCCTCTTACAGACCATAATATTGTCAGTTAGCATTTTCCTTCCCAGTCTTCACTTATTCACAAGTGCTCTCTGACTCTTTCCAAATGCAATCTTCAACTGCCAATTAATAGTCTACCTTCTCCCCAATACTTGTATCAACCTAAAGCTCATATCAACCTAATGACTATGTCAACCTAATCCATGTCGACATATTTTATATGTCGACCTAGTGACTGTCAACCTATAGTGGTCAACCTAATGACTATTGACATGAGTTCTGTCGGCCCTTTGACCATACCCCTCTCACTTTCTGTATCATCCCTTCTTCCTACAAACAACTAAAGTTGTTAAAGTTGATAAAGGAAACTGGTTTCCTTTATCTTCAAAATTCCTCACTTCACCCAGACTGTTTACAACTGTGTCCCTATCTTTATCTTCCCCTTTGAACATCCACATAAATAGATGACTTGTAATATCTTCATCTAAGGCGTGGTTCTGAAGCACAACCCTCAAGTTTTCCAAAAATTCATGGTTTGAGGATTTCTGTCTGTGGAAGCAGGTGGGATAACTACTTATCCAGTAAAACAGAAAAACTCACTCATGAATGAGTAAATAAATCCAGAAAACCTAACTTGTTGGTGGTACATGAGACCTGATGTTGAGAACACCTCAGAGGATTGTGTTTTGTAACCAAAGATGGCAGTTGCCCCATGTCTGAGCTCTATCTGCAGCTCCTACTAATGTGGTTATATGAACCACGTCTGTAGATGTGTGTATCAATCAGCTCAGAGACACCTGTGCAACTTGAAGTAAGTGCATCTTCATTCAGTCTCTGGCAAACACCGACTGCCCGCCAGACCCCTGTAACCGGAAGTGAGTCCTACAATGAGACTACATCTCCCAAGATGCACGGCATGCATCTACAACGTCTGTGGTTGCTACAAATGATTAAATCAGTCCAGTATTCTACTGCTCTTCAGAGCTATCTACTGAGGGGCTGACCTTCTCCTAAATAGATAGGCTCATCTGCTGACCTATTTGATGATTGGTAAGGGCAAACACTCTTACCAATCATTGGCCTGAAGTGTTATGCCTGACATCAAAACTGGGTGGGCATTTAGCATGATATATTGGCTGTTCGATAGAATGGCTGATATATCAGCCAGTGTGTGCCCAGCATTAGAAGTCTCCTATCTTTTAGGATATCCAAATTCCACTGCTATTGCTAGGCAACACCTAGGGGCAGGGGCGCTTTAACAGAGGAGAGGTGCAGAATCTAGCTGGGCCCCTTCCTCTCCGCTGTACTGTCAAGTCTACTTTGTATGCACAAGTCCCTGGAAACATGGTGCCCACCATGTTCCAGAGACTAAATTCAGTAGTACGCATGCGCAGTGGCCATTTTGTAGGCAATTTATGCCACAATCTCAGCTCCAGGTACGGGTCTCCAGGGAAGTGAGTATTAAAATATGAGAGCAGTGTGTTCCGGGTCTGCCACTGTGGGCTCAGGGGCCCATGTGCTCCGTGCACATTGCACCCATTATAGCAGGGGTGTCAAACACAAGGCCCGCGGGTCAAATCTGGCCCGCCAGACCTCTTCATGTGGCCCGAGCAGCCGCCGCCAGCCTTCACCTTTTTATTCTTGTTTTTTTTTTTTTAAACAAGAAAGCCGCCTCTTCAGTGCATGCGCGGCAGCCTACAAGCCAGAAACGTCTGCCCTCTAGCGCAGTCCCGCCGGTCGTCAACCCATCCTCCGCTCCCACCTGCTGTATAGGAGCCAGAGAGAGGAAAGAGCAGGTCCGTCGTGGTGAATGGTGCTGCTGCTGCTGCTGTGCGCTCCAGGTTACTTACTGCTGAGTGTGCACTGCACAGTGACCGGGAGCACGCTGCCCCCCCACTCCTGGATAGATGGTGCGAGGAGCGCCACTCGAGGGAGGGGAAAATGCGCCTGTGTGAGAGCGCAGCTGTGTCCTTGGTGGTGGAGCAGCTCAGACTGGAGTGGACGCATCAGAGCGGGTAAGTGTCAAACTCTCTGCCTATGTGTGTGTGTGTGCACTGGCACATTGCAGCCCATCATTAATTGCTGTGTCCCATGATAATAAGCAGGACATATGCCCTAAGACCCCCCCTGTGCAGGCAGCATGTGCCCTAATGCACTGCAGTTCACAGCAATAGCAGGAGGGAAATGCTACTGCTGAGTATACAATAATTGAATGCAGTGACAATAATTTATGATAATAAAGAGTGGACACATAGTCCTACAGATACAACCGGCTCTTTGAGGGTGACCAAACTGCTGATGCGGCCCCCGATGAATTTGAGTTTGACACCCCTGCATTATAGGAACGCCCATAACTAGGGGCCTTCTGTGAACAGCTAATGGGAGTCGATGGCTTATGCTCAACAAAGAAGCCCCTTCTACTACACAGTACTCGTTTCATATTGGGTACAGATTTTATAATAATATATAAGATCTTCCACCCTATGGTCTGTTCCAGAGTTCACCCAACTCAGAAGTGAATTTTCTTTAAAATCATGGACCCTGCAGAATACCTGATGCCCCAGGGACAGTACGCGCCCAAGGCATTGGCGCGCATGTTTTTTTTGGGGGGGGCAGGGGGGGGGGGAGAAGTGGTGTGGTCACATAGTAGTATCAATTCACATTATAGCACACACCGTAATGCCCAGTACACATTCCAGCACACACCGTTATGCCCAGTACACATTCCAGCACACACCGTAATGCCCAGAGCACATTACACCACAAACCGTAATGCCCAGTACACATTATACCACACACCGTTATGCCCCCCCAGTACACATTATAAGCAATAGTAATTGCTGCTGCCACTGGATAGAACACTGATCCTGAATGATACACAATATGCCACACACTGCAATGTCCAATATGTCACAAACATACCTCCCAACACTGGAGGCAGAGGAGATGAGACACGCGCCCAAAATTAGAGGGTTCACCTACTACCGTGGAACTCCTGCGAGGCTACATCCCCAATTTTTTCCGCTATGAGGGCATGGTCAGCTCTCTAAGAGCTGTAGCCACATGGGGTGCGGCCATGGAAAATGGAGGTGTGATACACATATGCCCCCAATAGTGCAGTGCCAGATACAGATGACCACAAAAGTGCAGTCCGTGATGCCCATTATACCTATGCCGCATACTGTAATGCCCATTATAAATATGATCCGCACCGTGATGCTCCATTATACATATGCCCCACACCTGGATGCTCACTATACATATGCCACACACCTGGATGCTCATTATACATATGCCACACACATGATGTCCATTATACATATGCCCCACAACGTGATGCTCCATTATACATATGCCACACACCGTGATGCCCATTATACATATGATGCCCACTGTGATGCCCATTATACATATGACACACACCGTGATGCTCCATTAAACTTATGCCACACACATGTTGCCCATTATCAGTGGCAGATTTAGGGGGGGCACCCGGGCACGTGCCCCCCTGTCATTTAATTTGTAGCTGAGGACCAGGGCTTTCCAACAAGCCCAGCCCCGTGTCTCTAGCCCCCCGGGTACCGGAGATATCGCCTGGCAAAGTTGTAATGTTTTTTGCCCATAGGATAATATGGGACCCGTCAATTCCGACCCCCACCGGGTTCCAATGGCTGCCAGCTCCCCCATCACAGAAGCTTGTGGTTGATCTTATTCAATACCAAATCACTGGGCCCTTCAATATGATACCAGGCTGGTCCATATCAGTCAATCGGTTCCAGAGATATTGCATGTAAACCGATTTTTTTTATTTTTGAAATGTAATTTCATGGCTGTTCATGTTCTTTGAGGGCAGATTACTCTGGAACCAAACGTTTCAGTTTAACTGGACCAAAATCATTCAAAGCCCACTCAAAAGTTCTTCAAAATGCTACTTGTCTCATGTAAATGGGTCAGTTGGTTCCGAAGATATTGCCGGTTAAATGAGATAACTGGTTAAAGGGGGGGAGGGGTGGTTTTCTCTCCCCCTCACACCAGAAAATGCAGGGACTAGGCTGGTGTAAAAGGGGCCATCCTGGGAATGCATTTTATGGTGTGAAAGGGGTTTTATTTCAAATAGCAGGGACCTGCAGTGCTCTGAATACAGCCAGGCTCTGCCACTTTCAGTGGCTATCACTTCTGCCTGGCGGCGGCTGTCCCCCATTTACCGCAAGCATGTATTCCCCCTTGGCAATGAGCATGTAATCCCACATGGCAACGAGCATGGAACCTCTGGCAATCAGCATGGAATTTTTAATAGGCGTTATAGTGTTTGGCATAATACATAATGGACATAATGGCGTGTAACTTAACGTGTAATGGACATTATGGTGTAAATGTTTAATGCGCGCCTTTGGTGGACAATGTCCCTGTTTATGAAGCGTATTGTGAATTTTGGCTTAATCTGTGTGGCATTATGTGAATTCTGGCTCAATCCATGTGGCATTATGTGAATTTTGGCTCAATCCGTGTGGCATTATGTGAATTTTGGCTCAATTCATTTGGCATTATGTGAATTTTGGCTCATTCCATTTGGCATCATGTATATTGCAAGTATAATGGGGTCTAGTATTTTGTTGTATAATGTGTAAAGTTGTACACTACACTCAAGGACACGCCCCCTGTTGAGCGACCACACCCCCTTTTTCCAGAGCGCGCCTTCGGCACGCGCACAACTGCATCCTTCACTTTTGTCGCCATGGTGGGCCTGCGCACTTTAAATGCCAGGGCCTATTTTTAATCCCATTCCCACCCTCTCTCTGCCACTCTCTTAGCATATACACTGGCACCACTAACACCGCCCCTCCCCCACCTAAACCCTCTTTTGTCATGGTGCCCCCCCTGTCATTTTATCCTGGATCCGCCCCTGCCCATTATACATATGCCCCACACTTATATGCTCATATTATTACATATACACTGTATTCTGAAATGAAATATATATTTATAAATTATCCCTCAGTCATTGACTCTCTCTGAAGGTAAATTATTAACCAGTTGCTGACTGAGGATTGACTCAGTCAGCAGTTGGTTAATAATAATTTAGCTTTAGAGAGAGTCAATGACTGAGGGATAATTTATAAATATATATTTCATTTCAGAATATAACCCGGACCCCCAATTTCTCCCCCAGGTCCCCAATACTGTGCAGCTGTCTGTGTATATTACCTTAGTTTTTAGAGAAATAACTTTTGGCACCCGCTGTCACTTGCTGGCTCAGCCAGGGCTGCCCCTTCAGACAGTCTCTGCGCAGTCAATCAATGCGCCCTGCTCGAATGTGGCTGGGGAGTGGTGAGGGGGAGAGGCCTGATGGCGCGCTGGCTAGTCCTGCGGCACGCGCTGTATTCCCGGCTCTCTGCCCAGGGGCTGCCGCTGCTCCTCCACACAGTCTGCGCTTGGCCTCCTATTATGATGTACGTGTGGGCGGTGCATGCGTGATGACGTCACCCGCACAGCATCACAAGGAGGAGGAACCCGGCGGAGATGAGTAAAAAAAATCTGTGACCGTTTTTGTACCCTGCACGGTCAGTGACAGTATTGCGCCCCCCTCCAGCGCCTGGTGCACATGAACCCTCAGCCCCCCCCCCCCCCCTAGTTACGGCCCTGCTTTACCGTGGTCAACTGCCAGAGCTGCATTGAGAAGTGTCAGAGCAGCCTTGCCTGGCCATTTATCCCTGATTCGTGGAGACTTGGCCCATCCTTGCCTACCTGTAAAGGACTCATTTTGTGTCACTTGGTGCCTATTGCTCAATAAAGTCTCTGCTCTGGGACATCCTGTACATATAAGACTCTCTAATCACTACTGATCCTGGTTTCAGGCCGTTCCTTGTGATCGTCATTTTGCACATACAATATCGTTTGGAAGAAAAGTCCATTCCATCTATTGTACAGTATCTCTGTAGTGTCTCCATATCACAATGCTGGGTAATTCTCTCTCTTTGCCATTAGAGGGAGCTCCTGTATTATGTTATTTCTGAGAGGTACCAGATATTTTGCTCATCTTAGTATAAGTATATTTCTCCTGAACTATTATGGCCCCTTTACACTAGGGCAGTGGTTCCCAATTTTTTTTTTTTAATAATCAGGGTACAACAGAGTATCAGGATTTTTTCACAGCACCCCTTTGGCCAAAAGTTTCTCATTGACAAACTCATAAAAAAAGATATTAAGTTATGTAAAAATTGTGTTTATATGTAATCCTTGGGATAAGTTATGTGGAAAAGGACAGGATTCACTTCTGTTTATCCACTTTTTGCCTATTACACTGCCCATAAATAATTTGAATTGGACATGGACCATCAATCGAGGGCATGGTGCGCGCGGGACCATTTATCGGACCTGCTGCATGCAATTTGCATATTTTAAATTGTATGTATATCGCCTAGAGTATGGCCAACTATAGTGTAAAGGCCCCCATACACTATGCAATTTGGTCCCGATTTCACCCCATTCAGATGGATCGGGCAGTGAAATCGGGCCAAATCGCATGTTTAGACACCCAGTACAACCCGATGCGCAGTCCCATGCGCATCGGATCGGAGTCGGGAGGTCAGACCGGCTTCACATAAGATTTGCTAAATCTTATGTGCAGCCAGGCAGGGGACTTTGTGAGGTGGCTGGCGAGCTGGAGCAGGGAGCTGTGCTCCGGGCAGGTGGAGGGAGCAGGGGGGCGTGGGACGTTGCGAGGCGGCTGGCGGGGGATGTTGCTAGTAGGGCAGAGGCAGCGGACACTGCGGGGGACACAGAGGCGGCAGTAACGGAGAGCCGGGAAGGGGGAGCCGGGAGCTGTCAGCACTGGGGAAAAAAGCCCATACAATGAATGGGCAGCCTGTGATTGGCTGAGCGCTCTCTCAGCCAGTCAGAAATTGGTCAGCCAATCACAGGCTGCTCATTCATTGTATGCGCTTTTTTTTCAGTACTCACAGCTCCTGGCTCCCCCTGCCCGGCTCTCCGTTACTGCAGCCTCTGTGTCACTGTCCCCCACAGCGTCCCCTTCCCGCTGCCTCTGCCCTACTAGCAGTGTCCCCCGCCCGCCACCGCGATGTCCGCCGCTCCCCTGCTCCCTCCACCTTGCAGCTCCCTGGGAGTTGCAAAGGATACATCGCATGCAAAACTTGGCACATAAAGTGTCTAATCGTGTGTCCCCCTCCCGGGGAGCTGCAGGGGAAATCAGGTGTATTAAGCCTGGATAAGAGATAAATTGGAGATAAAGTGGAGATAAAGTGAAAGGATGCACTAGCCAATGAACTGTGTTTTAAAATGACAGTTGGGAGTTGATTGGCTGGTGCTTTATTTCCTTTTACCTTATCTCCAGTTTATCTCTTCTCCAGGCTTAATACATCTGCCCCACTATATGATCACTTCACCTTCTCAGTTTACATGTGCAAAAACCTCACTTTTTCCTGGATTTCCTGATGGCTATTTATATCTCATCACCATGCTCCTGTTTCTTTGCTAAGAATAATATTACCACTATTGATGAATTCAGTTCTGAAGGTAATATCTTGGACAGTGGCATAAATTCGTCCCAGTTGCCCAGAAACAAGATAAATATTGGTGTGTGTGTGTGTGTGTGTGTCCCTCCACACTCCCACACACACCACCATATATATATATATATATATATATATATATATATATATATATATACTTCACAGATGGGACCAAAGGTTCCCCATGCCTGGCACTCCCCAGCAGCTCAATAAAGAGACCTACAGACGGTCTAATCTATGGTCGATTAGACCGTCTGTAGGTCTCTTTATTGAGCTGCTGGGGAGTGCCAGGCATGGGGAACCTTTGGTCCCATCTGTGAAGTATAGTTTCGTTTGGCTGTGGCACCCGCTTTTGCATATAAGGCTATTGGAGTTCCGGATCACCTTTTGCAAGTCTTTATATATATATATATATATATATATATATATATATATATATATATATATATATAGACTTCGAAATGACGCGGCACTCCAGACCATACAATCGGTGCAAAAAGACTTTATTATCAAGCAACGTTTCAATACGTGGGTATTTTCTTCAGGCTTAACACACAAGTGACTCAAACCATATTTATAGTAAACAGGTGTATCCGGCGTCAGTGGGGCCACCCACTGGCGCAGCAACGTGCAGGTGAGACTCCACCCCTTCCCCCGCCTCAATACGGCAGACAGATTGACATGGGATCTCACCTGAAGGTGTCATACAAGCAATCAGTGACAAAACAATATATCAAGAAAAAAAATAGTAAATAAATAATATATAGCAAAAGTACATATTATTTTTAAAGCATATCAAAAGATGTCAGAAAAAATATCTCTATCCACCACGGAATATCTGACAATTATTTAGATGTGAAAAAAAAACAAAAAGGAGACATATATATATGTGAAAAAATACAGACATAAAAATATCATCCAAAGAAGTGTGATGAACAAGTCGTGATATTGGTGATATCTACAACCTCAACGGATAGATGTGAATATAAAGAAGAAAAAAGATACATATAAGACTATACATAAAAAGAACCTAAAACCTAATAAAAAACAAAAATAGAAAGATACTGTTTAACCCTATGGCTACCTGCCGTCAAGTCATTAAATGTTTAATTATTGTATAATAAAAAAGTTTTTTTTGAAGAAAAATAACTTGATCATTTGTTTATAAAAGGACATTAATACCTGAATATTCGTTAAGTCCCCGTGGGGATACCGTACCCAATCTGGCTATCCAGCGTGCCTCACACTTTAACAGTGATAGACCCCTATTCCCACCTCGAAGTGAGGCCGGAATGTGGTCTATCATTCTATATTTTAGAGAAGATAGATTATGTTTCGCCTCAATAAAATGGCGGGGGACCGGCTGGTCACTTGACCCTTTGTTCAATGCAATGCGTATCGATGATCGGTGTGCTGTCATTCTTTCCTTAAAGGGTCTCTCGGTTTTCTCTATATAGGAAAGACCGCAGGGACAAATAATTTGGTATACCGTGTATGTGGTATTGCAAGTCAACAGATGTGGGATGGGTATCGGTCTCCCCGTTTGAGGATGGTTAAACGAGGCTCCTGGAATCATAAAACTGCACGTAGTGCAAGTACATCGTATACAGCCCAGTCTGGTAGATGGTTTCTTTACATTTTTAGGTGAAGCATCAGATTTCACTAGAATATCTCTAATATTCTTAGACCGTTTAAAGCTAGGTAGCAGGGATGTCTCTTTAAGTCCCAATTGTGTATCAGCCTGGAGCAATGGCCAGTGTTGACGCACTATTTTGACTGTTTCAGGACTATGATGGGTATATGTGGTTACCCATGGTAGACGCTTTTCAACATCAGGTCCCTCTTGTTTGGGATGCAGTAAGTCACTGCGACTAGTGGACAGCACCCTCTCCTTAGTTGCTTGTAATTCTGCAAGTGGATAACCCCGTTCTGAGAACCGGCCTATCATCTCATCCATTTGGATGTTGGTCATTATGGGATCAGACACTATCCTCCTAACCCTCAGTAACTGGGAGTAAGGGAGGCTCCTAATGGTAGGTCTAGGATGACAGCTATTAAAGGCCAACAGATTATTTTTATCTGTGGGTTTAGAATATAGACTGGTGGAGATTTCACCTCCTTTAATAGTTATGCAAACATCCAAAAAATGTATCACTTCTCTGCTGTAAGAAAAGGTAAATTTGATTGGACTATCTCCTAGGTTATGAGACTCAATCAATGCTACCATGTCTTGGGGTGCCCCCCGCCAAAAGATTAAAATATCGTCGATATAACGATTATAGTCTAAAGATTATAGTATATATATATATATATATATATATATATATATATATATTTGTATACATGTGTGTATGTATGTATGTTAAATATCTGCTTCTAGTGGACGGGTCATGGGTTCTAATACAGGGTGTGACATTTGGCAAAAATTATGTTTAGAATAAAGATTGTGACATCTATGGTCCTGCTAGGAGGGGGGAGGCAGCTACAGAAGCGATATCAATGGGTTTCAATTAACTGATTCAAACTTGCAGGGAAAGAGAGGTGCCCCCTTGGAAGCAGAAACCCAGCGGCAGATGACTCCATTGCCTCCCAGAGTTACGCCTCCAATCTTGGACGATTCCTCTGAATGTGCTGTTGTCGCTCTTGATTCACTGTACTTCTCCAATTTACTCCAAGCTTACAGCGAGTTAATGCTGTTCAGGAATATTTCCTCTGTACTATAGGCAGGATTCGTTTTCTTTTTCTGAATAGCAGCATTGGAAAATAAAACAGATCTGTACATTCTAAAGGTGGCCATACATTTTACACTTTACTGTATGGCCAGCCACACAAGCTGCCCGGGACATTACCGGGCGGCCGGATCGCATGTGATAAATGTGGTTCTTTCGCATGCGACCTCTATTCCATGCTGTCGGGAGGAGGTTCTAATCTCTGACTCAGGTCCGATGCGCATGAGACCGCGCATCTGACTGGAGGGGACATCAAAGGCATCCGATTTGGGATGATTTCTTGGCCCGATCCACCAGAAACAGGTGGAATCTACCCAAATCGCTGTAGTGTGTGTGTGGGCTGTAAGAAGTTGTGAACCAATCGTTCTCTGACTTCAGAAATGGCTTTGTGCGTTATGATTATTTATGAAACTATTGCTGCAACCTACCCATTACTCCTAGGACAGGCTCATAAGCCTAATACTCCTTCATATAATCCTCAACATGATATTGTACTTCATGTCAAATTCCCCAATTGACGTAGTGTTGAAAGGTCACTGTCCCAGCAATTCCCTGCCATGGGGCCCATATTCTCGTCTTGCAAGCCCCAAGTAAAAAGACCTCCATATAGTGGCAAGAACTTTATGTAATCAGAGTAAGTATTGATTGGTATTCCCCTTCTCACGCATTCTCCCATCTGCTATCATATACCAGCAAAACAATTAAGCATGGAATCGACATCTGCATAAAGCCAGGATTCTTCTCCCACCTCTGGTTCTAGAGCACTTTCTAATAACTTATTTTTTACATTGTGTGCATTACTTTTTGAATACATTTGGCTTTGAAGGGGCACAAAAAAGCTTCCTTCGCTATGATGGACCAATGTTTATTAACAACCTTTTCAATTATATTGTACTAGCATTTGCCTGCGGCTTCGATCACAGGGATGTCTGTTATTGCTCAGAAGAACTAATGCGGTTCTCCTTGACGTCACACCAACATAATATATACCTCCACTTCTTTCTAGGTCACTAAGGGGTTTATTCTAGTTCATTCTTTCTGACAAAATCCTTCTTAGATGGACAAAACCATGTGCACTGCAGGGGGGGCAGATGTAACTTGTGCAGAGAGAATTAGATTTCGGTGAGTTTTTTTGTTCCTGTGCAGGGAAAATACTGACTGCATGATTTTACACTGCAATATAGATCTCACTTTGAAGAAAAACCCCCACCCAAATCTAATTCTCTCTGCACATGTTACATCTGCCCCCCCTGCAGTGTACATGGTTTTGTCCATCTAAGAAGGATTTTGTCAGAAAGAATGAACTAGAATAACCCCCTAAGTTATACTGAAAACACAACAGAAATTAATTTAGTAGTTTTCACAAGATACCAGAACGAACAGACAAAAATTTAGTATATTACTATTATTGATTGTTAATTACACAACCCTTACAGTTTTTGGTACTCTTTACTTAGAAGGGCGCCCATCGCGGTGATCGCGGGCATCGCGGGCAGTACATTAACGGCCGCGACGCGATGCCCGCGATCACCGCGATTTCCCATAGGGTTCAATGTTAAATTTAGTGCTGGCCGCGATTTTACATTCAATGCTTCAATGGCCGCGATTTGGCCATAGGAATCAATGTTAAATGGGCTACAGAGCCCAAATAGGCACAATTAACACTTAAATGTCCCCCCAAATTTGTAACGCCACCCCACGATCCACGCCAACCCGAAGCGTGGCGAGCGCAGCGAGCCCGCGAGGGGCGGCGGTACGCGTCCTCCGACCTTTTCATGCCCTACTATCCACGTCGGCGTGGAGTTGAGAATAGAATAGTGTGGCGAGCGCAGCCAGCCACCGAGGCCCGAAGCGTGGCGAGCGCAGCGAGCCCCGCGAGGGGACGCGGATACCTTCACAGTTATACGCGTCCCCTCACGGGCTTCACAGGTGTCCGTGGCGACGTGGACACCTGTGAAGCCCGCGAAGGGACGCGTTTACCTGTGAAGGTATCCGCTGCGCTCGCCATGCTTCGGGCTCGGTGGCTCGCTGCGCTCGCCACACTATTCTATTCTCAACTCCACGCCGACGTGGATAGTAGGGCATGAAAAGGTCGGAGGACGCGTACCGCCGCCCCTCACGGGCTCGCTGCGCTCGCCACGCTTCGGGTTGGCGTGGCAAATTTGGGGGGACATTTCAGTGTTAATTGTGCCTATTTGGGCTCTGTAGCCCATTTAACATTGATTCCTATGGCCAAATCGCGGCCATTGAAGCATTGAATGTAAAATCGCGGGCACCACTAAATTTAACATTGAACCCTATGGGAAATCGCGGTGATCGCGGGCATCGCGTCGCGGCCGTTAATGTACTGCCCGCGATGCCCGCGATCACCGCGATTTTTTTACCCACGACGGCCGCGATGGAGATCATGGGCGCCCTTCTAAGTAAAGAGTAGCCAGTTTTTTATATGTATAGATATCTAACCCTATGCTGTCACTCTCTTGCAGGAATGCCAGCAGAGACAACTACGGCCATATGCTGTATGATTATGGGTGGCATATTCGAAAAGTTCCCAAAACTGAAAGTATGCTTTGCCCATGGAGGTAGGGTATTCATTCATTGCTAACAAGCTGTCTGGTGAAATAACACGTTTTTACTATCTTACTTCCAGTAATGTATCTAGGAGTCAAAGAGCCTCTAGAAAAGTAAAGAGGATGGTTAGCTGTGATGAGATGTCACAAAGTCTTGACATCGTGCACTGTACTTCTGGGCCACAACATCATGGATGTTCTAAACATTCAGGGGAAGGGGATTTTCCAGCATGGTATCTGGAAAATATTTTATATCCTAAAGTACTTCAGAATTTGTTTGTGTAATATAAACAAGTGTTATTTATAGTATTAATATGAAATAATGTTCAGGTGCTCCCTTGAATTTTAGTGATTTAAAAGGGAAGATATAGTTCTGCTTTTTATTTGTATGTGATGGCCAATTAATCGTAGACTATCTTTCAGCAAGGAAGCAGACAAAGGATGAGGCGTCCTGCTGTGCTCAATGAAAGACAGGATTTTTAGATGTTAGTGAGACAAATCGGTACTTATGTAGTATCTGGGCGTCCGATTTTGTGATTGTATGCCTTACCTTAAGGCATACAATCAGATGCGATGCGATGCGATGCAATGCGATTTTGCATAGGATTCAATGTTAAGAAGGTCCTGTTCATTTCCCCACTATCCAAGTGGGCATAGAGTTGATTTTATATAGCGTGGCGAGCGCAGCGAGCCACCGAGCCCGAAGCGTGGCAAGCGAAGCGAGCCCCGCGAGGGGACGCATATTTCTTAAAAAGTATTCTGTGTCCCCTCGCGGGGCTCGCTACGCTCGCCACGCTTCGGGCTCGGTGGCTCGCTACGCTCGCCACAGGTTTATATCCAACTCCATGCCCACTTGGATAGTGGGGAAAGGAAAAGGACCCCTTTTTCCCATTGAATTCTATGTTAAAATGGACTCAGACCATTTTAACATTGAATCCTATGGAAAAATCTTGACCATCGCATCGCATACGATTTGGTCGCATGCGATGCGATGCGATGCGATCCGATCCGATTTCTAAATCGGACGCCCAGATACTACATAAGTACCGACAAATCTTCTTGTACACTTTGTTGATGGCCAGCTGGAGGTGCCAGGCGAATGCCTGCATTCACACTGCATATTGTGACAAATAAACAGGACACATTGGTCTTACAGAATCTCTTTTCACTATTCGCATAATCCTGTTGGCCATGAAGGAGTCAAACATTTCTAGCAGTATATGTGCGAATGTGTGTAAAGCCCCATACACCGATATTGGCGGTGGCGGGACCCGGCCAGGGGGACCATCATCGGCAAGTACATATACACTTGCCGATGCTGCACATGGGCGACCGCGGCATCTGCAGCATGGCTATTGTTGTCAATGTTCTCCCTCATCTGAACATGCTTGGATGAGGGAGGGGGTTGTTAATGGTGCGCAGGAGCGCCCATCGTTAAAGATGCACAGTGTACAGACTGGACGATATTGTTCACAATATCGTACAGAATCCCTTTCTGAACGATATTGTGACCAATATTGTTTGGTGTGTATGGGCCTTTACTCCACAATTGAACTCTTCTTATCTAATGAATCATTTAAATTATCTAAAAATAATAACACAAACAACTGAAATGCCCATAAAATAGGTCAACCTTATTTATTTTACAACTGAAATAAGTATGGTGGCAGAAAGAAAGAATGACCAGTCTATCCAGTGACATTATAGCATGAAGCTTATTTCATGTTCAAGACATGCCTTTAATTAATCCAATTGGCCATGGCAATAAACTATGAGGGCCCCAACTCTTTCCCCAAAACACCATGAGTGCCCCTGACCCCGAGCAGGGTGGGTCATACTAGATCAGTGTATTGGACATAGAGCGCCCCTCCATAAAGCTGTGCAGTAGCCTTTGGACTGATGATCTTTCCTGCCACGGGGAGGAACAAATCCCAACAGGCGAAAGAAAAGAGAAATAATGTCTTACGATCTGAATGAGGGAGGGTGGGTGGGGAATCCAGGGAATAAGATACAGACCCTAAACAACAATGTCTCCAACTCTGCCCTAAAACACACCCCCATCAACCCAATTGGCTACACTGCTAAGCCTGTTAACTCTAAAGCCCCCTAATGTGCAGCTTCCCCAATCTCACTCTTCCTAGGAGTTTATAACTTGCTCCTGCTCATTTAAGCACTAACCCATCATTCATGTTAAAATTAAGATATCTCAGTACTTTCACTCGTAAGCACTGATAATTGATACATTGGTGATATACTGTATAGTATTATGCATGGTAACTATGCCAGTGCCGGAATTCCGACTGCCAGGATGATGTATGTAAGTACACTGTGGGTTAGGGTCAGACCAGGGAAGGGAGGTTAGGTTTAGGCACTAGAGGGAATTTAGGGTTAGGCTGTGGGGAGAAAGGGATAGATAGATAGATAGATAGATAGATAGATAGATAGATAGACACATGTAACTTTAGGTCCACTCTGCCTTACAACAGTGTTTTAGTTCATTGATGTTTGAGGGCTATTCTTTGCACACAGCATCTTCTCAGGCCCCAACACAGGCCATTCCAGAATCTTAATTGTTTTCCTTTGAAGATGCACTGGTGTGCTCAGGATCATTGTCCAGCTGAATGATCCAATATAGCCAAGCTTCTGTTGTCTGACAGATGGCCTCACATTTCCCCCTAGATTACTCTGGTATAAAGAAGAGGTAATGTAGGCTTTCTCCTGCCTACCTATCCATGAAAGCCATACTCGTTCCATGTGCAGACTCATGAATCGTAACATTTACAGTGTTGACAGAATTTGTTGGGAAGCCTACTGAAATCAGCACTTGTCATGATCGGTTTCCATTTATACATAGCATTTTTACTGTAGATTGAATGATCTCAAACACTGTTGATCGCTTATTTCAGAAAATAATAGACTATGTAGCCACTGGTTTTATCTAGAATTGCAGTAGGTTTAAAGAAATTATTTAAAAAAAAATTTAAGTAAATCCTGGGTCCCAGTGGTGTTTTTTCTACAATTAATGATTTTTGGAATAGTCAAACTTGCTCTGGAGGGGTATGAAAAAAAAAACGCAACTATAGAAATCACATTGTCCCATTTTTAGTCCTGTAATTGACTTGCAGAACCCAGCGGCTAAGAGAAAATCCCCTTTTTTTTAAATTTGGGTAGCACGGGTGGTGCAATGGTTAGCACAGCACTGAGGTCATGGGTTTGATTCCCACCAACTGTGCAGAGTTTGTATATTCTCACCGTGCTTGCGTGGGTTTACTGGTAGGTTCATTGGCTTCTAACAACAACAAAAAAATAACTCAAGAGTGAATGTGTGTGCATGTACATGTGGTAGGGAATACAGATTTTAAGCTCCACTGGGGCAGGGACTGATGTGAATGTTCAAATATTATTTGTAAAGCGCTGCAGAATATGTGTGCGGATATAAGAAACTGATAATAAATAATAATAATCATTTCCGTACATACATACATAAGACCAGGCCTTTTTCACTGTAGATCCACTTAGCATTGTATGTGCTGGGCTTTGGGTGTTTGATATCAGCTGTTCGTTTATTTTATAGCCAGTGCTCCCAATTAGCATCTTCTTTGATCCAATAGTGATACAGAGACTGCCTGCTAATAGCCTACCTTTAAATAAGAATCTCAGTCCCAGCTGCAGGCTAATTACATCAGCCTTATTAGTCAGGTCCTCAGTAGGAAACACCCTTTCCTTTCAGTGATATTACCTGGTGTTCTTACGAATAAATGGGTGTTTCCTACATCCTTGCATTTACATTTCCACCTCCTTTGTATTCTAGGACAAAACATATTAGGGAGGTCATTCTGGTAAACTCGCAAACCTGTGAAATTTGCAGCTTTATTTATTTATCAACAGTATATTCTGTTGTGCTTTACTTAGCAGATAATAATTAAACAAACTGGGTATTTACAGACAGTCATGTACGGATGAGCAGGGCCGGCGCCACCACTAGGCAGCCTTAGGCAATTGCCTAGGGCGCCGGCCACTAGAGGGCGGCAGCGCACGCTGCAGATTAATTTTAGTTTTATTACTCCCCGTCCCCGATAGCTCGGTTGAGCTTAAAAGCATGCAAGTCAGACTGGCTGGCCAGTTCATAACTGTGCTGTCCTGTCACAGCACTGCAGATCTGTGGATTAGAGCTGAATACCATCAGCAAGCATAGCAGCAGTGGTGGCCGCGCCTGTGGGAAGCCCGCCCGCCGTCACACTCAGCTGCCCGCCGTCACACTCGCCTGCCTGCCCGCCCGCAGACACGTCTGCCTGCCCACCCGCAGACACGCTCGCCTGCCTGCCCACCCGCAGACACGCTTGCCTGCCCGCCCGCAGACACGCTCGCCCATTCGCAGACACGGTCACCCGCAGCCATGCTCTGTAGGTACACTGCTGGCTGTGGGAGACACACAGGTGCGGCCACCACTGCTGCTATGCTTGCTGATGGTATTCAGCGCTGATCCACAGATCTGTAGCCGCATCGCTGTGACAGGACAGAGCAATCTGGCCTCCTTACAGTATTGCAGTAAGGTCCTGGTAGAGGCCAGTGGGCACCACAGCAAAAAGTAAGACAAACTTTAAATAATGAAATAGACATGCGTATATATCATGGGGGTGGGGGCGCAGTAGGCATATTTACGCCTAGGATGTCAAGAACCCTTGCACCGGCCCTGGGTACCACCTCATCCCTTTTATTTTGGACACATATTAATTACACAGGTTCTGTGGCTGGCTGACTTCAAGACTCCATTTCATCTGGTTTTAATTAGCCACAGAAACTGTGTAATTAATATGTGTCCGGAATTAAGGGGATGAGGTGGTAACCCTATACAAAAGCTTTGCGAGTCAACTAAAAACTTCCCGCATGAACGCCCACCTGTCGATGTCGCCTGCACGCATGCAAATGAGTGTTTTGCATAAACATCTATTCGCAGCTTGCATGCGTAGATGAAATCCTTTGATAGTTGCTGACCATCAAATGATTTCTAAGGCATTTGCACATCTAAGTCACTCTCTGGCAACGTCAGCTGCCCGCTCCCGGCACCCCACGCACAGGCAAAATACCATGGGAACGCCCAGCCATTGCATGGGGATGCCCATGAAACGCAGGGAGGGATCCATGATGGATCCCTCACACAGCAATGCGGTAAGAAGCCCATAGGGTATCGCCAGCGCTGACACCGCAGGGGGGGGGGTTTAGAGCATACAGAAATGCGGTAAAAACCCTGATAACTCATTAGGAATATGATGAGAAGAGATACATAATAAAAATGTTCTGATATATTTCTCACATATACCATAGTGTGGATAACTGATTTGTTTGTATTTTGCAGGAGGAGCCTTCCCTTTCACAGTCGGTCGCATTAATCATGGTTTTAATGTGCGTCCTGATCTCTGTGCTGTTGACAATGCAGAGCCACCACAAAAATACCTGGGTTTATTCTACACCGATTCCCTGGTTCATGATCCCCGAGCCTTAAAGCTTCTTGTAGACGTAATTGGACAGGTAAGCTGCTGAACCCATGGCATATACTGTGTCTTCTGATAAAGGCCCCTATTCTGGTTGATTCACTCCCCTGCGTGTTTGCAAAGGGAAGTGATTAATTGCCGGCCGCTCGCATACAGCATGGGGCAGCGTGCGGTCACGCCCAGCTTTTCATGAGAATTCCCATTAAAATGGTGGATGTCCCCATGTAAATTCGGCGATGACGCAGGTGCGGGAGGGCAGGCAGCTAATATCGGTGGATGTCAGTTGCCCGGGATTGCAGCGTTTGAGGGTGGGGGGGAGGGGCGAGCAGCCGTGCGTGCAGCGTTTGGTGGACTCGCAAGGCTGCAAAATTCGAAATTGCGAAAGCATCGCACCCAGGTCGGTGCCGGGTCGGAGCCAGGATCCAGATCCCGGGTCTGACTTGGTATTGTGATATGAAAGGCATATAAGTAATATTAGAGTTGAAGAATTCTAAGTATTTCCAGAATAAACAGATTAACATCTTTTTTCTTAATAAATAATCTGTTCAAAATGACCTGTGCAGTAGATCTGGAGACCATGTATCCCACGCAGAGCTCCCTCAGCCTCACAATGCCATTGGGCGGGATGCTCTTACATCCGCCGCCTCTTTCCACCCCCATCCGCCTCTTACCGCATCGATACTAATCACATATGCAATTAGTAACGCAAAGGGCAGCTCTTGCTATAAGAGCTGCCCTTACGAAGCAGACGGCAGGGGGTAAGCGTGTCCCCACAGCTCTACCCCTCCCTGTGTGCCCTTAAGCCTGCTGCTCAGACGGTTGCAGGGACTGAAGTGCTCCGCCTCCTCCTTCCTGCACCAGGACGTGCTAGGGAGGAGAAGGTCATTGTTCCGGGCAGAACAGCAGGAGTCTGGGGGGAACGGCACAGGGTGCGGGGGTGCGAAGAGAAGCCCATAGGCTTCTATGGGGTATAGTCAGCTTTTGCTGGAGATACACCCCCTCCCCCCTCTACGGCGGTGTGGGTCTTACTGCATACAAAAAATGGGGGTATTACCGCATTTTTACTTTAGAGCATACCGCCTATGATGTTTAAACATATATTGTATCATTGTCACTACGGTTGACATCCAACTGTGTCCATGTCGACTCCTTGCTGCCTGTCGACCCAACAGTGTCCGACTAATGACTGTCGACCTAAGTCGGGTCGACAATACGATCCACACCCATTTTTTTACCTCCAAATGACTGATTTATTTATTTATTTAATTGCCATTCTGCAGTGTCATTTTATCCTTCTCCAATGCTTTTTACCATTGGCGCAACTGCTGGAAACAATGAAGTCAGTTGCTGCTGGGCTCCAACCTCTCCTCCATTGTCTCCCAACCAGCTTCCAGCCCATATCATCTGATGCAGTGGCCACGGGTTTTATATGCTGTAGCTGCCACTATTTTAACTCTTCTTCCCTACCTCTGACTCATTTGCACATTGTGTGCTATCAGCCAGTTCTAATCCACTCAGCCCCCTCCTGACTCCTGCTGCTCTAACATACCTGTTTAATTTTTCCAGCTGATTGTCCTGATGTGTGGGGAAACTGTCCCCACAACTGTCCGATAAGTAGGCAGACACTACCCAGCAGTGTCCAACTACTTTACCTCTGCAGCCTCCAGCCGGGTCCAGGTGAGCCTGCATCGCCATCCCCTCTCCACCGCTGTGCATTTAGCTGCTGAGTTATTACAGTGTGGGGAGCATTGGGTAATTGCCATTACAGTATGGGGTGTAATGGGCATCAAGGTGTACGGCATAATGTGTAATTAGCACCACAATGTGCAATCTGCAGGTACACAATACAATCATGGCCACTCCCCCTTATACAGGCCACGCCCCCTTATGATAGGCCACACGCCTAATTTTTGAGCACGCCTTCCGTCTTACAGAGAGTTGGGGGGGTATGGGCCGGTGCTCTGGACTTGCCCCCTAGGCTAAAAGTTGCCAGCCCCTGAGCAGCAGCACAGCCAAGCACTGACGCCGGTGCTCCACACAGTTGTAGGGTGAGCTCCGGCCATTGGCCACCGATGATTTAATACGTTTTTTTCCCCCTGACCACCAATGTGTTAACAGTTTGTTCTCCTCGCCAATATTTTAGCATGCATGCATGATTCATAGGCCGCTAACACCAATATTTGTAGCATGCACCCCCTGCCCACCAATGTAGCATGTATCACCCACAACCGACCAATGTATAGCCTACATGTACATCTGTGTGTGTAAAATCAATAAAACATTACACTGTCACTTACCACGTTAACAATAAATAAAAAAATAAAAAAAATCAATACAGGTACCATGTCAAGCTTTTATTCATGGATCTACAAGAACAAACTTTCCTAGGAAGGCCAACCATGTTTGGAACTGTAGTTAACCCCAAAAAAAGACAATTGTTTGGAAGAAAGGCTCCAGTTTACTGAAATAAACAGACATTTTTTTATTTTTTTAAATATGTTCAAACCAGGCAGACACTGCTCACCCACTTCTGTGACATCAGTTGGACAGAAGTTGGGTGGACTAAAAAAAAAAATAAGTTTGGCTAAAACCTGCAGGGTCATCATCAGGACGGGACCCCTTCCCCCCCAGACACACACACACAGCCTATAAACCAAACCACACACCCACGCACCGTATAACCAGTGTTCCCTCTAATTTTACGAAGGCTGTGTGCGGCAAAAGATATTGGCTGTGCAACTTTGGAAGGAAATTAAAAGTTTTGCGCGTCACATAACGTATAAAGGCCTAGGTTTCGAGTTCTGTTGAGTTAATAAAACAATGTGAATGTTTACAGACTTCACACACCACACATATAGGCTATAGCAGTGATTTTCAACCTTATTAAACTCCTGGCACACTAAACAAGATTTTACCTTTGTGCGCTCAGTTATAATGTCTGTGCGTGGGCTCGGCGAGTTGTGTACGAGCGCACATGCGCACAGCTTAGAGGGAACACTGCCTATAACCCTAACCACACACACCCTATAATCCTAACCACACGCACCCTATAACCCTAACCACAGGGAGCAGGGATCCAGCAGCTGCCGGCATAAAGACCCTTCTCTACAGCATCAGTGGCCCAGGACCGATTTCTGGTGAGAACAATGTTACTGCACCACCTCTCATTTCACCCCCTGTCATCTTATCCCATATCACCTTAGCTCACCATGCCCCCTGTCACCTCACCCCCCTCTCTCTACCTGTCACTTCGCCCCACTTCCTCTCACCCCCCTGTCTTCACACCCTCTGTCATCGCACTCCCTTTCTCCACGCCCACTGTCACTAATAATAATGTGAATTTTGGTTAATTCTGTGGGAATTATGCAACATTCCTTGTTTATGTTGTGGTACATTACACTTAAACACTTAAGGAACCCCCCTGTTTGCATGACCATGCCCATTTTACGTGGTCATGCCCTTTTCTCCGGAGCGCGCGCACCAAAGGTGCCCCCCACTTCACAATTTCCACTTTGACCACTGTAATCGACGAAACGCGTCTGGGCGTGTCCTATCAAACGCAAACTGTTTGCCGGCCACCAGCTAGGAGAGCGGAGAGGGGAAAAATGCGCCAGCAATCCCAGCGTGTCAGCTAGACACAGGACGTGGCAGCCCTAACCCGATCGCACTGAGGAGAGATTGGCGGTGGATGCGGTAATATACAATAAAACCACATGGTAGTTCTAGCCCACGCTGATGTAGAACAGGGTACGAGTTGCACATTTTAATTGAATTTTACAAAGTGATTGTTACCTTTGAATAAAAAGCAATACTTGCACTATGAAGCGCTTCCTCCCATCTTCCATTCCAGATATATATATATATATTCCATAAAACTCACAGTCTATATGTATGTATGTGTATGTATGTGTGTGTGTGTGTGTGTGTATATGTGTGTATGTATATATATTTATATATATATATATATATATATATATATATATATATATATATATATATAGTTTCCCATATATGCAGTAGGGGTGGGGTGGGGGGCGCCACAAACTTTTTGGCAGGGGGGAGCAAAATTTATAGTTCCGCCACTGAGAACACTTTATACATTAGTTATAGTTAGAAGATTCTTGTTAAATAAGCTTTTGCCTACAACACCCAGTGAATCTTTTCTCCAGCAGGGAATGCTGCCAGTGACAGTGGTGATACTTTACATTAATAATGCTTTTCTCAGGGTGATAAATAATCTCCTAAAAGTCCTAACTGTTTAGCACAGATTGTTTGTAATGTCCTCTGCAATACTGCTGCTCGCCCAGATCACCAAACCTGGGAATCAGGTTGAGCAGATCACCAAACCTGGGAATCAGGTCAGTCATCTATAATAGTTGTCGTTTAGCTGTATTTACAGCAGAGATTGCACTGACCAATTTGATGCCCTAGGCAAGATTCTGATTGGTACCAACCCCTCCCCCAAGCGTAGGACCCTGTGAATGTGCCAAAGGCATGGAGTTACCGAATGAGCATATTTTGTGACAATGGTTAACTGGTGAGGTTGAGGATGTCAGAGTCTCCACCAGTGGCGGAACTCCTGGAGGCAATGGACTCATCTGCCGCCGAGCACCAGGCTTAAAGGGGGACACTGGCTCCATTGCCCCTGATGTTCCGATCATTTTAGAGGTGCTGCCGGGTAGTACCCTTTTGTATGCAGTGGTGCCCCCCTACCTGCCACTTGATTGGCTGCTGCTGTACTCACTGACAGCAGCCTGATCAAGTGGAGAGCCAGACAACACAGTGACGAGAAGCTGAGCTGGGCAGGAGACTCTACAAAAACTATAGATCCGTCCCTGAGCTCCGGCAGCCCGGAGTGGCCAGATCCATCCCCGCGCAGCAAGTGTCAGCGGCCGGGTATCAGCAGCCGGGTGTCACCAGCAGCCATTGAGGGCCCCCAGGGAGAAGCAGCCACACTGTGACAGGCATCCAAAGTGCGCAAATATCCCTACTGCCGGCTCCCCTCCGCTCTCCAGCAGCTCATCCGTCACCACCTACGGAAAAGGGCCAGGCTGCAGCTGCTGCGCAGGCCATGCCGAGGCCGCTACCACAGCCCAAATCTAAGCCTGCATGCAGTGTGCAGGACTGATCGAGGCCCTGCAGGCTGAACCCAGAAACATGCACCACCGTCAGGAGAATCACGGGGAGCAGTAGCTCAACAAGCCCAAGTACATGGAAGGTACCTTTGCCTGACCTCCCTTTCACCCTATCCCTCTCTCTGCCTGACCCCATGCACACCCATCTCTCTTTGCTTGACAACACTCTCTCTCTCTGCCTAAACCCCCTCCCACCCAATCCCTCTCTGCCATGCCCCACTGTTATCCATCTCTCTTTGCCTGACCCCCCCTTTCTCACTCTCTGCCTAACCCCCCTCTCACCCCATCGCTCGCTCTGCCTGACCCCACTCTCCCCCTCTCTCTCGCGTAACCCCCCTCTCTCTACCTGACCTCCCCTCTCACTGCCGCTCTCTTTGTACCTGACCCCTCTCTCTCTTACCCTTAAATCATCTAACCCCCTTCTCTCTATCCCTGACACTCTCTTGCTCTCCCCTCTAATTTCCTTACATTCCCTGATGCACCCCTCTCCCCCTGGCATTCTTTCTTTCTCTCTGACACTCTTGTTTCTCTCTTTCTCCATGATTCCCTATCTCTCTCTCTCCCTCCCTTGCTCCCCCTTTTTATCATTCTCCCTCTATCTATCTATCTATCTATCTATCTATCTATCTATCTATCGGGGGCACCAACTTTTATCTTGCCTCCGGGCGACATAGATGAACTTACGCCACTAGTCTCCATCATCAAATCTCTCCCCCTTGTGTGTCTGCACTCAGCAAGTCTCCCCTGTGGGTGTTTCCAGTTCTCAAGGCTCTCTGCACCTTGGGGTAAGTTTATTAACATGGGAATTCTATATAATAGAATAGATATAATCTGATTGATTGCTATGGGTACGGGATGCAGTTTAAATCCCGGCGGTCGGGATCCCGGCGTTCAAAATCCCGACGCCGGAATCCCGAATGCCGGAATCCTGACACTTTCTCTCCCCCCCCCCGTGGGTGTCCACGACACTCTCGAAGGGAGAATAAATTAGTGTGCCGAGCGTAGCGAGGCACCGGGCCCACTGCGTGGCGAGCGCAGCGGGCCCGCAAGGTGGGGCGATCCACGTCCCCCCCTTGTCGGGATTTCGGCGTCGGGATTCCAGCGTCGGGATTTTGAACGCCGGGATCCCGACCGCCGGCTTTTCATGCCGAATCCATGGGTACATCCCCTTCAATAGAATTCCTATTTTAGTAAATTTACCCCATTATATCTCCATCTATCAAATCTCTACCCCTTGCATGTTTTCAGCCAGCAAATTTCTCCCCCTTGTGTAGGGTGGCCAATCCTGGGAATTTGGCCCCAAAATGTCCTGGATTTCAGTCTCGGGAGATCTGATCGTAGTACAAATTTGTTCTCAAAATGGGCAACACCATATGTACTGCAGGTGGGGCAGATGTAACATGTGCAGAGATTTGTGTGAGTTATTTTGTTTGTTTGTAAGGTAAATACTGGCAGCATTATTTTTACACTGCAATTTAGATTTCAGTTTCAACACACCCCACCCATATTTAACTCTCTCTGCACATGTTACATCTACCCCACCTGCAGTGCACATGCTTTTTCCCATTTTGAGAACAAATTTGTACTGCGATCAGATCTGAAAAAGGGCCAATGTGCAGTCTAATGCCTGGCACCCGTTAAAACGCTGCCGGCTGTTCCTGACCCCGGCGTGCAGTCTGCGCAGTGTAATCTCTGACTGTCAGGCTGCGCAGGCCGCACCGTCATATCACCGCTCCCGGCCGCACTATAACAGCTCCACTGCTGGCCTCACCTCCCACCCAGCTGATGCTGCAGCCACCCGTCCGGAGGCACCAGGCACCCCGCAGTGCTCCTCTCTGCCCCACTCCCAGCTGCCCACCCATGTAAGTAAACCTGCGGGCGGCCGGTGTGGGGTGGACAGGGCGTGTTTTTTTTTGGGATGCCTTCCCTTGTGTGTCTTCAGCCTTAAAATATCTTCCACTTGTGTCTCTTCAAGTCTCCCCCTTGTCTCCAGCTATCAAGTCTTTCACACTTCTTGTGTCTCCAGCCATCAAGTCTCACCCCTTGGTGTGCCTCCAAACATCTCTCCCTTTTGCATGACAGAGCCATCAAATCCCTCCTGTTTGTGGGTCTCCCAGGGCCAGTGCAAGGCACCGGAGCGCCCCAGGCGAGGGGGGATGGGGGCACCCCAGTGCCCACCCGCTACATGGGGGAGGTGTCCGCACGGTCTGAGGGGTACCTCCCCAGCAACTTACAGAGCCCCGTCGGGTGCCATCGTCTGGCCAGGAGAGAGGGATCCACCCGTTGTACCGCCCAGCCGGAGTGAATTACTGCCCGCTTCCATCCATCATCAACCGCCGGGCGGCGGCGCGGGAAGCGCTTCTGATTTTGAAAACACTGGCCACACGCTGATTGGCTGAATCTCAGCCAATCAGCGTGCAGACAGTGTTTTCAAACCCAGAAGTGCTTTCCGCGCCACCGCCCGGCGGATGATGTTGGACGGCAGCGGGCAGCACTTCACTCCGGCTGGGCGGTACAACGGGCGGATCCCTCTCTCCTGGCTCTCTCTCTCCGGGCGGCTCCCTCTCTTCTGGTCCTGGACAACGGCACCCGACGGGGCTCTGTAAGTTGCTGGGGGCGCCGCAGGCACCCCTCAGACCGCGCAGACCCCCCCTGCTGCATATAACCCACCCCGCCGGATAGCACCACTGGGACCCCTCTGACAGACCCCCCTGCAGCATCATATACAGTAGCGGGGAGGAGTTCACCTCCGCTCACCTCCATCTGGGGGGGGGGGCGGACGGACCTGGCTGCTCCGAATTTCCGCCCTCCAGTGTCCGGCGCCCTAGGCAAATGCCTAAAGCTGCCTAGTGGTGGCCCTGGGGTCTCCAGCAAACAATTATCCCCCCATGTGTGTCTCCAACAATCAATTCTCTCTCCCTTGGGTGTCTTCAGCAATCAACCCTCCCGCTCCACCTTGTGTGTCTCCAGCAATCCAATCCCCAACCTATCCTTTAACAAGCTGTCATAATTTGATTACCTTTACCGTTTTCACTCTACTTCTCTCCTCCACCATGCTGTCTGCTGTGAATTACGCTGACATGACCTTATTTCACACTGAAGGAAGCAGCAGGAACTGTATGATCAGCAATAGGTTGTACAGGATTTCTGCTGCTGCTGTGCTGCCCGTCATATAAAATATGACAAGCAATGGCACAGCAATGACATAAAGGCTGTAAATCCTATTGTGGGACAGCCACTGTCAGCCGGGAGCAAGAACAGCAGAGTTGAGATGTCCAGCCTGCCCAGATGGCCATAGGATTGTCCCGAAAGATATACAATATATATAACCCAAATTAAAGTAATCTAAACTTCACTGGGCATCGTACTCCAGAAGAGATAAGGAAATTGATTAATAATATTTGACTACCTTCTACCAAGACAAGCAGTAGCGTAACTATAGCTCTGCTGCCCCCGAGGTGGCGGGGAGGCGCAGAGAAAGTGTGGGCACCGGGGGGTCTGCGGGGCTATAGTTACCCACTGCTGTCTGCCGGTACCTGGCCTGCCACATCTGTCTGCGGCAGAGGCGTAGGGGGGGCGAAGCCGGTGGAGCACAAGCTCCAGGCGCAGATAAATCATATGGCGCCGGAGCCGTGCACCACAATGGCATCCCTGCCCTCCCTGTGTGCAGTAAGCCTGTAACTAGGGGAAAGCAGCGGCAGAAGTGGACCTGCTGCTGCTCTGTGCTGGCGGCGGCAGCAGGGAGAAAGAGAGAGAGGAGTGTACTGCTGCCCATAGCCTCCCAAGTGCAGAGGGATAGCTGGCAGCTCAGAGCGGCTCTGATTGTGTGGCCGCTTGCTGCTGAGAGCGTCGCTGCGGCTTCGGGGGATGACACACGCTGTGCCATATTTAACATACCCAGCCAGTGTGTGGGCGGGCGGGGAGAGACTGCCCGAAATGACTGCCACTGTTAAAGATGGCTGCTGGTCCCTGAGGATTGCTGCTGAGCATGTCCAGAAGCAGCAGCTCCTCCTCCCATGGACCATTGAGGGACTTGAGGAGTCTGACTCCATGAAGTCTGTGTCAGTTACCTCCCTACCCTGCTGCCCCAGCAAAAAGTAAGCGTTTTTTTTTTAAATAACATATAGGGCAGTATTCAATGAGGCTGATTCGCCATGTTTTTATGGCGATTTTGTGCTGTAAGGTGAATTTTTGACTAAAACGGTGAATCACCCTATTCAATGACCAGATGGCGAATACATTTCAAGGTTTTTTTCGCCATGATTCACCGAGTAGCAATCGCTATCTTTTTATGGTGAAGTGGAATGTGAACTTTTAAAATAAAGTGTTTTGTTTTTTACATTTGGTGTAAAAAAATCAGGAATTTTATTCTGAGGAGGGCCATGCTATTTGTATTCATGTGCTGTAAGCACATAAATATATATTTAATTTAAAAAATATATATATATATATATATATATTTTTTTTTTTACACAGAGCAGCCAGCAGGGGGCCGGAGCCGAGCCGCTCATTAGATATTCATATATTCACTGCACCCGATCATTACATATGTATGATCGGGTGTAGTGAATATACCCGGTCCCCTGCTGGCACCCCCGGGGGGCAGCCTGTGCTGCCTGGCACCCGGGGAGCCCACCTCTCCCCCACAAACGTTCTGGGGCAGGCAGGGAGACTTCCATCTCCCTGCCTGCCGCCGTCCTCGGGCTCCCTGCGGCATCGCCGCAGGAGTTAAAATTCGCCAGTAAGGTGCAGTGAGCCCCTGACTCGTTGAATACTGGAGCCGGCGAGGCTCCGGAACGCAGCGAGCAGTGGCGAATGTGCAGCGAATCCTAAACAGGATTCGCTGCACGTCGTCAGTATTCTCATTGAATACTGCCCATAGTGTCTTGAACAGGCATCTGTGCTAACAGTATAATATAGAATATATACATATCTATATATATATATATATATATATATATATATATATATATATATATATAGCTCTATATATATATATATAGATCTATATACTGTAAATAGATCTAATATATATATATATATATATATATATATATATATATATATATATATATATATTATAAACACAGCCATAGAAAGCACTATTCAGTAGTACAAAACATCCTACCTTTACATAGACATACATGCAAGTGCTTCCTGCACACCGCACATGTCAGCCACACAATGTCATGGCATCACCACATCCTCACGTCACCCAGCCCCCGGGTATCACTATAGTGATGAAACTAACAAAACATATGTTTCATCACTATGGCAACATGCAGGGACTGGGAGTGAGGATGTGCGGCCGACATGTGCGGTGTGCAGGGAGCACATGCATGTATGACTGTGTAAAGGTTGCCTGTACAACATGTGTGTATAAGTGTGCCCCCTGGTCTACCGTCTCTGTACAACATTTGTATGTGTTAGTGTGCCCCCCAGTATATGTGTGTGTGTCAGTGTGCCGTAGTGTGGGAGGATGTAGCGGACCCCTCACACTAGGGTGGTGGTGGCCATGCGAGAACCTACGGGGGGGGGGGGCACAAAACATGCCCTTGCTCCGGGCACCGTGGCGCCTAGCTACACCGCTGGTCTGCGGTCACGGTCCCGTCTCTCCCGGTGCCGGCTCCTGCTGCTATAATGAAAAGGGACACTTAGAAAATGACTGCCCCCATACTGCAGACAGTTTTTGAAGATGCTAGAGGAGGAAGCGGCCTCCTCGAGCATCCTTAAAAACTGTCTGCAGTATGGGTCGAAAAATTTGCGGCGGGGGGGCGTACATTCAGTAGTTACGCCACTGAAGACAAGGCTGCCCTCTTTCCCACTCATTTTTGTGCTTTGCATGGATGCCCTGGTCAGAGCAATTAGAGCCAACCAAAATATCCATGGCATAAAAGTAGGGGCTCACAACTACAAACTAGCTTTGTACGCCGACGATCTGTTGGCACTATCTCAGACCCTGTCACCTCTCTCCCAGCGCTTATGTCCGAATTCACTAAATTCAGCACCCTTTTAAACTTCAAAATTAATTACACAAAATCTATTGCGTTAAACATATCCACCCCGCCTCATGTCATAGAAGGGATTCATGGATCCTTTACATTCACCTGGCACCCTACACACTTTAAGTACCTAGGGGTTCTTCTGACACGCGACATAGCAGACCTTTATAGACTTAAACTTAAGACTGATCTTATCAAGTGGTCAACCCTTAATCTGTCCTGGTTGGGCAGAGATAATACTGTTAAAATGAATGTACTACCGAAGGTCCTGTACCTCCTGCAGGCTCTGCCCATTGCCATACCGGCAGCCTTCTTCAGGGAGCTTCAAGCTGCAGTAGGCCGATTTATATGGGGTATGAAGGGACATAGGGGGTTATTCTGGTTCGGGCGCTGGGCCATAAGCGTATGTTCCTGGATTTTTTTTTGATCTGCGCATGCGTACCTTCCGCAATGCGCAGGTGCGACGACTCCACAACGCTCACAGACGGGTCTTTCCGTGCGAAAAAACCTGTCCGCAAGAGTACGGGCGTGTTGAGGGGAGCGGCCGATATAATGAGGGAAACTGGGCGTAAACATGGGCGTACACGGGAGTGTGCACAAAAAATGTACGGTGCTACTACCGCTCGATCGGCGAAAGCACCGTGCATTTCGGACACAAAACAGGCGGCCGCCATCGCCACCTCCATACCACCCCTACAGATAACGCATGAGAGCGGACGCCTGGGTCTGCTAATTAACGCTGATTATTACTCAAACACATAGGGTGACATTCTATGCTTTGCGCTAAATGCGCATGTTTTTTTCGCTCACCACATCGCCGCAACTCGCCTTTTTTCAATTCGCACTTTTCAGTCAAAATGCGCATATTTAATGTGATGCGCATTGGAGGCTGAAAAGTGCGAAGAGGGGCGATTTTCGGCGAAGTGGTGCGCTGTCTTTAGTCCTGAAAATGTGCGATTTTCATGTCTGAAAATCGCACGTTTGCAGGACAGCGCAAAGTAACCAAAAAAAAACGAGCGCGGGGTCCCCCGCCAGAGCATAACCAGCCCCAGGCTTACTGAGCCGGTGCTGGTGACATAAAATCAGGGTCCCCGACAAATAGGGGTCCCCTTGATTTCATGAAACCAGCACCAGGCTCAAGGTCCGGCGCTGGTTCCCAAAATACGGGGGACAAAGTGACTAGGGGTCCCCCGTATTTTAAGAACCAGCACCGGACACAACCAGCCAGCAGGGTAATGCCACAGCCGGGGGAAACTTATTATATAAGCTCCCGCGGCCAAAGCATTAACCCCCTGGCTGGTCAGCATGGGCAGGGGTCCTGGGGAAATTGGGACCCCCCCAAATGAAGGGGTCCCCCCCTCCAGGACTTACCAGCCCATGCTGATAGTCCGGGGCTGTCCCCGATGCCCCTGGGCGGTGGGCATCGGGCTGATGGCTTGTGTAAAAAAAAGAATTAAAACTATTGTGTTATACTGGCGAACTATGAGTCCCAGCAAGCCTACCCCGCATGCTGGGACTTGGAGAACCACAAGTCCCAGCATGCGGGGCATTAAAGGGCCCGCTGGCACTTGTAGTTCAGCAGTACAAAAAATAGTTAACAAAAACACACTGACACACTGTAAAATAAAAGTTTAATACACACAAAACACACACACACTGATACTTACCTACCTTGAGCCCGTAGGTCGGTCCCTGGGTTCGGGCTCCGGGGCTCCAGGGCAGAAGAGTCTGGTTCCGGGGCCTTGGTCCTGGTTCCGGGGCCGGTCCTGGGGTTCCGGGGCTCCTTGGCTGCAGAATCCGGGGTCCGGGATCCGAGGTAGTCCCCAGGGGTACCTAAGGAAGCAAATCCAACTCACCTGGTCCCCGGCGACGACCTCGGAATCCTCTCCGGTGACAGCGCTGCTCCCATCTGGTACCCGGCTCGCAGGACTTTGACAGGCGCAGAGATGTTTCCTCCTCGGCGTCTCTGCACAGAATGATTTCTTGGCCAATCAGGAGCCGAGAAAGTCGGCTCCTGATTGGCCAGAAATCATTCTGAATACAGACGCAGAGGAAGTAACATCTCAGCGCATCTAGAGCAGAGATGTTTCCTCCTCGGCGTCTCTAGTTAGAATGATTTCTGGCCAATCAGGAGCCGACTTTCTCGGCTCCTGATTGGCCAAGAAATCATTCTGTGCAGAGACGCCGAGGAGGAAACATCTCTGCGCCTGTCAAAGTCCTGCGAGCCGGCTACCAGATGGGAGCAGCGCTGTCACCGGAGAGGATTCCGAGGTCGTCGCCGGGGACCAGGTGAGTTGGATTTGGTTCCTTAGGTACCCCTGGGGACTACCTCGGATCCCGGACCCCGGATTCTGCAGCCCAGGAGCCCCGGAACCCCAGGACCAGCCCCGGAACCAGGACCAAGGCCCCGGAACCGGACTCTTCTGCCCTGGAGCCCCGGAGGACGGACCCAGGATCCAGGGACCGACCTACGGGCTCAAGGTAGGTAAGTATCAGTGTGTGTGTGTTTTGTAAGTATTAAACTTTTATTTTACAGTGTGTCAGTGTGATTTTGTTAACTATTTTTTGTACTGCAGAACTACAAGTGCCAGCAGGCCCTTTAATGCCCCGCATGCTGGGACTTGTGGTTCTCCAAGTCCCAGCATGCGGGGTAGGCTTGCTGGGACTCATAGTTCGCCAGTATAAAATAATAGTTGTACTTCTTTTTTTTACACAAGCCATCAGCCCGATGCCCACCGCCCAGGGGCATCGGGGACAGCCCCGGACTATCAGCATGGGCTGGTAAGTCCTGGAGGGGGGGACCCCTTCATTGGGGGGGTCCCCACTTCCCCAGGACCCCTGCCCATGCTGACCAGCCAGGGGGTTAATGCTTTGGCCACGGGAGCTTATATAATAAGTTTCCCCCGGCTGTGGCATTACCCTGCTGGCTGGTTGTGTCCGGTGCTGGTTCTTAAAATACGGGGGACCCCTAGTCACTTTGTCCCCCGTATTTTGGGAACCAGCGCCGGACCTTGAGCCTGGTGCTGGTTTCATGAAATCAAGGGGACCCCTATTTATCGGGGACCCTGATTTTATGTCACCAGCACCGGCTCAGGGACCCCGCGCTCGTTTTTTTTTTTAAACTTTGCGCTGTCCTGCAAATGTGCGATTTTCAGACATGAAAATTGCACATTTTCAGGACTAAATACAGCGCACCACTTCGCCGCAAATCGCCCCTCTTCGCACTTTTCAGCCTCCAATGCGCATCACATTAAATATGCGCATTTTGACTGAAAAGTGCGATTTGTAAAAGTGCGATTTGCGGCGATGTGGTGCGCGAATAAAACATGCGCATTTAGCGCATCCCATAGAACGTCACCCATAGGGTGGTATTCAATGTGGATTTTGGCGATGTGCAGCGAATCCTGTTTAGGATTCGCTGCACATTCGCCACTGGTCGCTGCGTTCCTGAGCCAACGAGTCAGGGGCTCGCTGCCCCTGACCGGCGAATTTGAGCTCCTGCGGCGAACGCCGCAGGGAGCCTGAGGACGGTGGCAGGCAGGGAGATGGAAGTCTCCCTGCCTGCCCCAGAACGTTTGTGGGGGGGAGGTGGGCTCCCCGGGTGCCAGGCAGCACAGGCTGCCCCCCGTGGGTGCCAGCAGGGGACCGCGTATATTCACTACACCCGATCATGAATATGTAATAATCGAGTGAAGTGAATATATGAATATCTAATGAGCGGCTCGGCTCCGGCCCCCTGCTGGCTGCTCTGTGTAAAAAAAAATATATATATATATATTTTTTTTTTATTAAATATATATTCATGTGCTTACAGCACATGAATAAAAATAGCATGCCCCTCCTCAGAATAAAATTCCAGATTTTTTGACACCAATTGTAAAAAACAAAACACTTTATTTTAAAAGTTCACATTCCACTTCACCATAAAAAGATAGCGATTGCTACTCGGTGAATCATGGCGAAAAAAACCTTGAAATGTATTCGCCATCTGGTCATTGAATAGGGTGATTCACCGTTTTAGTCAGAAATTCGCCTTACAGCACAAAATCGCCATAAAAACCTGGCGAATCAGCCTCATTGAATACCGCCCAATAGATAGTGAATAAAATGCAACATTAGAACATAATAAATATACATGTAAGGAGGGTTAAAATGTATTTTTATTAGGGTGTTCATAAAGGTAGACAATTGAGGTAATAGAAAACAATAATTGAATAAAAATTACAATATATCATTTAATTGTCTTAATCATAGTTGAAAGGCTAGATTATGAGGGCCATATAAGTGAAGGGTATGCCAGCGTGCACGGACGTACGCTAACTCTCACGAACGGTGACACACGCTGAGTTTTCCATTGAAAACAGGCGAGACCCGTCCGTACAAGGTGGCTAACGCTCAGATAGCCGTAAGATGTCGGTGTGAAAACGGACGAAAGCCGTCCGTATACGGTGGCGTACGCTCTGTTGTACGCCAGTTATCGGTGTCTAGGAGGAGATCCGTCCGTGTACGGTGGCGTACGCTCAAGTGTATGCCATTCCCCTTTGTCGGTGTTTGTGGCCCTCCGTATGCGGATGTTTTGTGGGTGGACTTTCGCTCACCGTCCGCGTACGGGAAATGTACGCTGATACGGAATGTACGTACGTTTGGCCGCCTGAACCAGAATAAGGTCCATAGACTGGCTAAATCAATCCTAATTAGATGACCAGAAGAGGGGGTTTACAACTCCCACACTTCATCAGCTACTACCATGCAAGTTACCTTGCAAGAATTGTTGAAATGACACGTCACCCCGCTGATAAACAGTGGCCACAGATAGCCGGTGCTACCACCAATACCCACTCACATATACTCCCATGGCTCCTAAATATCCCACGTCTTAAACACCCAACCTTAGACCCAACTCTGAGTTGCTGGAAAAGGTATAGACATACATCAACCTTCAGCCCAAAATACTCTCTCCCCATGCCTTTACAAAATCACCCAGACTTACTGTAATACCACAACTCACTGTCCATAACATCCCTCTCTATTTGGGCCAAGGCCGGCATCTCTAGATTGCCCCACACATAGGCGAATCTAGAATTATGCTAATGGAGGGTCCCAGATCTAGACATAATAGTAGGGGGACCTTTGCGCGGCGTAAAGAAGTTGTGGCCTTATGGGAATGAGGCCTGGCATCACAAAAAGGGGTGTGGTATTACACTTTAGACCATACATAGTAATGCCCATTACACATTTTAGCAAACTCCGTAATACCCATTACACATCAAGCCACACGCCGTAATGTCAATTACACATAAGGCCACACACCATAATGCCCATTACACATTGTGCCACACATCATGATGCCCATTACATACTATATAACAAACCGTAATGCCCATTACATATTTGCCACATAAGTGCTGCTTACCTACGTGCTCATTGCTAGGGGGTTCTTGCTTGATGGCACCATAGTACCCATTACACATGATGCCGCACACCATAGTACCCATTACACATGATGCCGCACACCATAGTACCCATTACACATGGTGCCGCGCACCATAGTACACACATAATGGGCCTTATTCTGCTTGGAGCGTCCGGGCCGTACGCGTACGTCCCGGGGTTTTTTACGATCTGCGCATGTGCAGATACGCTAATGCGCCGGCGCGAACACTCCACAACGCTTACGGCCGGGCTCTCAACGTGCGAAAAAACCTGTACGCGAGCGTACGGGTAATGGGGCGGCATAGGGGCGTGTTGATGGGAGCGGCCGAAATAATGAGGGAAAATGGGCTTAAATATGGGCGTATACGGGGGTGTGCACCCAAAATGAGCGGTGCTACTACCGCACGATCGACTAAGGCACCGTTCGTTTCGGACGCCAAACAGGCGGCCGCCAACCGCCAGCTAAAACCACCCCTACAGATACCGCTTGCCAGCGTGCGTCTGAGTTGGCTAATTAACGCTGATTACTACTCAAACACATACACCTGAATGTATTAAGCAATGCTGCAGTCTATTAACTACAAACCATGATTTCACTGCCTGCAAGCCACACATGCAGCACGCAAACACATTGGAAGCTTATGTTTCTATACTTCTCCACATTTAAAGGTTTGTTTAATTTAAGGTAAGAATCTTTTTATACGCTAAGGTAGGTGTTTGATAAACAGACACATTCACTACCTGCTTTCATAGACTTTACGCAGTAGCACACTCAATCTACACAAGTCGACATGTGTCAACGGCTTCACTCTAATACTAACATAGGTTTTGTATTTAGGATACACTAACATAAACCACATCTAACACCTACAAACGATGTTTCTGCAATGTTTGAAGCCCATGACCACTATTTTCCACACAATCTTTGTATAGTACCCCAAATTATGACCTGTACCACTATCTCATCTGCTATGATTTGGATTTCACTACACTCTGGATGTAAGATGCCACCAATCACATTATTGCACTCTCATCTCTTTAACAAAGGATTCCTACATCTGCTTATGACACTGTCAAATCATATATATTTTAAAAGTTATGCATGTTTGTTCACAAGCTAATTTATCATGTTTGGCCCATTCACACATCTTTTTTTAGGGAGGACACATATGAATTCCTACACAAATGTACCTTTTCACCCTTGTTTGTCTGCCTCACCCACTCCATGAGGAAAGCATTGTTCTGGACCTGCTTTTACCTACTACTGTAGGAGCTACCTCACCTGCACACAAACTGCTTTCTCACCTATTAAGTTGCTCTGCACATGTGCTGACACAAACTAATTAGCAGGGAAAGGTTGGATAGGAACATGGGAATGGCCATGGAGAGGGTTACACATGGGAAACTTCCACCACACTTCAACAAATGTTCAAAAATACCCTGGTCAGTAAGTACACATAAATCTAGTATTTGTTTCACACAAGAAATGACACATACCACAATTTTGATTTAATTTGTAAAATAAATTTATTTGCTGTTCAGCATCACAGCTTGACACTTTAATGTGAGAAATAAAAAAAACAAATAAAATAGACACACAAATAATAAAACAGCCAGAACAAGAGGTTGCATATCTCCAAACATGTGTTACCCTGCAAATGCAATGGTGAAAGAAATGGGGACACCAGAATACGTACTGCAACAACCAGGGTGAATACTAAGCAAGATACACACCACCAAAAAAAATATCCTGCATTTGTAGAGGTCAAAATACGAACTTTCATGCCCATGGCACGCAAATGGATCGATGGGCAACTCAGGAAGCGGATGTCCAGTGCAATTTAAACCTTTGGCCTCCAACCACAGAGGAAGTGAACCAGGTCTCATTTGGGCCCTTTTTTGCCCCTTTTAGATGGGGCCTTGGGGACAGGGGCCTTTGGGTCAGCTGGCTTTCGGCGTCTTCCCCTAGTCGCCACAGGAGGGTCAGCCGAGGTGGAAGGTTGGGGAGCAGCTTGGGGTGGGGCAGCAGATGGGGGATTGTCCCTTAGGGACCTGGCGGTGGACAGCTGCTCCGCAATAAGTTCATTCTGGCGGCTGAGGTGTTGGCCAATGCTTAGCATGCCAGCCGCCAGAGTTTCATTAATGCGGTTCAACGCCTCAACCTGCAGCTGGTTTGTGGCCTTCCACTCCGCCAGAAAATCCCCCACCTGCTGCTGACGGATCGCAGCATCCACCCCTTGCTGCTCGATCCTCTCCAGCGTCACCAACAGGCTCTCACTCAATGTCTCCTGAGGCTGGGGCTGGGGGCGACGTCTTGGTGGAGGCTGGACCACCTGCTCCACCTGTGGCTCTGCAGAGGCCGATGCTGCCGGTACATCCTGACTTTCTGCTTCTGCTAGGATAAGAATTGAAAACAATGTCACCATCACATACGCAATAAAAAATATCTTTCTAAATACAATGCATTACTGTGACTTACCATCAAAAGCAGCAGCAAAGACCTCCACCGGGAGCTCACTGTCCATATTGGAGATCCCCCTGATCTCCCCCACATCGATCACGTCACAGGAGTCCAGCTCCAGGGGGGTAAACTCCAAATGGTCAGGCATAGGACCGCTCCCGGTGGACATGCTGTGGTTGTACCGGTCAGTCATCTTCCTCTTCAGGGCACTTTTGAAGTCAGTCCACCTACAAGTTTAAAAATACAAATATCACCATGAGATATGTGCACCACTGTGCTACGTGTAGGGTTACCACCTAGTCCCTTTAATTCCGGACACATGTTACTTACACAGGTTCTGTGGCAGTTTAAAATTAGGTGAAGTGGAGTCTTGAAGTCAGCCAGCCACAGAACCTGTGTAATTAATATGTGTCCGGAATTAAAGGGACTAGGTGGTACCCCTAGCTACGTGACATTTCCTAGTGTGGGTGATCTTATGTTTTTTTGCCATGTGTGGCCAAATAATTCTTTGATGGACAAAACCATGTGCACTGCAGGTGAGGCAGGTGTAAAACCCCACCCAAATCTGATTATCTCTGCACAAGTAACACCTGCCTCACCTGCAGTGCACATGGTTTTGTCCATCTAAGAAATATTTGGCCAGAAAGAGTGAACTAGAATAAGGGCCTCAGTTCCTGCTGGAGACTGCTGAAAAATTGCCCTCACAAACACACTAACCTTTTCTTCACCGCGTCCCAAGTTCTGACCACTGGTGCCACCTGGTTCACTTCCTCTGTGATCTTGTCCCAAAGGTTTCTCCTTGCACTGGCACCTGGCTTCCTGGTTGCCAATTCAATCCATTCGCGTGCCCTGGGCACGAGAATTCGCATTTCGGCCTCTACAAATGCAGGGTTTCTCCTTCTGGTGGTGGTATCCTGCTCAGTCATCACCCTAGATGTTGCAGCACATTTTCTGGTGGCCCCAGCTCTCTCACCATGCACCTGCTGGGTCACACCTGTTTGGAGAGATGCAACCTCTTGTTCTGGCTGGTTGCTTGGCCCTTGTGGAGCTGGTGGAGGTTCACCAGGGCCTGTTACTGAGGGGCCCGCTTGATCTTGCAGGCGACTCCTCTCTTGGGCCCTCCTTCTCCGCTCCTCTTCCCTCTTCTGTAATGCTTGAAGCAGGGATTCGGCTTGTGCTCTCTGCAGAGCGTCCTCTGCTGCTGAATCGTCAGAGTCAGACATGTTTGCAGCAATTGTGGGCTGCATCTGACTGAATATTTATATGTTAATCTCCCGCCACGAACAAGGGGGCGTATATTTTTCCCCGCAAGGTAGATGCAAATTTACGCCGATATTTCCCGCCGATAAGTCCCGCTTAAATTACGCAGGTCTCAATGCACCTGATCAATCACCTGTATATGTATATACACAGGTTGTGGAGCATTGTGGGCTACATCGTGAAATGTGTGCACCTGTCATTCCAATGATGAGTGTTGTCAGCTGGTATCTGTTGGAGTTCGTGTATGCTTTGTGAGTCACATTTCAAAACATCACGTTATAATGCTTTCCTTACATATGTAATGTGTATGAAATTGTCATACAGCAACATGTTGCATTGTGGCCCTTTAGGCAGCGTAGTTCTAAGTAGAGGGTTGCGTGTATTATTTTCCGCCTACTGTATATACAGTACTCCTCCCCATGCATATCGCTGTATCGTGCCCCCTTTAAGCAGCGTAGTTATAAGTAGACGGTTGCGTGTATTAATTTCCGCATACTATATATACAGTACTTCTCTTCATGGCAATCGGTGTATTGAGCCCCCTTTAAGCAGCGTAGTTAGGAGTAGACGGGGTGCGTGTATTATTTTCCGCACACTGTAAATACAGTACTTCTCTCTTCATTGAATGCATGCTGTTGGTTGTGGTGTGTATATCGGAACGGTCCGCGTAAGTTTCTATTCGCATCCAGTTTGTTAATGTAAGAAGGATTAATAAAGTTAATACCAAACAAACAATTTTTTACACCAATCAGCAAGCACCAAAAGTGATATATGTACCTGCAATTATTAACTGCGCCATTGGCACTATGACTACTACCAGGGCTAGGCCGTTTACGACCCAGGAGCTGTTGGCCCTGGTTGATGTAATGGACCGTCACCTGGGGCCCAGGGGCCCATATGTCAGCAACATGGACAAGCGGCGGGCGTATACTGCAGCCCGCCGCCTAATATACTCGACGACCGGCGTCCGCAGGAGCCTGGGGCAAGTAGAGCGGCGCTGGTCCGACCTGCGCCGGCGGCAGCCAGTGTTGCTCAGCACACTTCGCCGCCATATTGCCCGATGTAAGTTTTTATTTACTAGTATGCCTGCGTTATTTAGCAAATGTTTTCTGTACTTTTTATAAATGTGTCCCTGAGTATGTGGGTGTATATGGGGGTGTATATGGGTGTATATGGGGGTGTATATGGGTGTATATGGGGGTGTATATGGGGGTGTATATGGGTGTATATGGGGGTGTATATGGGGGTGTATATGGGTGTATATGGGGGTGTATAGGGGGTGTATATGGGGGTGTATATGGGTGTATATGGGGGTGTATAGGGGGTGTATATGGGTGTATATGGGGGTGTATATGGGTGTATATGGGGGTGTATATGGGTGTATATGGGGGTGTATAGGGGGTGTATATGGGTGTATATGGGGGTGTATATGGGTGTATATGGGGGTGTATATGGGTGTATAGGGGGTGTATATGGGGGTGTAAAGGGGGGGTTTAAGTAGTTGATCAGTTTTTGGGTGTAGGATATCAAATAGTTTGCATGATAAATGTCTGAAATTTCACAGCAATGATAATTTTGAAGGTTATGAGCATGACTAATGTGAATTTTTCTTTCCCCCTTTTTTATGAAACCCAATCTTCGATTTCTATGCCATCAACATGAACATTTCAGCACGGGCAAGGGCACGCATTGAAGCCCGGGAGCAGGCAGCCCGGGACCAGGCAGCCCGGGACCAGGCAGCCGAGGAGGAGGAGGAAGAGGAGGAGGAAGAAGAGGAAGAGGAAGAGGAGGAGGAGGAAGAGGAGGAGGAGGAGAAGAAGAAGAAAGAGGAGGAGGAAGAGGAGGAGGAGGAAGAGGAGGAGGAGGAAGAAGAGGAGGAGGAAGAAGAGGAGGAGGAAGAAGAGGAGACCCAGGGTGCAGTTTTCACCCACACAATTTCCCCATCCCCCACCCCCTCCACAATCCCCACCCCCTCCACAACCCCCACCCCCTCCACAACCCCCCCCCCCCCCTCCACAACCCCCACCCCCTCCACAACCCCCACCCCCCCCCCCCCTCCCCACCCCATTTCCAACCCCCCTACACCTCTCCACCACCCACCCCCAAACCTCTCCACTCCCCAGTAACACCCAGTACCTCGGGCCAAACACCAGGACCATCCTCCTTGCTCCTGCCTTCCCCAACCACTCCACAGCCAACCAGCGGCGCCCAGGATGGCTCAAGTAGCCGTAAGTAAATAATGTGTCTAATGTTGACCTACACATTTCTACACATAAACAATCACAACAACCACATATGTGTATCCAACATCAACATTAGTTGCAACATATCACTGCAGGGCGACCATGAGGTGTGTCCTGTCCTTCTCCAGGAACAAGGGTCCCCTTGGTGGCTTTTTTGAGTGTGGCCATGCCTCACCCCTTGAATAATTGACATAACAGTACATCCAATGAGATATCCGACATTAGTGGTGTGGTAGTTATGTGGCTCCAGGTGTTGGGTAACTCCAGTTCCCAGCATGATGTGCAACACAGGGCCAGATTATAATGGAGGCGCAAGGGGTCAGTGCCCCTGGGACCCCCTCTAGCTAGGGGCCCCCTGTGGTTGTCATTTTTTTTTTAAAAAGACAATGTTTAAGTTTTTTTTTTTTTTTTTAGCTAAATGTTTTGTGCATGGGTGGGGTAGTGCTGCAGCTTCACCTATCTGCCAATGTGACAATGATTTATGGTGCTGAGCATCGGGAGGCAAGGCACACTGATTGCACAAGTGTGCAGTGCATTTCTGAGAGTTGACTAAGTCCCATGACACTTTGCACCAGAGGACAGAGGCTGAGAAGTTTGTGCTGAGCTCTGATTGGTGGAGCTCATTACATACTTCTCAGGTCCATGGAGAACAGCAGCAGCAGCTTAGTCATAGGAGGGTTTTTAATCAGAGGCAGCACTAGGACTGTGAGGTCTCCTCCAGAGTAAGGGGCAGAGGGACAAACACAGGCTTTTCATGTGGTGTGTGTATATATATATATATGGTGTCTATTATTATTCCGAGTGCCGCCAACCCCCTGTCTATATATATATATATATATATATATATATATATATATATATATATATCCCCTGCAGGTAACCATTGACCAAGTTTATTCTGCCTTTACTCTATGTTTTGACAGTATAATATTCGCCCATGCAGTGTGCGGCCAGTAATGACAAGTGCAAGGGGGCCCCCCGCTCTAAAGTACCCCGGGCCCCCCAAAGGCTTAATCTGCCACTGGTGCAACTTAAATGTAGAGATTGTTTTGGTAATAGTGTGTGAGGCCATGCGGATGCATGCTTTACAAACATAGCTGTAGGCCTATAATTTGTACAGCAATGTCCTAAATTTAAAATAGTAAGGAGTGCTTAAGCCACAACAATGTCATAACCCTTAAATAGCACAGGCTAATTGTGAGGTTAGAGGACAGTCCCCCAAAAACAAAGTACCAATTGGGATACAGCATACATTCATTGATGAAGGAGTAATTGAATTAATGTTATTAATTAATTAATGTTATTTACTATGTACAGTATGTGCGTGTTAACATATTATTTTGTAGTACTGTGTTTACAGCAGACCCATCTTCAATGTAGTTTCTAAATGTATGTGGCCTTCACACATAACTCTGAACTTTTTATTATGTACAAATACAACAAACATTTGTGTATGTTATATATTAATTTTTTTTTTTTATCCCTTCACTACAGACACTGAACAGCACCAGGAGGAGGTCGCCAGAATTATGAGGGAAATGTTCCTGACCCTCCTCTATTTATGTATTCTTTTTGGCCAACTGGAGGCCCTCATTTAATTTATTTTTACCCCCCCCCCCCCCTTATTATGTTTGTTAGAAATAAAAGTTTCGATTCAGTTATAAATTGCCTGTGTTTTTAATAATAAATATGTTAGAGGGCTTGTAAGGGTAGGTACATACAGATGTGTAATGTAAGTTATATTAGTAATTTGAGGTGAGGGGTAATGATTGATGTGTAAATGTGTGTGTTTTTGAGTAAAATAACACATAGTGAAAATGCATGAATGTTTAATGTTTTTCGATTAAAACATCACACATAACATCAGGGTAGGTATACATGTTACACATTTTGGACAAACTAATTATGGACATAATTTAGTACATATACAGAAACACCAACATAACTTGATTTAAAAGTAACAGCAATATGGGGACACATAGATAGTGATTAAAATGCCACATTAGAACATAACAAATATACATGTAATGTGGTTTAAAATGTAGTTTTATTAGGTCTTTATTAAGGTAGACAATTGAGTTAATAGAAAACAATAAGTGAATAACAAATAGATTAATTAATCAATTGTCAGATTAGTAGTTGAGAGGCAAGATTTGCAGGTCCATATATGTGAAGGGTATGCCAGCGTGCACGGACGTACGCTCACTCTCACGAGCGGTGACATAAGCTGAGTTTTCCATTGAAAACAATAGGGACCCGTCCGTGCAAGCTGGCGTACGCTCAGATCGCCGCAAGAAGGCGGTGGGGAGACGGAGGAAAGACGGCCGTAGACGGCACCATACGTTCAGTTGTACGCCTGTTGTCGGAGTGCAAGGGCTGGCCCGTCCGCGTACGTTGCCGTACGCTCATTTGTACACCACTCCCCTTCTACGTTATTTCTGCCCGTACGCAAGCGGCTGATTTGTGGGTGGACTTAACCCCAACGGCCGCGTACGGCTAGCGTGCGGTAATTGTGAACGTACGCACGTTTGGCCGCTCCGATCAGAATAAGGCCCTATGTCCCTTACACATGATGCTGCACACATAATGCCCCTTACACATGATGCTGCACACATAATGCCCCTTACACATGATGCTGCACATCGTAATGCCCCTTACACATTATGCCACACATTATGCATAATGCCCCCACATACTGCCACTTGTAGCGTCCCTTAAGCAATGCCCCCAAAAGTGGCACTTACTGTAAATTTTTATATGAGCTTTCACTGCTGCTGCAGGGAGAGATGGAGAGCGGTGCTGCTGCTTGCTTCTATGGGGAGAGGAGCAGAGCGCAGTGCCGAGCACGCTCCCACTCCCCTCCTGTTGTCCCCTCTAGCCGATAGGACATTTGAAATATTGTGCGCGCTGTTGTTGTGCGTGACATCGGGCGAGCACGCCGGGCGCCGGCACCACATGATTAAAGGGGGGGGCGGGCTGAGGTGAAAGCGGGGAGAAGAATTGGAGCAGAAGCTGCAGGGGTGACAGTCATTGACAGCTGGGCAGAGAGCAGGGGGCTGTATTCAGAGAACTGCAGGTCACGACTGTTTGAAATAATACCCCTTTCACAACAGAAAATGCAGGGATTTACCAGGGAATATGGTCCCAGGATCATGCAGGGACATTCCCAGGCTGACCCCTTATACACCAGCATAGTCCCTGCATTTTCTGGTGTGAGGGGGAGAGACAACCACTCCCCTCTCCCTACCCCCATTTAACCAACCAGCTATATCTTCGGAACCAACTGACCCATTTACATGAGACCAGTATCATATTGAAGAACTATTGAGTTTGCTTCGAATGATTTTGGTCCCGTGAAACTGGGCTGTTTGGTTCCAGAGAAATCTGCCCTCAAAGAACATGAACAGTCATGAAATTACATTTAAGAAATGAAAAAAACGTTTTAACCTCAATATCCCTGGCCCCATTTAACCCATATGGATCCAGCCTGGTATCAGATTGAAGGCACAGCGATTTGGGTTCGACTGAGATCAACCTCGAGCTTCAGTGATGCCTAAGGGGGAACTGGCAGCCGTTGAACTGGGTGGGGGGCCGGAATTAGCAGGTTCCATGTTATCCTATAGGGAAAATGTTCCAGCTTTGCCTGGCAGTATCTCCGGTTTCCAGGGGGCTAGAAACACGCGGCTGGGCTCATTGGAAAACCCCATCCCTCAGCTTCAAAATGGGCAGTCCTGTGCACCCCCGGCCCACCCCCTGGATTTGCATATGGTCCCACAGTACTCCGATCCGTTACTGAACTGATTCAGAATAATGACCTACCCTGCAGCTGCTTTTGCGCATACTTACAAATAAGAAACCTCATTACCTCCTCGTGCCCACACGGCATACCTTTTCAAAGGGGGTGGGTGTCCATCCTATGGTGCATAGGATGGACACCCACCCCCTTTAAAAAGGTATGCCTCACTGATTCAATACCCAGACACCTAATTTCACATTTATACCAACTCTGTTTGGCCAGTCTTCCCCTACCGGCCCCCATTTTTATCAACGACTGGCATAGAGATCTACAGCATGAACTTACAGAGGACCAGTGATCTTGCATATTTCGATACACTTTTTTCCAGTTCACCCTTCATCCAGGTCTTAGAAACCCAATACAAAATAATATCAAGATTGTATCGCTGCCCTGAACAAGTGCACAGAATGTTTCCATCTGTTTCGGCCTTATGCTGGAGATACAAACAATCACCAGGCACCCCCCCTGATATATGTTGGCAATGCAGTGTGCTGACTGTTTTTTTGCAGAATGTTCACAAAATCACCCGGGACCTTACTGGGTACCCAGTCCCAAAAACTCCCGAATTTTGGCTCCTCAGCTTGATGGACATGCCACTTTCTCAATATAAAAACTCATTATTGCGGCACCTGGGTAAATGCAGCAAGGGCCACTATCCCCTGCATTTGGAGGACGCCCACGCAACTGCCTATATCCCGTTGGATACAGAGAGTAGACTTCTATATGAGCATGGAAGACCTCACTTATACTCTGCAGACATCACCCTCGAAGTTCACCACTACCTGGCCGACATGGCTCACCTTCAAAGAATCTCCACTCTACAAATCCTATATGACACAGAACTTGACACACTAGTACTACGATGACGGACCCCCCTCCCCCCCTCCCTTCTCCCTCACCATTCAAATACTCCCCTCGTTGTCCTCTATGTTCTCCCTCTCCTTACTCATTAAACTCTAACTGCATTTCCTACTATACTTGTGTTTGGTTGCTGCACCAAAGAAAATAAGTATTATCTCAGATTTGTACGATATGGTGTAACCACTGTTACATTCTTGTATACTCATTGATGCTTTAATAACCAATAAAAACTAGTTTGCCAAAAAAATTTAAAATAATAATATTTTACTAATTATCTTATTAACCGGAGTCATGATTGTTTTAGTGTAGAGAACTTCAGTGGTAACAATAACTTAGATGCTGTATCCTCAGCAGAAGTGTCCCAGAATATCTCCCTCCTACGGGCACATGCCCTGAATAGATAAATCATTGTGCCAAGGCTGCTGCCATATCTGTGATTATTTTATTCTACTACATAATCAGCCGTATAGATGGGAAGTATGTTACAGAACCTTTCAAGGCTTCGGCTTTGTACGGTGTCTCGCATGTTTGGATGGAACAAGGGCTTTTATTCTAGTCCAAGGCTTACTGTCAACAATGTTTGCCTCAACTTTTGTCAGTTGCAGTCAGGGTTGATCATTTATGTTCAATTGTTGTCATAATTTTATAGACTCTCCGCAATAACTATATGTCCCGTTTCACAGTAATAATCTGGATTTGCTGGTGCCAACTAAGACTGGCACTACCCAGAACAGACATCAGGGGTGTGAGGCCATGATGTCGACATTCACTTTGTCAATATTGATAAAGTCGACAGAAGACTATGAAGGCTAGAAGTTCACATGGTTAGGTCACAGGGTACAGTGAACCTGAATCAGCCTGATGATATTATAGCAGGCACGGCCGAAACACAGATGGAACAGATGTTGGAAGTGGCTCTCCTCCGCGCCGGGTGTCTATACACAGCAAACACGGGTGTCTGCTGGTTGTCCAGAATCTGTTAGTGTCATATGGCCATGACCAACGCGTTTCATCCAATTCCTAACTATCTCAGACTGCTCGCAACCTGTCTGACAGGCAGGGGGCATTCCGGGGTGGACCCCTAGCATTTCATGGGTGTGCCTACAAAATCTGTGAGCGAACCCTTAGAAATGTTGGGCAGGCCACCCGAACGCAGGCATTCCCCTGCTTGCTCGAGGCAGGCACATGACGTTGGCGCCCCCTCCAATTTCGCGTCCATACAAGCGGGAGTCACTCGGCGGCTGCAAACACCGGCCAGAGGACAAGAAATCCTATGATGGTGCTAGCAAAAGGATGTGTACTCTGCTTATGGGCTTGGATGGCAGGGGGCCAGCGTTCACAGATGAGCGAGCAGGTCTGATTTGGGTCCAGAGTTAGGCAGCGTGATAGATGGGTTAGGGATTGGGATAGGATTAAAGGGGTAATTCAGACCTGCTCACTAGGCTGCATATATTTGCTGCCTAGCAAGCAGGTAAACACCGACCAGATGAACACCCCCCCCCCCCCCCCCCACCAGCCAGATCCGCTCGGTATGCTGTACGCTTACACATCTGCTCACATGCGCCCACACACAATGATTTTTCCTCTGTTCGTTATGAAAATTAAGCCCAGACTTCCTTTTCAGATGGACACTTTCCCGCAAATTGAGGGCGGGCACTGACGTCATGTGACGTCATCCACCTGCCTCAGGCACGCAGGGGCACGTCTGCGTTCGCTGGGGTCTGTGCAGTTTTCTATAGGTGTGCCCACCATTATTGTTGGCATGCCCATAAAACGATGGGTGGACTTAAGCCAACGCCCCCTGCCTATCACTCAGGCTGTGTGTGCCATGGCTAATTAAAAATTTGCTGAAGGTGCTTGCTAAGGGGGTTTGCACATTTGAATTATTGCGCAGACTCCCACCATTGAAGACAGGGCTGAATTTGGACCTATACTAACATCTCAATCAGACCCTAAATTACTTACCCTGGTTTTTGACTGTTGGAACGCCACTGTTGGCATCCTGACTGTCAGGATTTTCAATGCCAAGATATCATATCAACTGCTCTTACAAACACAGACATGTAGACTAATAGGAGTGATGCTCGCTCCCCTATAACAATACTTGCCTACTTTTGAAAACTAGTTTCAGGGGGATTATAGTTGGTAGTAGACTTTTGCACAGCGCCCCATTGAGGGGGCGTGTCATGCTCCCCCTAAAGGGTGTGTCTAATTCCATATATAGAGAGATTAGGAAAAGAGAACGTGGCACCTAGAAGCGTGGGTGTGTACTGCTACATCTGAGAGGAATCTTGTAAAATTACTTATATACAAATGTAGATGAGCCCCAAAGCAGTTAGTAAGAGCTACTATACTTGGTAAAGTGCTTGGAAATGGTGCTGATGACTCAATGTAAAGGTATCTATCGCTCATTCCCAGGGCCGGTGCAAGGCACCGGAGCGCCCCAGGCGAGTCGCGGTGGGGGCGCCCCGGTGCCGGGGTACCTGGTGCGCCGTCTGGGGAGCGGGCAGGGGGGTCCAGGCTGGCGTCTGACAGGAGCCAGCCCTGCAGTGGTGTCCTTGCCACGCGGGTACCTCCTGCGGCGCTGAGGATAAAGCTGGTTCCTTTAGTGAATAAGAAATCGGCACCGAATCTCAGCCAATCAGCGTGCGCCGTGCGGCCAGTGTTTTCAAAACAGAAGCGCTTCCCGCGCCGCCGCATAGCGCTAGTGATTTCTTCATTTCTTATTCACTGAAGGGACCCCCCACCGCCGCCAGCTTAAGCTTTATACTCAGCGCCGCAGGAGGTACCCGCGTGGCAAGGACACAACTGCAGGCTTCTGTCAGAAGCCGGCAGGGACCCCCTTTGCACGGGGGGCGAGGGGCGAACTGCCGCCCTCCAGTGGCCGGCGCCCTAGGCAAATGCCTAGACCTGCCTAGTGGTTGCGCCGGCCCTGCTCATTCCCTTTTTTCCCCAAAAAAAATATAACAGTGTAATGTGGGCTAGGTGACACGAAGGAGAGTGCTGCTATTTCAGGGAGTCTCCTGCAGAATGCAGGAGGGTAGGCAACTATGCCTATAACGGGTGCCGGATGACTCACCGACAGTCGGGATTCTGACAGTCATTACCCCGACGTCGGAATCCAGACTGCTCCCTCGTTGGGGTCCACGACCCCCACAGAGGGAGAATAAAATAGGTGGCAAGCGCAGCAAACCACTGTGCCCGCAGCGTGGCAAGCGCAGCCAACCTGCAAGGGGCTTCGTTGAGCTCCCCCCGCTGTGCAGTCGTGATTCCGACGTTGGGTTAATGACTGTCAGAATCCTGACTGTCGGTGTGTTATACCACACCCCCTATAACTGCGTATGACATCATGCTGTATAAGGACTTTTCATTCCAGTCATCACAGTTAGCTCAGGCCACAAGCTTCATTATCAGCAGTGAGGGATTGGTCCTACTATTGCAGCGTGTACTGTGCGACCAACATTACAGTTAACCGGCAAAGGCTGTACTGTAGGTTGCCTGAAAAATTTTTTTTTTTTTTTTTTTAATTCTCAGGACAAAGTGCTTTTGGGGACTGATTACCCCTTCCCACTCGGAGAGCACACCCCTGGACATCTTATTGAATCAATGGAAGATTTTGACGAAAAACTAAAAGTATGATTTAATATTATTATTTTATTATTATTATTATTTTATTATTATTAGTAGTAGTAGTAGTAGTAGTAGTAGAAGTAGTAGTGTATATCATTAAGGAAACAGTTCATCATGCACATGGAATATATATCTTTAGACTGAAAGACTAGCAGATGCAAATGCCAACACAGAGAACATATACAAGGGCAGTATGGATGGTGTAATGGTTAGCATTACTGCCTCACAGCACTGAGAACATGGGTTCAATTCCCACTATGGCCCTAACTGTGTGGAGTTTGTATATTCTCGTCATGCTTGCATGGGTTTACTCCGGGTACTCTGGTTTCTTCACACAATCCAAAAATATACTGGTAGGCTAATTGGTTCCAACAACAAAAGTTAACCCTAGAAGAATGTTTGCGTGTACATGTGGTAGGGAATATAGATTGTAATCTCCACTGGGGCAGGGACTGATGTGAATGTTCAAATATTCTCTGTAAAGCGCTGCAGAATATGTGTGCGCACTATATAAGAAACTGTTAATAATGATTCAATGCCCTCGGCGAACGGCGGCAAGGGGGGTTTGTACGGTGAGGATGCCTTTTTTTTCTGGTGAGGAGAAGCCATCCTCGCCATCCAGCCCCCTCGCCGCCCACTCATTGTATTCTATGTTCCGGGGAAATCTTTGCCGTCAGGAGACAGCAAGTATTCCCTTAAACGGTGAGGTTCACGGCAGATGCAGCGAGCCTCGCCATTTTGACGGGCACATCTGAAAAGAACCAGCGAGGTGGAAACGGTGAGTGAAGGGGGTGAGTCAGTGGCGTAACTAAGTTTTGGCGCCCCCCCCCCCCCCCCCGCCATTAGGGCCCCCCCCCCCCGCCGCCGCTGCCCCGCCAAGCACCCCCAATCCCCCGCCGCCCATGCAAACCCCCCCCCCCCCAATCCCCTGCAGCCTTACCTATCGCGCTGGTCTCAGAGAACTGTGTGCTATATAGGGGCGGCCATTTTGTGGTGGTCCTCAGCAGAAGAACGGAGCCGCCGGGACCAGTGAGATAGGTAAGTCTGCGGGGGATTGGGGGGGTGTAACTATAGCACCGCAGCCCCCGGCGCCCCCACATGCACAGCGCCCCATCCCCCCCCCCCCCCCCCCCGGTGGTGGGAGCTGCGGTGCTATAGTTACGCCACTGGGGTGAGTTGAATACTGACCACAAGCTATCAATGATGCTCGCCGTATAGCTCGCCACCAGTGGCTCGCCCCCCGCATTGAATATACCCCATAGTGTGTACCCAGCTTAAGTTTGCTCTTAATGCCTTCAATTTAACATATATAGAAAGTACTGTTAAATCACAGTTGTAAAACAATATTATATTTTACAGGACAAGCTACTGGCTGTAAATGCTTTGGATTTTCTTGGACTTGATAGAAGAAACTTTGAATGATGGCAGAATTTCATAAATACATTTATATCCTATACAGTAGTTCTCCCCTACTTCCATATACAGTATATTTTAAATACTGTTTGTTTATTAAATGTGTGCCTTGCTGGTATGTATAAATGGGTGTGAATTTAGGATACTGCTGGGATAAGCCTGAGGGGCTCCGTGCTTAATTATTCCTCCCAGGTATTAATAATGTACACACTTGTTTGTAAAACGCACTGTGTGTTTGTGTTTGTGTGTGTGAAACGTATATGAACAATAGTAGTGAAACTTAGATGAACAATAGTAACATTAGTGGTTAACTTGAGATGAATTTCTCTGAATTGTTGAAAGCTATGGTCCAAACTTTCTTAAATCATGGTGCTCTAGATGTTCAGTATTTTTTTTACCTAAGATAACACAGCACCCCTCGGATAATGTTATTTTTTTTTATTGACACTTTTTTTCCAAGTTTAAGTAAACTGCCTGCATACCTGTCATCATTGGGTTCAGTTAGGTGATAATGTACAAGGTTGTGCTCCTGATGTTCACATGATTTACGATTGGCTGCCACTAGCGCTGGTTTTGCATATCACTTTAATCATAATAATTTCAAATGGTCCAGGAGCATCAACCTAGCCTTGCAGCATCCCAGGCACACAGTTTGGGAAACACTGGTTTAAAAACACAGACTGTACCTACTAGCTTTAATTCTGTCTGTTATACTGTACTTCTTAACGCAGCTATAAATACAGGTCATCAAGCTTGTACACACTACACACTAGACGATATAGTAAACCATGTGCATAATAATGACTATTATATTTTTGTGCATATCGTCTTGAGTGTATGCACTATATCATTAGTGTGCGCTCCCGAAGGTCGTTAGCAATGTTGTCCATCATCGGTAAATGCAGGATGGATATCACTAGGGAGAGCCATGATGCAGAACAGATGCGACACACATTATAGTAAGAATATAGGGCCTTATTCAATTTCAGACCAAATGTAACATGTGAAGAGAGTTAGATTTGGGTGTGGTGTGTTCAAACTGAAATCTAAAGTGCAGTGTAAGAATAAAGCAGTCAATATTTACACTGCACAGAAACAAAATAACTCCCCCAAATCTAAAGGGGCATACACAAGTGGTAGTGCTCGAAATGCAGGTGTTCCCTGGCCATTGGAGGCAGGGCCCCTGATTCCCCCTGTGCATGGCTATGAACACATGCCGTGCACAGGAGCTGGGGGAGCTTGGCAGGGTGGCGTTTACCTGCTCACTGGGCTCTGAACTCTCGCAGCCCAGCGAGCAGGTCTGTGTAATGCATGCGCTGAAGGGTTTGCAGACATTTTTGCGCATTTGTAAATAATAACTACATGAACCTCACCAATATATGAGACTCAATCAGGTGCACTATTGTAAGTTGAATGTGTCTACAATGACACCACCCTGTGCATGACAAAGTGTGTCTGTTATGTAATGTGCCCAGGTTTCTCCACTACAGAGGGCTTTATGTTGTTTATGTAAATCATTGTTTCTGGACTTTATAGTAATATATATCATTTTACAACAGCAAATATTTACCAACTACCACCTAATGTGTGAGTGTGTCCCTAAATGTTTAGGGTGAGATTTTACTAACCATCAAAAGTGATAAAATGGAGATTTATAAAATACCAGCCAATCAGCTTCTTACTCTCATGCTACAGGCTGTGTTTGGAAAATAACAGGTCAGAGCTGATTGTTTGGTGGTTTATCACTTTCTATTTTATCACTTTCTAAGGCTTAGTAAATCTGGCCCTTAGTCCTCTATCAACTAATTTTGTCCTAAAAAGCTTAAATGGCCCATTCTAATTTCAGCAATGTTGTTTAAATAAACACCTGTTTAATAACATTATTTACCTATTGGTTTTGGCACATAATAGAATGACAAATGCTAAATGATTATCATACTAAGTAATAGCCTGTCAAAAGTATGACTCCTGCAATGTACTCTCACTTTAAACTATGATAGATTTTAGCCTACAAACTCTCCCACCCCAAACCCCCCCCCCCCAACCCCAATCTGCTCCTACCGCCAATCTCTGTCTTCACAGCTCCCTCTCTCCATATCCAGCAAATGAGAAACAGATCAGTGTCCCTGCAAAAATTGCTTTCACTTTCTGTTATGACATCTTTTAGCACAAAAAGGAGTAATTTGGTCCATGGAGTGGCCTCTAGTGGTCAGTGGCGGTACTTTTCCTCATTTGGGTGAGAAGTAGTTAGCTATATATATGGGTAGATCGATAGATAGACACCCATGATCCGGGACATACTGAGACTGACATTGCAGTGTGCATGAAAAAGGGCTATGGTTACGGTTGACAGTGGTGCCACGTGTTACGGGGACCTGGGCTGCATACCCCAGTGTCATTGTATGTTGGATGGCTAAGCAGAATTCTGGGAGGCAGAGAGGCTCAGCAAGCCCCTGTCTGTGTGAGCCCAGCAGTGTTTTGAACCAGCCTCATTCTCTCTCTCTCTCTGCGTGGCTGGACCGGCCCATCAGGACATTGGCCCTTCTGGCATTTGCCAGATACATTTCTTTGACATCTTCAGTAACGCTATTGATCATTGGTCAACCAAACTGAAAAACAAGACAATGATGGAGCTTAATATATATTTTGTTCAGAATGGTTTTATTAAATCTGAAGCATGTCAAAAAGATACATCCATCAATAAAATGTCAAGTGAGATGATAGGCACAGGTAGGAAAGACTCAAACATATGGTAGATAATTACCGAACATAGGGCCTGATTAAGACTTGACCCCTAATGTGAGAATTTGCAAATTTGCAGTAGACTGCGAGGAGAAACCCGCCATCCAGACAGAAAGAGAAGATGTCACTTTCTAAATTGCAGGGGAATTGCGTATGGGTCACGAATGGACATTCACTCGCAAATCCATATGCAATTCACGGACCCTGGAACAGTTTTTGCCATCTGTACAAATGAAAGTAAGTCTGAGGCTTCCACTAATCTGCGACTGAGACAGGCTGGAAGTGGTGTCACAGACCCTCCTCAACGCCTGGGAAAATGTCAGGTTATCACCAATAAACTTCAGCTTCCTGTCAAACTATGAGATTACATTTCCCATCCATATACATTTTCAATTGCTATTTCAGCCTGTGCAGTAGTTCAATAATCACTCAGTTTGGAAATTCTCTAATTAGTGCTCAACTTTAAATCAGGTTCATGATAAATATTGGAAAGCAAGGAATGAACACTAGGTTAATATGGAAGCGCTAGTCGTCTGTTGTCCCCCCAAGAAGCTTCTGCTGAAAGGGAGTGGTCAGCTCCCTGAATAGAAAACAAGAAAAAGGTGATGAGAAGCGCTAAGTACAAAATTACTATATCAAATTAATCAATAATATAGCAATTTTTTTTAAATAAATTTTATTAAAAACCATTGTACAAAAGACATATACAATGTACATTTGAGTAATAAGTAAAATTCAACATATATGAACTGTAATGTCAATACATTTGCAATCCATTTGAGATCCGGTCAATCTTTGCAGGTAAGGAAGGAGAAATTAAGATTGATAAATATTGTCCAGTAGGAAACAACAATGAACATAGCTAATCAACAATATTCACAGGTGGATCACCAGACAGTTCCCGTAGTGAATACCACTGGGTATTCCTCAGCAAATTATGTATTTTTATTCTCAATGATAGAGACAGTAAAGAAATATAACCCTCCCAAACACTGAAGAATTGTTCTGAGCGTCTCTCCCTCTCCAGTAAGCACTCCACCCACTCCATTGCGAAAACATGGGAGCAATTTCTCCTTGTTGTAAAGTCAGGGGATTCGCATCTATCCATGCCTGCAATATGGATTTTCTGGCCACAGCGCTAATTATGAAAAGCTGTTTTTTACAGCCTCTATTCACCCTTTGCCCTTCCGGAAGCATGCCAAATATAGCTCAAGTGTCCCCAATAGGACGTAATTCACTAAATGATTGGAACTAAATGTTCTGACCTTTAACCAAAATGCTTTAATCAAAGGGCAACCAAAGAAATAGTGATAGAGGTCTGTCACTGCTGCATGACATCTTGGGCATGTGGCTGAGTCTATCATTCCTGCTAGGTATTGACGTTTGGGGGAGAAGTAGGCCTTGTGACATATATTCAAAAACATCTCCTGATACTGCATAGCCGGCATTAGCTTCCTAGATGTCTGTAAAGAGCGTAATATTTTATCATGTGTAAAAGAAGGCATAGTCTTAATCCATGCACTCATGCCCGTTCGTTGTTGTTCATGATTAAGTGTGGGCCTTAAAAACAAGTAATGGATAGAAATAGCCTTTTTCTCCATTTGTTTTTGCAATAGCATATTGTCAAAATCATTATGCCAATCCCTTTCCGTGAACCCCCGGATCACAGAAACAGCATAGTGCTTGGCCTGAATATACGCGATAGGGAACCGGCCTAAAGTAGGAAAGCTCTGAGATGCTTGAGTGAATGATAATGGCAATCTTTGAATTCATATCTAAGAGGTCCCTCACTCTCCTCAGGCCCTCCCTTCTCAACTGTTGGAATGGCTGTGAAGCCAAACCTCCCTGAAAACCAGGATTTTCCAAGAAGGGAAGAAATATAGAATTGTAGGCATTAATGTTAGTCCTGTGGCGGAGGATATGCCAAAGATGTCTAGTGGACCACAACAGTGGATTAGCACGCTCCGTATCTTTTATATCAGCCTCCGGAATATGCAGGAAGGCGGTTAGACTACAATTTACTAAAAATTCTTTCTCCACAGAAGTATTTGCATATACATCCTCACCACAGATCCAATCTATCAAAAATCGTAGAACAGAAGCATGATTATAATATAAAAGGTTCGGAAAGTTAATATCTCCGTTAATGTAAGGCTGTTGGAGTTTGTATAATCCAATTCTGGGTCGTTTAGGGCCCCAAATAAATTTCGTAAAGTAACCATTCAATGCTTTTAGTTCTCTCTGCGTCTAAAGAAGGGGAATGGCCTGAAGCTGGTATAATAATCTGGGAAAGGTTACCATTTTGATCAAATGAGCTCGACCTAGATAAGAAAGCTTCAGATGTTTCCATCCATCAAGCTCTCTTTGCGTGTCCTGCATAGCTGTTGCAATGTTGAGTTTATAAAAGTCAGACTTTTTTTAGGGAGGTGAATGCCCAAATAGTCTATCGCTGAAGAAGCCCATTGGAGTGAGATTCCACGGCTCCAATAATATAGCAATTTTAATGGCACAATAAAAATACATTTAAAAACACATATAATATGGAAAATTGAGGAATTTAGACCTCATAGGTATAGCAACCTGCACTGAACCAGGCGTGGGTCCCTTGTTTGAAATACTTTAGGGCACATGTCTTCAACCTGTGGCCCTCCAGATGCTGTAGAACTACATGTCCCATCATGCCCTGACAGTTTTGGCATGCTCTCATAGGAAAAAATGTGGCAATGCATGTTGGAACATGTAGTTTCACAACATCTGGAGGGCCACAGGTTGAAGACCCATGCTTTAGGGCAATTAATAGTTCTTGGATGCCACTGGAGATGTTATCCTGGTGGTTTTTGGCAAATTGAGACCAAATCCAGAAAGTCTCAACGATTGTGCGGTATTGATCCAAAGAAGAAATGGCAGGTGACTTCCAAGATGGCAGCACTCCAGTTCGGATGAATGAGCAGGTGGGTCTACCCGGTCTAGTCCTCAAAGCAGGGAAATACTGGTAGCACCAATGCATTTCACAAAACACAATGTCAGCTTTATCAAGACCTTGATAAAGATCAAGGTTGGGAGGTATGCGATTACATACAGATGGAGCCTGCCTCATCTACTGGGGGTCTTGTGGTCGGATCCCCAACCAGTCAGAAAGGGACACGCACACATTAGACGCTTGCACGTCCCCTTCCGATGGAGCTTCCTGTCGGTCCCCGACACATCCTCGTCTATCTCCTCCACACCCCCCTCCCCTAACCCTGCCCGTCTCCCTGAGGCAGAGACGGGCAGGTTTTTCCATTCCCCATCACCGAAAAGCTGGGGCGTGCGTGCGTGTTAGACGCTCCTGCGCCTCAGTCAGGTGTAGCACCTCTCTGCCGGCAATTGCCACCGGGGACATTTTGGCGATCCACGGTGCTGAATGAGAGGCGCTCCATCTGTACCTCCCAACAACTCCTGGAGGGACAGGGTGCTCTGTTCCTTGACTTTCCTCTTAATGTATGTTTACCATCACCTGTGGTGAAATACCTTTCTTATCAATTTACCTGTTTAAAACAGGTGATGGCAATCATACATTAAGAGGAAAGTCCAGGAGCAGAACATTGTGTCCCGGAATGTAATGGATGGGTCATGTTGGGAACTTGGTAGAGATGGGTCGTTCGTGAACGATCCGGTTCATTTGAACGGTTCCTCCCAAAGAACGAGGGATCCGCCGATCCCAAAATGGTGATCCGGATCAGTTACGTTTTACATTGCATACAATACAATGCATTGCTTGAGCTCAGCACTGCCACCTTTGGCAGCTGAGATATTTTCTTCTAATTGGAGACTGAGTGAATAGAAAAACAAGCCTGCTTGTGCTGTTGCTGCTGCTGTGTCATGTGCAGATCTAGATTCTTTTTGAAGCCCTGAAGGAGCCCAACAGCAGACTCAGCAGAGGCATTGCAAGATTGCTTCACCATCTTCTACTAGTACAGTATCACAGAAAGGTGTGTAGAAGTATGAACACACATTCTCACAGACACACAGACTTTAGTTAGGCAGTGCACATGTTTTTTTTTACTAGATCTGAGTTTGCTGGGCTGTGTAGTACTTTTAACTTTAATTTGGAGGGGAAGGGGGCCTTCTTTTAACTTTCATTTGGAGGGGGGGGGGGGGGGGGGGCTTGGGAATGAGCAAATTTAGTCCCCCTTGGCAATGAACAAATTTAATCCCCCTTGGCAACGAGCAAAATTAATACCCCTTTTACACCGCCGCAAAACCCCGGGTCTTCAGCGGGTCAGACTCCGGTCAGCGGCAGTGTAAATGGGACACGCCGTGTTCCTTTACACGGGACTTCTACCCAGGTCCTGGGAACTGGATTGTTCGTCAGACAAGCGTTGGTCAGACAGTCACTAGGTCGACATGCAGAAAGGTCGACATGGGAAGAGGTCGACATGGAACGGTCGACGTGGTTTTAGGTCGACATGGACGTTAGGGTGACATGAGGAAGGTCGAAAGGTCATAAGGTCGACATGGGGTTTTCGCTGTTTTTTGACCCGAATGTCAACACAGTTGGAAGTGAAATCGGACCCTCGCATCGCTCATAATGCTTCGGGCACAGTGGCTCACTTCGCTTGCCACACTATTATAATCTCACTCATGCCCTAGTGGATGGTAGGGCATGAAATACCGCCTGTCGGCACATGTCGGCTCAAAAAACAGTGAAAATCCCCATGTCGACCTTATGACCTGTCGACCTTCCTCATGTTGACCTATAACCATGTAGACCTTGTTTCATGTCGACGTAAAACCACGTCGACCTGTAACCACGCCGACTTTTTCAACACACCCTGTATGTTACCTTGTCATTTGTTTTTTATAAATAAACGTACTACTACTACTAACCACGTCGACCTTGTTCCATGTCGACCTAAAACCACGTCGACCTAAAACCATGTCGACCTTTCAGCATGTCGACCTAATGTCGACCTAGTTCAGTCGACCAAATGACTGTTTCCCCAGGTCCTGACCATGGTAGAACATGACTATGACCTGGGTAGAGGGCAGTCGGTGTAAATGGGTACACTGGGTCATCTGACCCGGCTCCCATTTACATCAATGGGGGACCGCAGCATCCGCAGGTTGGACAGGGGGGCACAGACAGCCTGCGCTGCTGTCTGCTATATTCAGCAGACAGCAGCGGAGGAGGTGAATGGATGCCGGTGTGAGGCATCCATTCACCTCCAGGTCTATGGCTGGAGGGGTGCACGGGGGCTGGGGGCAGCCCAGCAGCTTACCTTGGTGCTGGGCTGTCCCCAGCACGGCGATCAGTGGTCCCGGCGGGGATCACCGCGGGCCTGGCGCTTGGAGATTATGTCATTACATTTCTCTAAAATGTGCAATATACAGAACGCTTTAAGGAGCCGCATCCCGCTGTAAGCTCCTCTTCTCCTTCTGACACCCTCCGTGTACTCCCTGGCTAGCAGCTGTACATGTACCAGAGACATGGTATCTTCTACTCTAGTACTCTACTAAATGTATCATCGGGGAACCGCTGCAGGAATCTCCGATCCCTGCTGCGATCCCCCTTTCAGCGCCGCCGGCCGCATCCCCATAGGTTTCTATGGGGGATGCGAAGCTGCCCGATGTACCAACATCGGGCAGTCCGGCTTCGCACCCCTGGGCTACCGCCATTCTGAGATGGCGATAGCCCATTGTAGTCTATGCCTACACATCGCACTGCCCGGCTCGGATGAGAGGGCCTATTGGGGAGATATTCAAGGGGAGGGGCTACAGGCTAATTGTAGTAGTAGTACAGAGACCGGTAGCCCCACAGGAAGAGACCCTGAGATATATAAGGGGGCAAACCCAACGTATTCAATATTCAATTATCTACTGTGTTTACCACGCAGGGCTATTCAATTATTAGTCAATTTCCCCTGTGTGTAAAACCATAGATTCTGCGGGCTAATACTGTGGAGAACAATCTATGTTAAGTGCACCACCTAGGTCAGGGTTAGAGAACCTTTGGCCCCAGCTGTTGTTGGACTACACATCCCAGCATTCACTGCAACAGTTTTATCATGGCCAAATAGCAAATTGTAGCAGAGCATGCTGGGATGTGTAGTCCAACAACAGCTGGAGGGCCAAAGGTTCCCCATCTCTGACCTACGACTTTGCTCTGTTTCTGGACTTCCCTCTTAACGAATGATTGCTATTACCTGTTCTAAACAGGTAAATGGGTAAGAAAGGTGTTTCCACACAGGTAATAACAATCAAACAAGAGGGAAGTCCAGAAACAGAGCATTGTGTCCCTCCTGGAAAGGGTCATGTTGGGAGGTATGGTACACTAACTCAAACCATAAATAACTGTCTTTTTTACACAAACTGAGCCGCAGAGCCGCCCAAAGGATCTAGATCTTTTTACTGACCGACCCGGGTCGACCCCGGTCCGCTCAGTGAGCCGTTTTGCCCATCTCTAGAACTTGGGAGGTATGCGATTTACGTATATCCCGTTTAGAGTATCGGGCAGGTCCGCTCTTTGTGACGTAAGACACTTAGCACCGCCCACAACCAGTGTTGCCTGGAGTTGCTATGCGCCGCGCACTAAGAGGGACAGTGAGGGCGGAAGAGGACGCGCTGGTCACCGGGTCACGTGAGCAACGCGTTTCCGGCTCATTGTTACGGCATTTCCGGTGATTGTGACGCACTGGGGTTCGGCGGCTGCTGACGCTCGGCTAGGCTTGTGTTATGGCGGACTGCCGAGCGTCCACCTCCCGGTGGTACTTCACCCGGGAGCAGCTGGAAAACAGCCCGTCGAGACGCTGCGGGCTGGAAGCTGACAAGGAGCTCTCCTATCGGCAGCAAGCGGCCAACCTGATCCAGGACATGGGACAGCGGCTCAATGTGTATCCTTCTCAGTCACCGGGGCCTAGTGCCTGTCCTGTTCAGCGTGGTGTCTCCCGGGAGGTGGTCTGTGTACGGGCTGGGTTGAGGAGGCTTGTTCCCTGGGGAAGATTGAGCCTGTTGCGGCCTAGTAGCTCTTTGTCTTCGCTTTATGCCTGAGTGTGTCCCGCTGTTGTTGTGCCTGCCCGCGGTGGCCCTGTGCCCTCTCCCTTATCATCGGGCTGTTGTACCACTGGGGCCCATTTGCTTTGCACAGTTGACCTGTAAACCTGGAGCGTTTTTTCTTTTACTATGGTCTTTTGCTTTCCATCCCTTTTTGCACTGCGGCCTTCTCTTGTGGTATTATAAAAATCGGATCATATCTCTAAAAACGTTGTGTGTATAGCACCTATGTGGTCCTCACCACCTGAGTTCTTTACCAATATGTGTCTCTTTCCAAACCCTTACCAGTAAGATCCTAGTACACAGGATCCCCTTCTCCCCTGCCATACTGTGCAATTGTGGTATTCTCCCCTGCCCCCCTTTATTTCCACATCTCCCAGTGGCCTTGTCTTGTATATAGGCTAGAGATGTACGGCTCCTGCTGTCCTTTGTGCAATGCATGTTATACTTTTAATAGAACATTCTGTTGTAATGAATGGACCATGATTTTCCAGTACTTTCAAAGGCAGGGTTATGCTGTCCTTATTAGTGGTTGTTAAATTAGTGGTAAATAAGTAGGTTTAGTCTGCAAATATACTATTTTTTTTTTTGTGGCACGGAAACTAATGCCATGCGAATTCCATTTGTCCTTGTTACTAGTTTTCTATTATCTATTGGTATTTATCAAATTATATATATTAAATTGTAGTAATGCCCTAATCACAGTATTATCCATTTTTATATATCATATTCTTTTTTTGTAAAACTAATCTGTATTTTGTCTTTCAAACCCGTTCAGTGGTTCCTGTGAATGGAGTCTGTTTTTTTAACTGGCATCTAATGCATTTGGATAGAACTTGTATTCAACATGGGAGTCCCAGCATACCGTAGTACTATACATACCAGCAAGCCTTACCACAGTTTTGCTATTAAAGGAATGCTAAAATGACAGGGTATGTTGGGATGTGTAGAGCACAGCACCTAGAGGGCCTATGTTTAAGGGACTTATTGTTTTTAGCTACCCTCAAGTAATGCCTGCTGGGAGCTATTCTATTGTTTTGCCATTGGGAGACAGTTCAGTAGGGCGCCCTTACTTTGTGACGCTACCTTTTAAGGTTGTGGGCAGCAGACCACATAAGTTGCTGTATTGGGGGACGAAACTGCCCTTTCATAAGTAATAAGTGCCCATGGCACTCATATTGCAATTGAATATTGCCAGTTCCTGCCTGTAACATAACAATTGAAGCCCCCCTCCCCCCATGTGTTTTTTATAATGTAAAGGTAACGCAATACAAAGCCAGCTTGAATGATCTTTTTATTTCATTTATATCGAAACATTCCATCCTTTTGTATAATAATATGCAAGTGTCTGTGACATTCTTTTGTTCTTGTTTTCTTCCAAAGTAGCTTCTAATTTCCTTAACGAAATAAATCAACAGTTCCCAGCTTACCATAAACACTGCCATTGTTTACATGCACAGATTCTATATGCATCATTCTTTTACCAAATACCACAGAAATGTAAGTATAGTCTTGTATTTCTTATGGTTATTGCCTTCATATATATACTTTGCCACGTGTTTAAGGTTAATTTTGACATCAGTATATTTTCAGGTTTCTAGGAAGGCTTTATTACTATACAGATTGATGGGATATCTGACTTGCATAAGACAACTTGGCCTTCAGCATCTACTTTTAGTGGGGTATTCAGTTAACATATCGGGCATTTCAATTAGCTGTAAGGCAGACTGCACTTAACCGGGATTGGTTGTTGAGCTTGAGCAGGCTTGAAAAGAAAACCCATGATAAATAGCCAGTAGTCTCTGCTACGTTAACACACAGCTCTGGGAGCTTATCCCAATTTCTGTGTGTTAACGCTCGTTAACTTACCGCGAGAAAAAACACAGGCCACCACCATTTTTCACTTTGTTTAAATGAATAGGGCTAATTAAATTCCTGCTCTTTGCTGTGCCAATCCCCACATACGACAAGTGTCGATTGGCACGGTCCAGTTGCCATGCTCTAGCATGGCTAACCTTGACACTCCAGCTGTTGTTGAACTACACATCCCAGCATGCTCTGCTTCAGTTTTACTATTTGGCCTTGCTAAATCTGATGCAGAGCATGCTGGTATGTGTAATTCAACAACAGCTGGAGTGTCAAGGTTAGCCATCAAGGCTCTAGCATCTAATTCAGTCCCACATCTCATAGAAGCACATTGAGCACCAATAGTGCAACCTAGTGATACTGTGCTGTGGGTATGACTTTGGCGCTCCAAATGGTCATGGGTGGCCATATCGCAGCAATGACTAGTACGGCTACATCTGTGCTGGTCAATAAATATATTTTCCTGGCACCCGTAAACTACAGTGCATACATTTGTGTGAACACAATGTAGTCGGTCATTGTGAGTTTCGTTATTGAATTAAAATGATCCTAAGTACTTAGTGATTTTGCTATTTTCTAGTTTTGAATCTTGTTTAGACCAGCAGAATATGCACTGACAAAGTAACAAGTACCACAATAATTTGGCTGAGGTGTAATGAATTCACTTGCAGGCTCCTAAGAAACAATGGGGTGTATGTATAAAGTAGTGGTAAGAGTGGAGAATTGTGCTATGGCAACCAATCGGATGTTCCATATAATTTTATAGTATGCACTTGATCATTACGTGAAAGCAGGTTTGGTTGCCGTGGCACAGCTCTCCACTCTATTATCACTGCTTCATTCTAATATTCCCATGGGTATGTGATGATGCAATTCTTACACTGATTTTCTATAAGATAACACTGAATTGCATTGCTGACAAGCTCCTGAACGTTCTCATACACTATGGCCAACATTATTTTTTTTATTCGACCAAATGTTCTAGTTGCCTTTTCTTGCTGGTATCTGACAAATCCAAATTGAATCTGTCAAACTTTCAAATAGTGATGCACGATTCATCACTCCAGAGAATGGTTCCATGGCTTCCGAGTGCTTTACAACATGCCAGCCAACATTTGGTATTATCTGAGACATGGTGCCAAATGTTGACCTTTTGGCTATGGAAACTCAATTAATGAAGGTCCTCACCGTTCTTGTTCTGATGTTACTAAAGCCATGTACACACGGCAGCGATGTTTGCTAATATCGGTATACCAGTGATGGGAGTGTGCCCTGGCGATAAATCGCTGGGTGCATGCTCCCGTTCTAATCGCCAGCTGATTACCTCTGTGGCAATGCCGGCAGAGGTTTCTTTTCATCAGCAACCATCTCTGGTTGCCGATGAAATGGGGGCATTGAGCGATTATATCGCTCGGTGATACATCACCCCGTGTGTACGCACCTTTTCAGAGACAATTGGAATTTGGTAGTACTTATGCTAATAAAAGGTGTTTATGCTCCTTCAGCACTCAGTAGCCCCATTCTGTGAGGTATCCTACCACTTTGTAACTAAGCTGTTTTGCTGCCATAGGATTCTCTTTATCATAATAACAGCTCTTGCATTTGGCCCGGGAAACTCACGTGGGCAAGTTATTTGACAAATGTCATTGGCTTGGCTTCATTTTAAGAACTTGTAAACAATGGATGTGTCTGAAATGGCCAACTCACTAATTAAAAAGGGTGACCACATGCTATTGGCCATGTAGATAATGTATTAAAAGCCTTAGTAGTAATTCTTTCATAGCTTTGATCTTGTGGAACTGTTTACTAGCCTTTGCCTTACCTGCTGCTTTCCTTTCATACTGATCTATTATCTGCTGAATTTATAAATTGGGCTTAAGAAAGTATACTTGCAGCATTAACATGTTCTGTGTTCAAATCTAGCAGTGCAGATAGCACAATCATTTGATGATGATTTAAGGGCACTTGATTCCAACCCATGGGTATGTGGAATCATAATTTGCCATGGTTTCACATCCAGGAACTGTCTAGATGAAACCATAGTGCATACTATACAAACTGATATTTTCGGTTCGGCTGGACCGTTACTCATGCTTTCAGCTGTAGTGATGACCAATGAGTGACCTGCATAATGATTTTTGTTTTATTCCTTTTTTACAGATAATTTCTCCTACTGCATTGTTCCTGGCTGCCAAAGTGGAAGAGCAGCCTCGTAAACTTGAACATGTCATCAAAGTGTCTCATGCTTGTCTTAATCCGCCAGATCTTCAGCTGGACACAAAAAGTGAAGTGAGTGGATGATATCATATTAATACATAAAGCTTGTTGAGAACCCAATTTGTGTGTCCTTTTATTAGTGTGAGATCTGTAACCTAGATCTGCACTTTCCCTTTAGAAGTTGAGTTGGCCAACAATGTAACGTCGATCAAGTGATGAACACCATGGTCCTCTTTAACTTGGTCCTTACTTGCTTTGATCTTCCAGCCTTTTTCATGCAGATTAATTCTTTTAGTCGGGGTGCAAAGTCTGGACAATACTTAGCAATACAGTCCACTTGCCCTTTTAAGGCATGCCTTGTTTCTTCTTTAGGGAGTTTGACCTGTTGTGCAAATTTTGAGGAGAGTACTGTAGAAATAGTCTTCAGTTCAATGAAGCAATGATGAATAGGAGACTTTGGGGCAGATTTATTAAGCTCAGTGAAGTGATACACTGAAAGGCTTGACTTTTTAGGGTTTACTACATAGGGGTCAGATCATAATTTCTGTTGATAATAGGGACTGCAATCTGTATTGCTGTTCGCATTCTGAAAGAGGTTTCTGTAAAATCTCCTGCATTATGCTATCAATACATAGACACAAATTATACAATCATGCACGGCCTTCAGTTTAGACATAATATTATTGAAAAGACCTACATAAGCCTCTACGAGGTACAAGAGGAAAACATTATTTAAAGCTAGGGTTTTCAAAATTTAAGAGCGTGTGAGCCACATTAAAAAATTAAATGATGCCCGAGGGCCACAAAGCTATACTGCTGTATTTAGCACATCCCCCATAGACATCACAACTCCCCCATAACATCAGCGCAGCCCTTCATAGATAGTCAACACAGCCCCCCATACTCAGAACATAACCCCTCCCACTTAGTCAGTGCATCCACCGTACAGAACCTGCCTGTAAGCAGTCCTGTCCAGGCTCCCAGCTGCAGCTGTGTTCTTCCATGACAGCAGTGAAAGGGCTGGTCAGGTGACAGCTTCAGGAAGCACAGACTGCGCATGTCTGTACACGGCCCCTGCCAACACCGCCATCCACTTCACTTCCGTTCTCTGCATCACGCAGCCAATCAAGATTAAGGAGGCAGCAACCGGGGGCTTCATGTAGCTGCCAGGGACTATTACACTGCCGCGCCAGCAGTTTTTTACCTAATAAAAAATATATATTTCTCCTTCGGGAGACATCAGGGGCCACAGCTTTACATATCCAGCTCAGCGGGCCACTCGCGTTCTGTGTAAACGACAACCGGTTCTGAATAACATGATTTAGCCTTCCCAGAGTCCTAATTGCAATCCAATTGAACTCCTTATAAATCTTTTGGACTGGCGCATGTGTGTTGTGCAAGTAATGGTGCCCTAATAAATCTTTGATTCCGACCACATCTGTGTGTTAAATCGAAGGATTGTATGTATGTCGAATGGGTCCCATGACACAATGTACGGGCACACCAGTCGCATGTCGCGTCTAAAAATATGTTTGTCCTGCACATATTTATCGAATTGTATGATCGATCGCAATACGAAAAAAAATAATTTAAAACACTGGCCGGCTCTCTGTCTGAAAGTGAGCTCTCAGCCAATCAGCAGCCGCCTGTATGTGAGGCTCCTGATTGTCTGAGCGCTCTGAGCTAATTAGAGGTCTGCCCAGTGTTTTAAATCCGTTTTTATTTAAATACTGCTGCCGCCGCTGATCCCAGCCACCCACCAGCGCTCCTTCACAACGCTGCGATCTTCCGCCGCCAGCCCTCTTCCAGCACCCTACGTGACATCGCAGATGGCATACGACATTGGGTGCTGGAAAAAAAACACTTGGCCACCAAAATGCGATGGGATCGCATATGTGTATGGGTACCATGACAAAGCAAAATCACCTTTTGGGAGTTGACAAGTTGACTGACCGAATGCCCCACGTTTACACTGCACTGCTTGCCACTATGGGTGGATACATTGAGAGATAAACGTAAGGATGTCAAAGCTATATTTTTATTTGTAAACCATGGGTAGGAGTACAAAACAGACTTATCAAAATATATATATTATCACAAACTAGCTTTGTTGGTTTATTACTTTCCAAACAACCAACGATTTTGGTGGTGTATTGAGCTGTAGTGTAGGCTCAAAAATAAATTTGAGGGGAAATTACTTTATAGAAAGTGTAATTAATATGTGGAATAGCCTCACATCAGAAGTCTGACAGTAGATATATTTAAACATGCTTGGGATAGGAATACCCTTACCAAGCAATAATTATCAGATAGGGTTATTAAAAATATTTAATATTTATATAGAGCTACTTCTCCAATAGGACTCAAGGTGCTTAACAGAATGAATGTAATACATTACAGGCAGAATAACATACAGAAAAGCTTTTCATAAACTAATAAACTATATTTAAAGGAATTACGGAGATGCTTGAGTAAACGGGAAAGTCTTGAGTCTATTTTTGAAGGGTTGGGGGGGGGGGGGGGTCGCTCGAACTGTGTGGGAAAGTCAGTTCCATAGTCGGAGCCACATGGATTAAAGTTGAAATAGGCAGACTTGATGGGCCATATAGTTCTGACTTCCGTCAGTCTTTGTTTCGATGTTCCTATGATTGTGGTTTTCTGTTTCTAGGCATACTTACAACAAGCTCAAGAGCTGGTATTACTTGAAACTATACTGCTACAGACCTTAGGTGAGTGCTTTCTTATTTATTTACAGTTTCTTATATAGCGCAGCAGATTCCGTTGCGCTTTACAATAGTAAACAGTGATAAAACAAACTGGGTAACAACAGACAGACTTAGAGGTAGGAGGGCCCTGCTGCAAGCTTATAATCTTTAGGGACTTTCTTATGATATCGTATGAACAAATTCAATGTGATATGGTGTACTATTCATTGTGTTTTGCTGGTGGGTGCAAATGCTCCCAGTGCCCATTATTTTTGCTCACACCGTCCTGAGCTGACGAGCAAAAATCTGTCCAAAGTCAGGCTATTATGGCACTGCTCCCAAGTCCTTGCACAGGTTTAGCCACTTTACGCATCTAAACCCATTTGGGCAAGCTCGGTAAGATGTGAAAAACTATGGAATCCCCCCCCCCCCCCGCATAGGTCCAACTCAAGCTATTATGTATATTAGTTTGGCATTAGTTTAATTCGAAACATGGAATAAGTCTCAACATGTAATATGAACAGTAACATTTAATCGAAAGTTAATGAGGTCACATGTATCAGAATAATGGCATTATTGCCTATAGTAACAGCAGTATGCAGCAGGACCAGCAGCTAGATTAGGTTAGGAGTGACTCTGTAAGGTTCTGGTAGTTTACATAGTTAAATGGAAGTCATGGTGGCTGCAGCTGCTGGAGGGTGCGTGTCGGAGGATCCATGCTGCGAACATGACAATCGCTGTTGTACCACAGATGCTCTGTTGAGTTCAAATCTGGGGTGTTAAGGAGCCAGGAAAGTACTTAGAATTCTTGATCAAGGTCGTCCAAACACTTTCTGACATTTCTAGCTGTGTGATATGTTGCATTGTCTTGCTGGAAGAAAACATCCACCACAGGGATGTACTTGATCTGCAAGGATAGATTCATAACCAAAGAGGTCATGAGTGCCTTCCATATGTATGAGTGGACACCGAGAATGCCACAAAAACATTACGCTAGCAGCTTGTGTTCTTCCTGCAATGTTTGCAGTGCATTCTCAGATGTTTCTTGCCTGACATGCCAACATCCATCCATTCGAAGAAGTGGAAAACGTCTGATCGGAGAATGTAATATTTCTCCAATCAGCAGAGGTCCAATTCTGATACCGCTGTGCAAATTGAAGCCTTTTCCACCAATGCGCCTTTTTTAGCATAGGTGCAGTGACCATTCGTTTGCTTCAGATCCCCATACAATGAACTGTCATTTTAGACACAATTTGGTAGCCGTAAGGTTCGTTTTGACGGTGAGCTGCTCTACAGGTCTGTCGTCCCCCATGCACCTTCGTAGCTGATGTTCACCTCACAAATCAATAGCATGTGGTGCTCTACAGTTTCCATGTCCGTTCGCAATGGTGCCATCTGTCCAGTCACTATGCACCTGCGATCAATTCACAAACTGAGTTGTTTCAGAAATACTCACCCTTGGACTGAAAGCTGATAATCATCCCTTTTTGTAACTCTGGTTGTCTTTTTGCCCATAACAACAAGTAATGTGTGCAGACTGCCTATCCCACACCTTCTGTACCCATCAAGCGTGTGCACAGCACGTGATGAACCTCATGGGCTGCTAAACTGCCGAAGTTAAATGTAGGAGGTGTTCACAATAATGTGACTGGACTATGTAATCCTTATGAATGCCTTCGCATCAGCATTTTATTTTTTCCCGATTGAAGACTGTATAGCCTGGTAAACAGTGTTGTAAAGACTCATCATTGTGACTTGCATTTCTAAATTCTACCACCTTTTCTCCTCAGGCTTTGAGATCACTATTGAACATCCCCATACAGATGTTGTTAAATGCACCCAGTTAGTGAGAGGTTTGTAGTATTACTCTTAATTCTCTTAACTACAGTTTAGTGATCTTGTCTACTGTATATTTTTAAAACAATGTTGGATGTTTTTTTTTTTGTTTTGTTTTTTTAATGGTTTTTTTTTTGTATTGTTTTAAACACTTCACCAACTAAAGAATTGCATCAGCAAAATACATAAGACCTAAATGCTGACATAAGCATACCACAGCTCCCCAAACCCAGATTTAGATAAAGGCCCTCATGGACTATGCGACTTCTCAGAAGTCTCATCTAATCCCCCTTGAGCCGCCTAGTACCATTCCGGGTGGCAGGATCTTATGCGATACATTGCATGCAGTCTTTCTTCATGTGATGTATCTCATGCAATCCCGTTCCCCACCACCGGGAGGGAGTCCGACTCACTCCTATGTGCACGAGACCGCGGATCGGATGTCCTACACATGCAATTTGGCCCGATTTCACTCGCCTTCTTGTCCTGTTCTGCCAGAATCTGGTGAAATCATGCCCAAATCGCATAGTGTAAGGGGGGCTTAAGAGTACCCCAATGAGACACAATCTATCCCACTTATGGTGGATGTCTTTCGTACCTGGCCCTATTGGATTGTAATTGATTGGTAATGCCACAATAAGCCTGGATGCATACTGTCTGCATAAAGACTATTCTCCTTAGAGATATGTAGACATTTGATTTATGCTTTCAGTACAGATTTGTAACCATTTTGTTTTCCTGCTTTTGTTTTCTCTTGCAGCAAGCAAGGATTTGGCACAGACCTCCTATTTCATGGCTACCAACAGGTGGTTATCCTGAACCTTTGTTGCACTGACATAGCACACTATAGCTTTCTTTACTGCAGGGTCCCTTCCTGTGTCTTACTAGCCTCAATGCAACGGGGTGGGGTACCTGGCTATATCTGTGGCCTGGTTTCTCCCACTGTGTCTTACGCTCTGTACTGTAAAACAGGCCTTTGACACACAGGGGAGGATTGCACAACAAGAAACGTAGTGTTGCTTTCTGAACAGTTTCTTGATTCTGAGTGCATTTACTAAATTGGTAGCCCCGAATAGCATCTAAAGAACTAAACTTACCCTAGAACATTTTGGTAAGTATAATGATACTTAAACTTCTAATTCTACTTTAAACAAAGAACACGATATTCTACAATTTGAGAAAGTACTTTCTCTTATTTCATTTGGCATTAATATAAATACAGATTATTTTCAAACCAACTATACAACAAAGATGAAAGCTTGATCAAATTCTAAACTCATCTTGTACATATTTCATCCCCCACATAGTAAACAAGGGACTCAGAATCCAGATTCCGTACAATATTTTCTAGTATTGTATAAGTAGCTCCGTAATGTTCTCCTTGGGCTTAATAATAACTCTGTTTTGTTTTTCCAGGAGATGGGCATATTTATTAGTAAACCATAGCCACCTGTGCTAACAATGGTTTATGCGGTTCACTTTGGATGGTCTTGCCATTTTGGTCTGACCCTTCCCAGGGCAACCATCTCCCACACTTCTCCTGTGCAGTGGGTGCTGACTTGTCCCCCACTCTTGTGCCCTGTGCCCATACTGCAGTAGCTGACTTTTAGTCCTATTTTTCTCTTAGAAGACATTGGAGCGTTGTTTTAAATTTTTATTATTTTTTTTCCCCCAAGGAACAATTTTTTTATTTATTTTTTTAGTCGGAGATTCGGTTAGATCAGGGCAGGGCTACAAGCGGTCCTCAAACTGTTAATGAACTACACCTCCCAGCATGCCTTCCTTAGTTTTGCTATTTGGCCACTCTGAAACTGATTCAAGGCATGCTGGGATGTGTAGTTCCTCAATAGCTGTAGGGCCACTTTTTGCCCACCCCTGAGTTAGATGCTGCTCAATTTAATTAACTGTGGGAATGACACATGCCTAGAGGGGGGACTCCACATTTTTTACCTGGCATTAAACCCTTAGGTTTTAGTACTGCTTGAGATGTATGCGGTTAGCGTGTGCTAACATATGGTTCTCCTCACTGGTGGGAGATGTTAGGGGTATGGGTCATTGGGTTGACCACTGAAGGTCGACATGGCTTAGGTCAACACATGCCTATGGTCAACATGGATGGAAGGTCGACATGGGTTTTTCAACTTTTTTTCTTTTTTTTTGTCCAGAATGTCGACATGGACAACGTATCTGTGCACTGTGTCCCCTCGCTTCGGGCACGGTGCCTCACTACGCTCGGTACACTATTCTATTCTCCCTCCACGCACTAGTGGATGGTAGGGCATGAAATACCATCTGTCGGTTCAAAAGTGAAACCCCTCATGTCTACCTTTTGACTGTCGACCTAGCCAATGTTGACCTAATGCTTGTGTCAACCTTCCATCCATATCGACACAATGCATGTCCCCCTTAGGTGTGTCAACCTAACGACGTATATCGATGCTAGATATATAGGGCAGTATTCAATGCCGCCAGCGAGGGGGTTAAAAATCGAGGATCGCCGAAAACAAGCGATCCTCGCCGTTTAACCCACGTGCCGGCAGCTCACCCTATTCACCGTGCCAGGGAAATCGCAGAGGGCGGCGAGGATTCCCCCAAACAGCGAGGCGGTTAATGCAGGGAGCCTGCAGCATTTAGCCGCGAGCCCTGCGTTTTTAGCGCCCACACACGCTCTTACCCCATCACTACAAAAACCTAGCGAGGGTCAAATGGCGTGTGCAGGGGTTGAATGCTGACCCTGCGAGCTTTCAGAACTGCTCGCTGTCACAGCTCGCAAAAAGCATTGAATACACCCCATAGAGTAGCCCTGGCCTGAAACTTCTCTTTTTCCCTGCGTAGCATAATCTGCACCTAATTGAATCTCCCCATTAGTGTTTCGAAGAGGCCTATTCTTCTTCATTATATTTTGGTTTTTATTTTAGTACAAATTTTTTTTTTCATGTGTGCTGAAATATGTTGACTTATATTTGGTTTAGTTGGTTTGAAATGGTTTAACTTGGCATTTTTGTTGACTTTGATATAGAAAATATATCCTGTGTATGGTGATTTTATTGCTTTACAGGTGGCCTTTTTCTTGCCCAGCAAAAAAATAAACCATTTTTCACACTAAATTAAACTGGCTCACATTGCTTTAGATGGATTATTTTCCAGGCTGGCGTTTGTAAATATGGTGTCTGATTGTGCGATGAATTAGCTTATGCATAGTTTGATGTGGCTCAAAGTTTGCTACATATTTTGCCTTCCTCTGTCTAGAACTAGTATTTAATGTGACACGTGCCTGCTTATTATGTTTACTATACACGTGCCAATGCTGCTGCTCTGTGCGAGCGCAAGATGGCAAGACTGGTTTCCAGTGCAACCACCCATGGAAGTGGTGTCCAAATTGAATAGATTAGGAGAACACTGGTGCGTTCTTGGGTATTTCTGCCTGTAATCGGTTGCTACCAATACCTGGATGTGTCAGTTTTTTTGTGGCTTCTTATCGTTCATTTCATTTCCTAAAACATGTTACCAACTAGAAGTGACCTAATAATGGCGTAGTTGACTGGTTTTTGCAGATGGATTTTGAATGGCTGACACCTGAATTTTAATTTGTAATCTGTGTGGTGAGCAGCAATTTCCACTTCTACGGAATGCTACACTATGAATTGTTTGTTAGTCCTGCTCTTTTAGAAGCATAAAGCATCCGTTCTTCCTTAAGAAGCTTAACCGTTAAAGTTTTTCACTTTGGTCTTGGTATTATTTGTTGCGTGTGCGCATTTCAAAAGCTTTAGTCCACCCTTGTGCCCTTTTCTGAACACCTGGGTGGGCAGAGGAGCATGCACACAAGGATGTACTAAAATGCCTGAGATAATAGGACACGGCCCTCTTTCACTCTACTTGTTTTTTTTTTGTCAGTTGTGTTTAAAAACCTTGCAGGCATCTGCAGCTCTGTCAGTCAGTGATCCATGAAATAATTTGTCCCCTCCAGGTCTTTGTAAAGGCAGGATACTGATGAGTCCCAGCCAGTTTGTTATACAAGCACACCGAATTAGTGGATAGTAGACATTTTAACAGCTTTTAATTTTTTTTAGATGTGTCTAATTATTATTTTTAAAGGATATGGTAATTAACTTTCTGTCATATTTGTATTTGAAATTCAATTTTTTTTTTTTGTGGATAACTTCTTGGACAAAAGTTGTATTACCTGCATTTTCAGCATGATTTATATATTTGAGTTTTGTATTGATTGTAATGTTCAGATTTTTATTTTATGTTCACAACTAATGGGTCAGAAGATTGTGCCAAGGATGAGATTGCTTTCTTTGCCACCTGTCCCAAGTTACCTTAAAGTGTATTTATTTGTTTTGAGTTAAAATGTGTTTAGAATTTCTGTTAAGGTTTTAAACTTGATCCTTTTTTATTAACTTTAGTCCTTTTTTTTGTTTTGTTTTTTTCTCTCCCCCATCCCTTTCTTTCCTCACACGTGCAGTCTGCACCTCACGACTTTCTGCCTTCAGTACAAGCCTACTGTAATCGCCTGTGTGTGCATTCACCTGGCCTGCAAGTGGTCAAACTGGGAAATACCGGTATCGACAGATGGAAAGCATTGGTGGGAATATGTAGACCAGACGGTTACATTGCAATTGTTGGATGGTGAGTGCCTTTTTGTGTATTTCATTGCAGGTACCAGTGTTCACCTTTTTAAGGGCCATATTCAATGCCGAAAAAAAGCGATACTCGCCGTTTAACCCCCGCCCCGGGCGCTCACCCTATTCTATGTTCCAGGGGAATCTGTGCTGTCACAGGACAGCGAGGCTCATGGCTAATGCAGGGAGCCCGCTGCATTTAGCCACGTAACCTTGCTGTTTTAGCGGCTGCGCACACACCATTTCCCCCTCGCTCCAAGAAAAGGCGTGTGCAGGGGGTCAGTTGGATACTGACCCTGCGAGCTGTGACAGTGAGCAGTCAGCACTGCTCGCTGTCACAGCTCGCAAAAACCATTGAATACACCCCTAAGTCTGTGACCGTTTTCGGAAATCAATTGAAGTTTGTAGGGGTATTTACTGTGGGCATCTAGGAATGGTATTTACTTGGATCAAACCACTTTACATCAGCACACTTACGATCTCTGTCTGTCTTTTGCAGCTCATTACTTGTATCAGTAGCTGCGTAGTCTGCAAATTCATGTATGTTGGCTCTGCCTGCATAATAGCGGTCTCAACTATGTAGATGATAGGACATGTAATACAAAATTGGAAGTAATACGGTTTGGACAGTCTTGGCTTAGTGACCTGTTAACACAGCCATCTTAATAGTTTAACCACAGCTTGAAGGAAGTGTCTCAGAGTGGTGCAGGCTGTGACTTTTACCTGATGTTCGTGATGTTGCTGGTTGCGCTACTTATTTTGGTTAACTGTGCATTGCCGCTACCCCTGACCATACTAATGAACATGATGAATGTCCCGTTTGAGCAGGTAACACACTTCAGCTTGCCACCCCTGTGGGGGAGGATGGGTTGGAGCTGAAATGCAGGAGCCAGCAGCCGATTACACCTGTATGGGGATGCGGTCGAAATCCCGACAGGGTCTAAATCCCGACATATAGAATGTACAAGTGAAACAGTCTACGTGCCTTTCGGTCGACATGGGTTTTTTCACTGTTTTTTGAACCAACATGTGCCGACAGGCCGTATTTCATGCCCTACCATCCACTACGGCGTGGTGGGAGAATAAAATAGTGTGCCGAGCGCAGCATACTGTGTCCATGTCGACTGTGTCAAAAAACAGTGAAAAAACCCATGTAGACTGTTTCACTTGTACATTCTATATGTCGGGATTTTGTCCATGTCGGGATTTTGACCGTTGGGATTTCATACCGAATCCCCTGTATGGGAGCAGCAATTAATTAGCTCTGTTGGGCACCATCTTTCTGGCTGCTAGCGCGCTTACAATTGACTTCCCCAAAGTAATCTAGTCTATCCTGCTTTGTGTATACACAATGTTTAGAGGATTCTAACAAGAAGTGTGTCAAAATAATCTCTTCCATAGCTTATTTTAATCGTGTGAGTAGTTTATTAAGTTGCCTATATACAGCCAGAAAATTTTGGGGTAGAATGTATCGTGGGGATGTTTCTTCTGGTTTTGTGGGAGGGTTTTTTTTTGTTTATTTTTATTAAATAAGCGTTTGCTGCTAACATAGTATTTTTGGAAGATCCCCTTGTTTACAATTTGTTTCTTGTTTCAGAGTTGACACACGAATTCTTGCAAATTCTGGAGAAAACTCCTAGTAGATTAAAGAAGATTCGAAACTGGAGGGTAAAGATTATTTAATTACAGCTGCTGCAGTACTTAAGAGCTAATCTTTGATCCATTTTCAAACGACCTTAGATTTTTTTATGTTTAGTGCATCAGGAGTCAGAAGAATTAAAAACCTATAACACTGATTTCAGAACCATCTGAAATCTGTGTCTCTAGGTGGGTCACTTAGATTACTGACTGCTTTTCATATGTTCTGACATTCCCTTTAGGGCAGTGATTCCCAACTCTATTAGTTCACAGCATCCTAGAGCAGGGGTTCCCAAACTTTTATTAATCCCGGCACCCCAGAGCATCAGAATTTTTTACATAGCACCCCTAGGCCAAAGGTTTTTTTAGTGAGAAAGAAAAAAATATTAAGTTAATTAAATTGTATTTATATCGCTTCCTATGTGGTAATAGACATGATTCACTTCTGTTTGTCCACAATTTGACCATTACTTTGGACCTAAATAACTTGAATTGGTTATGGAACACCAGCCTAGGGCACCCCTGCAAGTCATCCAAGGCACCCCAAGGTGCCACGGCAAACCGTTTGGAAACTACTGCCCTAGAGCAGTGGTCTCCAACCTTTTTTGGGTCGGGAGCTACTCGCGACAAAATAAACCGCCCGAAGAGCTACTAAAGTAAAAAAATTAAAAAAATCGGCATAATATAAAAAAAAAACACAATGCAATGCCCCAGACATAATATGGCACACACTGCAATGTCCAATATGTCACAAACATACCTCCCAACACTGTAGGTAGAGGAGAAGAGACATCTGCCCGCCCGATTGTGGTGCTGTGTGCGTGCACCATAGGCATGTGCTAAAAAATAGGTTTACACTGTAGCCACATGGAATGCGGCCAATGAAAATGGGGGTGTGATACATATGCCCCCAATAGTGCAGTGCCAGATACACATATGCCCCCAATAATACACATATGCCCCCAATAGTGCCAGAAACACATATGCTCTCACGCTGCCAGTTATGCCCCCACCTTTGTTGTTGATCCTGCGGAGGGAGGAGAGTCTGGTGTCCCCCTGCTGCCTGGCTAGTGTTCCCCTGCTGCTGCCCCCCACACCCCAGCTGATCTCTTCCCCCACCATCCCATGGGGAATGTATGTGTACAGTAGTCCTTTTGCCGCGAGCACAGACGCGCACAAATTTCCCACCGCAGCGCCTGAGCACAAACATCATTGCTGAGCTTGCTGGCTACACACGCTGCCTGCTACACTAAGAAAAACTAGTACAAGTACTCACACGGTGCAGCTAGACTCCGGAGTCCGGGCGGTGCAGAGCTGGTCCGGCTCACTGTCAGTGTCACTCGGGTGACGTTCTGAGGGCAGGAGAGCACAGAGCTCGCTCGGCGCGCATCTCCTTCCCCTCACTTTCCCCTCTGTGACTGACTGGGCGTAAGCAAATCAAAGCTCGCGGGCCGGCTCCTGATTGGCTGCCGGCCCGCTAGCTCTGATTGGCTGACGGCCAATCAGTCACGGGGATACACGGTGAGGGGAAGGAGAAGCACAAGAGATACGCTCTCCTGAGTCTCCTCACCTCAGAAGGGAAGCGGGCAGCAGCGGCGGGCAATGAATGGAGGGAGGGAGGAACGGTTGGATGGATGGGCAGCAGTGGTCGAGCCACCCGCATCGCTGCCGCGAGCTACTGGTAGCTCGCGAGCGACGGGTTGGCGACCACTGCCCTAGAGTATTAGCCTGACCTTAGGCCGAACGTTTGTTATCGAAAAAATCAGCAAAATTTCTGAAATTAAAGGTGCCCTCACACTATGCTATTTTACCTTGTCATAACATCGCAAAGTATAAAATATGTGCAACACATACTTTTTGAACTAGATTACATTGCATCTTGTTCAAAATGCACGCTATTGTAGCAAATTGCATGCGGTTTTGTCTAGATGCGATCTAGTCCAAAAAAGCCATGGAGCATGGGCAGCATTAGACAATCTTTTAACTATCATCCTTACACATTCAGTAGCGTGGTGGTGGACAGTGTTGTGCTTTTTATGAGGACCATCAGCTAATTCAATCACATTGACAATAAATTATTTGATTTGGTCCAGGGCTACCAACCTGTTGCATCCAGCACAAACTTGCTCCACATTAAGTCCTCCACGTCCAATATCCACATATTTGTGGATATAATTTTTTTTCTCTTCCATGAAAACTGACTTTTTTTTTTAAATTTGTATAGTTACTGTGTTACCTTTTTTAAATTAGATTTTGGTCATGCAGAATGGAAAGTATTTACATTTGAGGGTTTTGAATCTGTTAAGCCATTTACATTTAAAAAAAATTGTTTTTGTCTCCTTTTTTTTATTAAGGCTATTCAGGCTGCAAGGAAACCCAAGGCTGATGGACAGCTTGACAACTCCCTCCTTGGTTCTTCTCTAGTGCAGAATTCTATTTTGGTGGACCCAGTAGCTGGTATTGCTGCAAGTGCTAGTTTTCCCAAGGCATCAACGTCTGCATTTCCTGCACCACCAAACGTGAACTCAGGAAGCATGCCCATCCAGGCACCCCATAACACTGAGGAACTGGCATTATTGGCAATACCTGGTTCATCATATACAATGCCCTCCCATCATGAATGGCCTCAACTTAATGAGCAACCTCGGACTGACCAGGGGTACAGCCAGAAGCAGGATAGTTCCCTGTCAGCTGCTCAATATAATTTATCTGCTGTTTCTATACACACTAACTTACACCATCGACCTGAGAAGGCTACTGACCATTCGCTTAAACTTGAGCATGCTCATAAATCATTAAGCAACAAACACCATGGACAGATGTATATTCCTTCGATGGCAGTATCTCACAAAATGTCTTTGGACAAGTATAGGGAGAAGCGAAAGCTTGAAACTGTTGAAATGGATGTTCGAGATCAAATTCCACCCCTTCTCATGGATCAGCATCCACACAAAAAACATGGCCAAGTCTCGGGCAACAGTTCTATTGCCTCCCCTATCAAAATGAAAATTCCACTTTCTAATGCCGAAAAGACTGAAAAACATTCTTCTGAAAAGAAAGATAAGAGTGGTTCACTGAAACTGCGGATCCCTATCCCCCCTACAGATAGAGGATCCAGCAAAGATGACTTGAGATTGAAAATAAAAGTATCTTCCGCCGATCGACACAGCTCGTCTGACGAAGGCAGCGGGAAGAGCAAGCACTCAAGTCCGCACATGAGCAAAGAACACAAAGACAAGCACAAAGAGCATTCTTCCAGTCGACACCACAGTAGCAGCCACAAGCATTGCCCTCCACACTACAGCAGTGCAAGCAACAACAACAGCAGCAATAAACTTTGTATGGACGGAATGGCAGCAACTGTTTTACGGAGTCCTGTTGGTGTGCCCAATGATGGTGGTACCTCGAGCTCCAGCTCTTCAAGAAAGAGGCCACATTCCAATGACGCCTCTTACAACCACCACTCCAAAATGAGCAAAAGTTCCAAAACTTCAGGTAGTTCTACTAGTTCTTCCTCTGTTAAGCAGTATATATCCTCTCACAACACTGTTCTTAACCATCCCTTACTCCCTCCCCCTGTCACATACCAGGTGGGCTACGGGCATCTCAGCACCCTCGTGAAACTGGACAAGAAGCCAGTGGAGAGCAACGGCCCTGATGCCGGTCACGAGTACGGTGCAAACAGCCAGCATATGGACTACAAAGATACATTCGACATGCTTGACTCGCTGTTAAGTGCCCAAGGAATGAACATGTGATTTAGCGCTTTTAAAAAAAATTTTTTTTTTCCTTTTTTAATATGTAATAAAAATGTACATAATTATATATATTTTTTTTTATTTAAAACAAAGTTAGTATGGAAAAACTTCCTTATCTAACCATGGTAACGCCCGTTGCCAGATTCAATACATTTATAAGTGCTGCTTTTATCCCTCGCTCTAAAAAAAGAAAAGAAAAAAAGAGGTCTAGTGAAATGTGTATCTCCACATATAATAGTGTTATAAATACTGTAATCGCATGGAAGGTGCAAAAGTCTCAGTATTTCTTCAATTCTATGAACATAAGAATGGATGGTTGCTTCTAAGCCTATAGATTGCTTCAAGCCTTGTTTATTCCGCCCTGGGAGCGGTGCAGCCAGCAGTTTAATGCTTAGGTTTTTTTCTTTTTGGATGAGTTTTATTTTATTTTTTTTATTAGTTTTTGTTTTATATCTATATATTTAAATTGTATGTATGATATGCATGTCTCATAGGTAAAGGGATGAAAACAGATAATACTGACAACTGTTTACAAGAAGGTGGAGAAGAAAATGTACATACATTTTTGTATGTTTAGATATAACCTTACAATACTCAGGTTTGGAGCTGCTTGTAAGAATAACAATATACAGATTAACTTTATTTTATCTTGTCAAAGGCCATCAAATACTAAACAAAACACGGATGGCTTTGTCTAGTATCCTAAAATCCTTTCTGTGCTACAGTGACCTGCACATTGCTTGCTGGCCTTTGTGGCAATAGAACGGTTAAACTGTAGGCCTTAATGGGATCAACTGAAAACCACTACAGAGGACATTGTATAGTAGACGGTTGCGCAGACGTTTTCTAACCGTCATTAGTGCGGGAACAGGAGGGAGCCTTTGCCTGGTATTCACACAGTGATTGGCTTCCACATGCTCCTTGGGTGCGAAGGAAAAGTGAATAAAACCCTCAAAGTTTACATAATCTTTTGCTGTGAAGTGCATTTAAGTGTTCATTGGCTTGATGCAGTAATATAGACAGAATTGCTACTTAATAATGGTTAATTGTAGATTCATATAACTTAAAACATTCAAATTTGTAATAAAAAAAAAAAAACTGAAAACAAAAACGTAGTGAACTATTAAGTTAGTTTCATTTGTTTTAAAACCACCAACAGTTTATTTTAAAAGCTTACTGGATCACGATTTCTATTAGTGTCAGAATGTACATGTCATAATGCCTATTTTCTTCTTTACGAATAAATGCAGTCTTCACACGAAGAGTTAATATCGTCACCCAATGTTGTATTTTTACCTTTTTTTTTTTTTTCCCCAACAGGAAAATAGTGATCACTGATTTACATTGTACTTGTGAGATTAGGTTTTGAAATCAGAGGATGCATATTTTGCTTGTTAAAAATATGAACAACCTCTCCATTGATCTGTTGTCAGTCTCATGATATTGCTTGTACAGAGTATGTGCGGTCTTTCTGTTTAAACACAACTGTAGAATTTTATATTAATATCTTCTATTGCATCCTGAAACTTAAACATATTCACAGTAACAAGTCCACTCATACATACTGTTTATGTACTCAATGCTGACAGACCACGAAATAAAAGGTATATTTTTATTCATTACTTTGTATTTTAAAGTACTGTATGCACTATTGTAAGTCACTTTGAAGAACTGGAAACTGTGCTCTGTTCAATGTTTTAGCTATGGTGCTAGGCAATTTATAGGTTACTAACCCAAAGCGTGGACAACCATTTGGTGGACTAAACCAATGTTCATGACACTACCAGTCAGAGCTCTTTTAAAAGCTAGGTATATTACTGAGGCACACAATGGGCCGTATTCAATGCTGCCGGCAAGGGGGTTAAACTGTGGGGATCGCCGAAAACAATTGATCCTCGCTGTTTAACCCTCGGGACAGCCGCTGACCCTGTTCTACGTTTCGGGGAATCCGTTCTGTCATAGGACCGCGAGGATTCCCCCTAACAGCGAGGCTCGCAGCTAATGCAGGGAGCCCGCTGCATTAAGCCATGAACCTCGTTGTTTTAGCGGCCGCACACGCAGTTTCTCCTTCGCTACAAAAACCTAGCAGGGTGGAAATGGCGTTGAATACTGACCTGTCGAGCTATGACAGCGAACAGTCAGCACTCCTCGCTGTCACAGCTCGCAAAAATCATTGAATTCACCCTAATGTCTCGTCCCTCAGTGGTTTAGATTCTGGTAATTTCTTCTGAACATTGGATCAGTGCACATAGTGGCTGCCTCAGAGTGAGGGTACTTTTGGGGGAACAGGGTTAATTTCCCTATTTCTTTGTAGAATACAAAATATCCGGACTGTAACACTGTATACTTGGACATTCTCATTCTCCATATTAATGCTGTATACCTGGAAATTCATTTCATTGTTTGTAGCAGTGTAATAGATGGGTTGCCTAGAAGAAGGTAGACAAGCCATTGTCTTGCAATGTTCCCGATGGTTCTAGCCAGTATGCAAACCATCTCCTTTACCCTTGGCATCCTTGCTATAAACCAATGACTACTCTAGCCTTACAGTGTATAAGTGTATTCTTGATATTGTTAAGCCAGAATGACAATAAATTAAAATGCAACATTGCGCGATAAACAATTATCTGCGTTGTTTTATATGTATTCTGTGGTACGCCTTATGTGTGTATGCTTTGCTTTAACATTTTAATATTTGTTTAGCTGTGCTTTATAAAAATACATATCTTGGGATGACCTGACAAATACAGCCAATGGAGGGAGGGGAGCATTTTTGGTACTTGTTTACGGGCATTGTGTTGAGTCAGAGATGCTTGTTCTATACAGCGATATACATACTTGCTGCCAAAAGATTGTTTTCCACACTCTTATTGCTTTATTTTGGTGTATACTAATGCTTGGACCAGTTGTCCCAATCCAGGTTTTATTGCCTATAGACAAGAAAACCAGATTCTGAAGTGTTGCATTATATTGGTCCTCTGTATTTCTCTCTCCACTTTCAGCACTTTGGTATGTCTGGATTCATACCAGATGTGACTCAGATTACCATAATTTTGTTTTGTTAATTGAATCCTTTAGATTTTGGTAAGTTGTAACAGTATATGTCTGTCATGTGCTGTAGATGAAGTGTATAAATGTAAAGTTTTGTTTAGGGGACTTCTAGATAAACATGGGAAAATACAATATTTTGAACAAATTGGACTATAAAGTTTAAGTGGTGGCAGCCAAATTGTCAACTAAAGCAATATTCTGGATACAATGGTTTACCAATCCACTGGGAAACTTCGTTCATACAGTAGGCATTTAGAGGTATATTGGGTCCCGTGGGCTGAGAGGTTAAATATTTGTTCTGCCTGAGTGTCTGTCTGTGTCTGCAGTGGATAGTTGATTTAAAGTGTGAATTGTGTGTTTAGTTGTTGAATATGTTGGACACACAATGATCAGGCAAGTGCCTGTTTATGCAGCCGTAGAAATTATCTCTATATAACTTTATATATTTATCTCAGAATTAAGTGAATTCTACCTTGAAGTATAGCTAAAAGGGAATTTGTACATATTGAAATAACTTATTTGATGGCAGTAATCCTTTAAACATGTAGACTGAAATTTGGTATTCAGTGTTTTGTCAGCCGCTTAGCATAACTAGGAATGTTACGGTCTGCAGCTTAACATAACTGGTAGTGACCTTTGCTTTTACTGTACACACTACTGTACACACTACTGTTTTCTGGCATAACATAGCACCACTTATGTTTGATGTCCAACTCCATAAACACTGCTATTAGTACATGAAAGAAGTTGTTTACAAATTAGTGTATCGATGGTGGCACCATTAATGGGATTGTTACACACAATGCCACACTGCTAAAGGAAACAGGAGTAAGTCTGAGAAGGGGCATGTGAGCCATGGTGCAGCTGAAATGAAGCAGACTGTTTTGTTATAATTTTTATTTATTTTAAAGAATTCTTAAAATGTAAAACATTTAATTATCCTGAAGACTTAGGCCTGTATTCAATTCCGGCCGAAATTTTCACCAGGCGTAAAAACAACCGTTTTCACCCGTTTTTTTGGAGGCAAATTTGATTCACCTATTTTAATACCAGTGCAGTGAATTTGCTGGTTTTTGGCGAATTCGCAGTCTTTCTTGCCCTTTTTTGGGCATGGGTGAAAATGTACTGAACTAAATGGACAAAAATTTAGTCCGGGATTGAATACGGCTATAATATTCAAATGCAGTTACTGCTCACCCTTTAAAGTCCAGATATTTTATTCATAATGGATTCTGCGCATTTTACAGCAGACATCCTAGTGGAGGAACAGTGTGTGTATATATAGAAGGACCTAGCCTAGTGACCCGCAAAGAAAAAGGTATCTTATAAAAAAAAAAAGACTACTTTCTGCTGGCCACATCAGGAGGCCCCTATAAATCTCTGCCATCTGCTGGTTTTTGGGTACTCTGCTCAGTTTTATTTTTTGTTTTTGTGTTTTTTTTGGGGGGGGGGGGTTATTTTAAAAACATTTTGTTACTCTTCATATATATTAAGCTAAATCGAAAAGTTAAGAACCTTAATCTCACATGTTCAGATGTTCTAAGCCTTGAAAAAATATAAAGTGAAAAAGAGGTTAAAGTACCAACCAATCCGCTTCTGTCATTCGCCTGTAACATGGCAGTTAGGAGCTGATTAGCATTTACGTTATTTATCTCCACTTTATCACAATTCAAGTCTTAGTATATCTTCCCCACATTTTTCCTCTGTCTCTTGACAAGACTTGTTAGTGGCTATACTGCGGTGGAATAACCAGACCAAAAACTGGGGCAGGCAATATGTTCATCTTTTAAAATGGTTTTCAAAATGTGATGTTTCAGGTTACACTTTCAGTTCTCGGATCACTGTGGTAAAAGAAAAGATTTTTTGAGGTATGTCTCTTGCTGTGCCATGTAACATAATTTGAGTCAGCTAAAAATACATCTTTCTGTTAAGTATATGTATTTGGGAGATTTGCCATTGTCTAACATCCAGTCTTTTTTTTTTTTTTTTTTTCATTTAACATTGTAATTACACTTTCAGATTGTGATTTTTGTAATAAAAAAAATATATTTTTCAAAATCACTTGTGAAATTACATATTTGTATATTTATGCTACATAAGTTAAAAAATGCAATCTAGATCAGGGGTGTGGAACCTTTTTTTTTTTTTTTTTCTACCAAGGGCCATTTGGATATTTATAAAATCCTTTGGGGGCGCCATACAAAAATGATCAACTTAAAAATGACCCTGCTATATTTAGTAAAACAATGTAATTCACTCACCCCTAATGTGATGGTTGGAGCTGCTTCTCTTTGGTCAAGCTTTTGATGTTAGCTGATACTGATGTTGTTGCGAACTGCAAATGATTTTCCAGGTTTGCATCGGTCGGTCTGGAACACAATCGACTCTTTACAATAGTAAGTTTAGAAAACTGCTCACAGCAGTGTTGTTCCAAACAGATATGCATATTTCAATGCATGTCTCCTCAAAGTGGGAAATTCATCATTGCTTATGTAATGATTATAGAACTCAAGCAGTGGGACATTGTTGTACCTAGCTTTCAGCTCATCGCTTTGTAGCTGAATTATTTTGTGTTGTATGTTATGAGGCACATCAGCTGGTTCCACATTGAACGGTGTAGCAAAGCTGTTCAATTCCATTTGTTTACTTTTCACATCCTTGAATCTTTCGTTCGATGCCTCAAATTTTCACATTCTCCAGCATATTCAAGTGTCGAACAAGGCTTTTGTCCTTCTAGAGTTGGGAAATGCCCTGTGTTATTCCTTTTTGAGTTGGACTTTCCACAGCCTTAATTTAGCTTCAAATTGTTTCGTGTTTGAAAGCAGGGAGCTGTGAAGCTGGTTGGGACCCTGCAGCTTGATGCTTAGCTCAGAAAGGTATTTGGTAATGTTACCATGAACTCTAGATCACACAGCCATTTGCTATCATCAAGTTCCCTGACAGGTTTTCCCTTCATCTCCTCCATGAACTGCTTGACTTCATCCCGCTGCTTGTAAAACCTCATAAGCATGTTCCCGTGACAGCCACCGCACTTCTGTGATAAACAAGATCACTGTACTGAGTTAAGATCATTCAGTAACTCTTTTAAACTGGCGGCTGTTAAGCCCTCTGTTTTTGACAAAATTTATACATGAGACTATTGTTGACATCACACCGTTGAGCTGCAGCGACTATGCGCATAGACTTTCTCGGTGTATGATGCAGTGGCATATAATTAAATTACTTGGATCAAGACAGACTATTCAGTTCTTTCTTGACAAATGCAATTACCCCTTTTTGTGAGCCAACCATGGCTTGAAGCTCCATCTGTATTAAGGCCACTTAACTCATCAAATGTTAGCTGAAGTTTTTTCATTGATATAACAAGTCTCAAATAAGTCCTCACTTCTTGTAGGGCCATGCATGGCTTCCAGTGACAGCAGTTAAGGTGTGTACACACGGTCAGATGTGCCTTAAGATACTATCCACGATCGGATCGGAATCAGATCGCAAGGCACATCCGATTTGCATACAAGGCTGACTATATAATGCAGATCTGCACTATATAGTCAAGGCAAACAAGACTTTCTGCCTTGCGATACGTGAACTCTGATTGGGATCGTAAGGGTTAAAACCCTTGGGATCTGCATCCGATTCCAATCCGATGTTGACTATATAGTCAACATCGGAAGGCAAATAGTACCGTGTGTACACACTATTACTCTTGTGTGTCAAACTCTGCAGTGATCCAATGAACATCTGCAGAATGTTTCAGTGTTTTTTCAATATCTTATGCTAAATCAGTAATCTGATTGGAGACTGTTCTCAGAGACAAGCCAACAGTATGAAACAACTTTACTTTTTCTGGTGCTAACAATTGTGCAGCAGCCACCATGCACCCTTTAACAAAATCTTCCTCTTCATGAGGCTTCAGCCTCTTTGCGATTAGCTCACTCACTACATAACTTGTCTAAAACCACAGGGGGTGGGCTACTTAATTATACATTGCCGCCCACCTGTTCCTCCAGGCCGGCACACCAGCGTCTTTGTGGTGTCTGGCCAGGCTGGGAGTATGTTGTCCTGGTGCAATGTCCGTCTCTGGCGGGCGCTGTCCCTCGGTGGTGGCAGTGGGTCTGAATCCGGGACACTCCTGCTCTGCTGCTCCGCACTGCATCCAAGTCACATGTCTGCAGTGAGCCAATCGGGATGCCTGCTGATTATTCTGGGCGGGCCAGGCAAACTGACTAAGGGAGCCATTTACAGCCCGCGGGCCGGACGTTCCCCACTCCTAGTATAGTTACTGCTTAATATGTTTAATACCTCCATTGTTTGAGCTGCTGAAAGTCTGGTTATGATGAATGGTTTTCCCAATACACTGCTCAAAAAAATAATGGGAACACTAACAACACATCCTACATCTGAATGAATTAAATATTCATATTACATACTTTGGTTTTTTTTACATAGTTGAATGTGCTGACAACAAAATCACACAAATTATCAATGGAAATCTAATTTATTAACCCATGGAGGTCTGGATTTGGAGCCCCCCTCAAAATTAGAGTGGAAAAACACACTACAGGCTGATCAAACTTTGATTTAATGTCCTTTTAAAACAAGTCAAAATTAGGCTCAGTAGTGTGTGGCCTCCACGTGCCTGTATCACCTCCCTACAAAGCCTGGGCATGCTCCTGATGAGGTGGTGGATGGTCTCCTGAGGCATCTTCTCCCAGACCTGGACTGAAGCAACAGCCAACTCCTGGTCTTTGTTGCATGCGTGGATGGAGCGAGACATGATGTCCCAGATGTGCTCAATTGGATTCAGGTCTGGGGAACGGGTGGGCCAGTCCGTAGCATCAATGCCTTTTGTCTTGCAGGAACTGCTGACACACTCCAGCCACATGAGGTCTAGCATTGTCTTGCATTAGGAGGATCCATGGGCTAACCACATCAGCATATGGTCTCACAAGGGATCTGAGGATCTCCTCTCCGTACCTAATGGCAGTCAGGATACCTCTGGCAAGCACATGGCTGTGCGGCCCCCCAAAGAAATGCCACCCCACACCATTACAGACACACTGCCAAATTGGTCATGCTGGAGGATGTTGCAGGCAGCAGAACGTTCTCCTTGGCATCTCCAGACTCTGTCATGTGCTCAGTGTGAACCTGCTTTCATCTGTGAAGAGCACAGGGCGCCAGTGGCAAATTTGCCAATCTTGTGTTCTCTGGCAAATGCCAAACGCCCTGCACGGTGTTGGGCTGTAAGCACAGCCCCCACCTGTGGACGTCGGGCCCTCATACCACCCTCATGGAGTCTGTTTCTGACCGTTTGAGTAGACACATGCACATTTGTGGCCTGCTGGAGGTCATTTTGCAGGGCTCTGGCAGTGCTCCTCCTTGCACAAAGGCGGAGGTAGTGGGCCTGCTGCTGGATTGTTGCCCTCCTACGGCCTCCTCCACATATCCTGATGTACTGGCCTGTCTCCTGGTAGCGCCTCCATGCTCTGGACACTACGCTGACATACACAGCAAACCACCTTGCCACAGCTCGCAATGATGTGCCGTCCTGGATGAGCTGCACTACCTAAGCCACTTGTGTGTGTTGTAGACTCCATCTCATGCTACCCCTAGAGTGAAAGCACCGCCAACTTTCAAAAGTGACCAAAACATCAGCCAGAAAGCATAGGAGCTGAGAAGTGGTCACCACCTGCAGAACAACTCCTTAATTGGGGGTGTCTTGCTAATTGCCTATAATTTCAACCTGTTGTTTATTCCATTTGCACAAGCATGCAAAATTGATTGTCAATCAGTGTTGCTTCCTAAGTGGACAGATTGATTTCACAGAAGTGTGATTGACTTTGAGCAGTGTACATTCTCATTATGTGCAACATTGTCAGGAATAATGGCCTAATATGTTGCAGTTTGTAAAAGGTGCGTCTTGTATCATTTTGGATTAGAAAGTCCACTGTGAAAGAAGGGTGTTTTTAACCTCATAATGCAAAATGTGCTTTGGGGGTGGATTCAAATATAGACGACCAAGTAAATGTGCAGCTATGGAGCACACAGATTAGCCGGGCATATTCTGCGCTCCTCTTTCTAGCTTTAGGTTAACTACAGATGTAGAACGCAAAAGTACATGCCCCAACTTAAAACAGTCTATCAGCGCTATGTGACTGCGAGAAAGATTGTTCCAAATAAATGCACTGCATCTGATTTGGGAGAATACAAAATTCAGCAAGCTTCATCACCCTTCCACAATCTAAGGTCCTAATTCGACTTGATAACAAAGCACATTATTTTTCCTGAAACTGACAAAACCATGTGCACTGCGGGTGGGACAAATATAACATGTGCAGGGAGTTAAATTTAAGTGATATTTTGTTTACTGTTTTTTTTTTTTGTTTTTTTTTGTTTTTTTTGTTACGCTGCAATTTAGATTTCAGTTTGAACACACCTACCCCAAATCTAACTCTCTGCAGATGTTACATTTGTCCCACCTGCAGTGTACAGTAACATGGCTTTTGTCCATTTGAGGAAAAATCTGCTTTGCAATTAAGCCTATATTGGGCCCTAAATCTTCTTGTTTTCCAGTTAGCACTATACCCCTCTGGGTCTGTTTTCATAGAGCAGCATTACAATTTGCATTGTGTGAATAGAGGGGCAACTTTAAAAATGTATTTTAAAACTGTTTGTGTAAATTTATATATCTGTGTACACTCGTAAAGTTAAGTTTCCATAATAGCACAACATAATATGTTTTTTCATCTTATTAGGCCTTTAGTTTACAGCCATGGGCAAAAGTTTTGAGAATTGGTTTTCCGAAGATTTGCAGCTTCGGTGTTTAGACATTTCAGGTGTTACTATGGTGTACTGAGGGTAACATTAAGTGTCCAAAGGCTTTTATTGAAATTTACGTTTAAGTTTATGCAAGGAGTTTATTTTCAGTGTTGACACTATTTCAAGACCTCTACAATTGGCTTTGGCATGCTGTCCCATCAACCTCTGGGCCACAGATGGCTGCCCATTCTTGCCTGATCAATGATTGGTTTGTCACAATTTGTGGTTTTTTTTTTTTTTTTTGTTTAGGCTTGACACAGGCTGATTGTAGCACCAAACACTGAAAGGGTATTCGTCAGAGAAAATTATTTTACCCCAGCATTCCAATCCCTGTTCTTGTTTGCAGAATGTCTGTCCTTGATGTCTTTCCTGGAGGGAAGTGCATTTGCTGCCCTTTTCGACTCAAAAAGTCAAAAAGTCTTTGCCCCTCTGTTCATTCAGATACAATCACACCTGCCTGCTGCTATTCCTGAGCAAGCTGTGTACTGTTGGTCCCCTGATTCTGCAGCTAAATCAACTTTGAGATGGCCCTGGTGCTTGCTGGTTGCTCTTGGGCGCCCCAAGGCCGCCTTCATAACTACTGAACCTCTCTCTCCTTTAAAGTTCTTGATTTTAGATAAATGGTTGATTGAGGTGGAAGCTTAATAGCAGCGATTTATCCTTGCCTTTGAATCCCTTTTTGTGTAAAGCAATAACTGCAGGTGTTCTCTTGCAGGTAACCGTAGTTAACAGAGGGAGAACAATTATTTCAAGCACCATCCTCATTTTGAAAGATTCCAGTCTGCTGTTTTAACTCTATTAGCATGACCATTAGCATCTCCAGCACTATCCTTGTCAGTACTCACCTGGGTTAACAAGAGAATCACTAACATGTCAGCTGGTCAAGACTGGAGTTTTTTGTTTTGTTTCCCCCAATCTCCTCAAGTTCAACCTATATTCGATATCCTGTGGTCCCTATCTTTTATTTGTAAATTACTCAGTTGAAGCAATTGCCAATATGTTTCCAAGGAGGCAGTCCTATTTCTATGTGTTACCTACTACACAACTTAATTAACACTTGTGACCCTGCACTGTTTTCCACCAAAAAATTTTAACCCTTTTATTAAACTGCATTCCAGTCCTTTTGTGGCTGGGCTGAAATGCAGTGGAAATGTTGTATTTTGGATAAAGGCTCCTATTCAGCCTGCAATGCCGAAGTGCAGAAATTTCCATTCAGTGATTTCTGCATTTTTGCCCGGGAGCACTTGTGTGAGCCATTAAACTCTGACCGCTTTTTCAGAGCGGTAAACAAGCCATATATTGTTTCTTCCATGTTCGTACTGACTATGTATTGTTAATCAAGCACATTCCAATGTAAATTACTCTTATTGGATCTGTTATCTGTTTTTTTTTTCTTTTATATGGGTACAGAAGTGTTTGATGATATCCTGTAATTGTGTTCATTCTAGCATCCTGCAACTTTCAAAACCTGTGCAGTTCCTCTTTCCTGCCTGGAGTTTTGCTGTCTGCTTTGGATTTCCTACCGTGTTTCCCCGATTTTAAGACCTCCCCCAAAAATAAGACCTCCCCCAGATTTTGGATGCTGTTCCAAAATAAGCCCTCCCCCGAAAATAAGACCTATCCAAATTTTGAAATTTTCCGTTCAGGAAATCCCCCCTGATGTCCCCGTCCACCAGCCCTAACTCCCCTCACCTGCATGGTGTAGATACGGTCAGCAGTGGCTTCTACTGAAGCCGATTCTGCCGTACTCGCGGTACCAGTCATGCATTTCAAGCTGCGCATGATGTCGTTGCGCAGATCCCGCAGCTGCAGAACGGCTGTGGCGCAGTGCTGGAAAGTTCTGTGCTGTGTGTCCTGTTACCCTGATTTATCGCGATTCAGTAAGTTTATTAAGGAGCACTGGGGGCATGTTAATTTAGGAGCACTGGGGGAATGTCTATTAAAGTAAGCCCTCCCCCGAAAATAAGACCTATGGTCTTTTTTGTTGGTAAAAAATAAATAAGACTTATTATCGGGGAAACACGGTAGTAGTCTGGTCGGTATTGAGATACAGACCAGACTCTGCTGGAAACACCACAACAGAGAGCAATACCCCAAGCAGGAAAGGAAGTGCACAGATTTTGATAGGTGCAGATTAATAGAATTATCCTTGAATTTACAGCCAGGAGTGCTTAATGCCATGCAACAGGATGTGTATGTTTTGTGTCCAATCACAAGTGTATAATATAAATACTTTGCTTCTTTCTGTATTTTTCTTTCTCCCACATTTTTCGGTTACATGTTTTTTTTTTTTTTGTTTAAATACTCTTTTGCATTAGGAGTTATGTATATTTCCTATTTTACACACTCTAGAGCAGGGGGTGGGTTATAGATTTCTCATGGGACAATTTCGGCTTTTCAATTTTTTAACACTTCAGGTGTCACATCTAAACGGAATTATTTTGTACAGCATCTGACCATAGGAATAAAACATATTTTTCTTAATTTGGAATTACAGAATTATCAATATTGAGTTTTTATATTGAGCAGCATTTTTTGTAGACCGACTGCAGTGCTGGAAGACCAATTCTGCTTATTGGAGAATGCCACCTAGTAAGTGGTAATGCGTTGGTTAGTTCTATTTATGTGGGAGTGTGAATCAATAGCGGTCTTAACTAAAAAGTTGTACCTGCCCAGTAGGCTGATTTTAAATGCTCTATTTTGAACCACAATGGAATACTGCATGGTAATTTAAATATCGATAGTGTGTATAGCACTTTTATTTTTTTCCTGAATAGTTGGGGGGGGGGTTGTTAGAGGCATAAATATCTAATCTCTTTGTAAAATGTACAGCTTGTAGCTGTAAATAGAGAGCCCGTTTGGTCAATAGTGATGTGACACCTATAGTGCATTGTCAGGTTTGTGTAAAGTTACATGACTGTGTTTGTTTTTACACCAGGTAGTACGTTGTAAATAATTCAGTGCAAATGCCAGGATGTGTAATTTAGAAAAGATTTCCTATTTTTTTTCCTATTTTTAGTATGTGATTGGTCTAGTTTACAAATAGCATGATTTTCTCCGGGTAGCTAATACAACAGCAGTGTTGTCTAACAAGTGATACGTAATACTTTTGATCATTGTTTTTTGACTACTACAATGGCAGTTTTCTATGTTAACAAAAACATTGGTTGCACTCTGACAATTGTATATGCAATTTGGCATCACAGTGGCAGGATTCTGGTAGGTGTAGGGTTCATTTTGTACTCTAATAAAGTCCTTGAGAAAGATTTGAGGTTATTTGTATTTCCATGCACATCCAAATACAGTTAAGTGTAAAAACCAAATACACAATTATATTTTGTGTTTTTTGTATTTTTTTGGCTGTCTCTTATCCTCTCCAAGTAAACTTAAACTGTACAAGAAGAACCTATTTGCAGCTCAGTCTGGTTCATTTAGGTTTGTGGTTATACCATGCCAAGGAAAAGAGCCTGGTATGTCGGGGAAACTCCTCAGTCTGGAATGGATGAAATGGCCCTTACTGAACAAGTCTATTAGTCTCTACAATGAGGGATTATTTATAAATAGAAGATGTTAAAAATCACTGCCAATTGTCCAAAAACAAATGGCCCAGCCATGTTACCCAATTTCAGGCTGTGCTACTCTTAGATATTTTAAAGAATGCTACATTTGGTGGTCAAGAGGCCAAGCTGTTATCCGTACATATTAAACAGGATGCATGGTGATTTTTTTTCCATAGCATATGGATCTAAAGACACACTGTAGTGTACATCATATATTTCCTGAGGCAAAGTTCTACAGGCCTCAGTCTCCTAGCAGCTAACCCTGTGATTTTCTTAGAAACCCAAGTTTTGTGGGTCATAAGTTATTCTAAAGAAGTCAAGGACCAAAATAAAACTTCAGAATGTTTTTAGGTATTAAGAGATTTATGTAGAACAGTGTTTTCTGAACAGATGAGTACAAGATGGAGGAGTTTGGTCTTAATGCACGGTGCCATGTTTAATAGAAAAAAACAAGCACTGCATATTACCACAAGAATCTTGTACCGATAGTTAAGAGCTGCATGGAGGGATTGTCTTGGATCATTCTGCAGCCATTGGACACATTGTAATCCTTTAGTACATAATGTACTCCTCTCCATAACCACCTATTCTGCTGCAAAATGTGAAGCCATCTGTCCAACTGAAGCTTGGATAAAACGAGATCATGTCCCAAGATAATGATCCACAGCAAACCAAGCCTTCAACTAAAAGGCTGACTAGCCAAAATCTGATTAACCTAACCAGTGATGCAGGGAAGATTGGACCAAAAGGGTCCGTATACTGACCTCAGAATCCCGACTGCCTCCACTCCAATAGGGGGGCAAGCGCAAAGAATCCCCTTTGCAGGCTTGCCACGCTGCACTGGCCCTAGGTTCTATGCTACCTCCTATGGAGGTCATGGACATTCAATATCCTGACTGTTGGGCTGTTCTCTGGACAAAATCACTCCTAAGTAATTGCTGCTAAATGTTTTCGTTGGCTTGTTTTGTGTTCTTTCAAATTCTGAAATTGAGAAGGACCATATATCCTGAAATGTAAAATAAATGTACTTATTTAGTATGATTGTTATTCTTTACTGTACTTCAAGAGACTGTTTATTCGGGGTTCATTGTGTTCTATAATGGCATCTGACCCTATGACCTATTTTAAAGCATGAATATCAGTTACTTAGGGTTATATAATTGGTAAAGGTCAGTTTGTATAGACTTTAAATTCATGTGTTTCACGGGTTTAAAAGTAAATTTATGTAACAAATTTTAAATGTATTTTATATGCTAATGTGCTTTTAAGACCTAGAAACCAAAACTTTTATTTAAAACAATTTGAAATCTCAACATTGAGGTTGCTCTAGCTTGGCAGCTCTAAGTTTAGGCATATTTAAGTACCCATTATGTGTCTTTCTTTTTACTAGTTCATTATAGGACCCACATTGGGGTTAAGATAGGTTTAGGGTGTGGCTGGAAGGCTCTAAATGTGGCACACTCTTTTACATTCTATTTAACATAGAATTACCTATCTTACCAATAATATCATTAATACTATACACAATATTTTATTTCCATTCATCACTTTCTATACATAGCTCTGACTTCTTAACACTAGTCTTTTTCACTGGTGGGCTGCTCTGGGCTTTCTGGCTTAAGCTGATTTTTGGGGTGTCACACCCGGCACCTACTTATAGCTATAAGGACTTCCAAGAAACCTTGCTGATTGGCTTGGGGCTTTCCATAGATTTGCAAATATATGTAATAAATATTATTATTATTTCTATTGTCACATAGATTTCAATCTGGTTATAGATATCATAGTGTTCTTACTGAGGAAACGGTGTGCTTTTTTTTTTTTTTCCCAAGATTACCCCTCCCTTTCAAGCACCTGAGTAATATCTCTAAACTTATTGAGTGTCTACCAGTATATATGACTTAATTATTAGTTATACCACTATTTGACTGCCACAATCACAAAGCAGACAAGCTGACCAGCTGGTTTCAATCATTTTACTTTAGTTGTTGTTTATTGATGAAATATGAGATTCATATTGAGCCTGCAAAAGTGGTGTTTACACAATGATCAGACAATGCCTATGGAATTCATAGCTTCTGTGTGCCACGAAAACACCCTGCACCTGTACATCACTAGCATCTGTTGATGCAACCTAGCACTTATTGATCCACGGCAGGCTCAAGCAGCCTTTCACCCTATACTGCTTAAACTATCAGATAAATGCTAGGAGTTGCCATTCATCAGATCATCTGAAGGTTTTCTTGACGTCTACTGTTTTGAGTGTTTTAGGCCAATACCGAGGCAGATTTAGACCTCATGGGGAATTAGGCAAGATACTGGTTTGGGGCCCTCCTCCCTTCCACAGCGATGCGCTGTCCCGCATGTCACTATTGCCTGACTATATCTTGACTGCATGCCCAGGGCCGCCGAGAGGGGGTACTAATCGCCCTGGCTTGCTGGAGGGTCCGGTGGGATGCCCTGGTCCAACCCCCTCCATCCCTCCTGGGCAGCAGCGCACACATTCAGCATGTGCTGCGCTGACAGCAGGCTCAGCATGAGCATCTCACTGACAGCGTGAGAGCTCATGCTGAGCCTGCTGTCAGCGCAGCGCATGCTGTAGGTTTGTGCTGCTGATGGGGTGGGGGGGATTGTGACTCCCCCCTCGACTTAAGTAGTTTTGTTCACTCTTCCCATATTATTTTTGGGGGCGTGGTTGCTGCTGCTGAAGGGGTGGGGGAGATAGTGACACTCCCCCTCAACTTTAGTTTTTTTTTTTCACTCTCCTCATATTAATTTTGGGGGCGTAGCTTAATTGCGGGAGGTGACCATGCCTCCCACGATTAGGTCATGTCCCCAATTTTATTGGGGCCCGGCATACCTCTCGGCGGCCCTGTGCATGCCAGTGTGTTCTCATCAGAGACCACTGGACAGCACGGATTGTTCAGCACACATTGCGGGTGTGCAACGATGCTTGATCACATTGCTCAGTACAGGCTCCCTCGTCACTCTGTATGTACAGAGCTTATGCTCTATTCCATCAGCTGAATATGCAGGTCTATGGAGCCAATGACCTGCATGAGGAGCGGCTGCATGTAACACTGAACGATATCTGTAACAATATCTTTCAGTATCTATGCACTAAATTGTTCACGCAGTGCTGTGGTTTGTCAATGTGTGTTCAGGGCTTTATTTCTCTGGCAAGACTGCTACGTCTCTGGGCCATGCCCAGTTTTTACACCGGACTGATGAGGTGTGTATGTACACCAGCAGGGACGGCACTCCAGAAGTACCAAATTCAAAGATAGTTATGCACAACCTGAAGGTAAATATGTAGTAACACATGGTGGCACTCAAGCAGGCCTGTAATATGGCAAATGGAACTCCCCTAACAGTTATTGGGCGGAATGCTCGAACACGAAAATGCGATGTAAACCCTGTTATCGTTAGTTACAGCATTTTTGTTTTCTCTAAACCCCCCCCCCCCATCAGAGCAGTGCTGCAGAGAGAATCACCAACTTAAGCTGGTGATACCCTGTAAAAGCCTATGGGCTTCTCTCTGCAGTGCTGTGTGAGGGATCAGTCATGGATCCCTCCCAACATTCCCCGCAGTCGGTGCAATCACTCAGTGGTTGTGCAGAGGGACTACCGGGTCTCATACCAGGAAGTCCAGGGACAGTGGTGTGGTAAAGGAGTCCGACAGTCGGGATCCTGGCAGTCATAAGCCCGACTGGCCGGACCCAGACAGCATAGTGAGCGCAACTAAGCCCCTTGCAGGCTCGCCACGCTGCGGGCACGAGCGAGCCACCTATTCTATTCTCCCTCTATGGGGGTCGTGGACCCCCACGAGGGAAAATAAATAGCGGGTGGCCGTCGGGATCCCGACGTCGGGTAAATGCCTGTCGGGATCCCGACATCGGGTAAATGCCTGTCGGGATCCCGTCCGACACCCCAGGGACAGCCCTGCATCGCAAGAGCTGTTCTTTGCTTTTACTAATCACATGTTACAGCAGGCATGTCCAAACTGTGGCACTCCAGCTGTTGTGAAACTACACATCCCAGCATGCCTTGCCATAGTTTTAGCATTCCCTTATATCAAAACTGTGGCATGATGGGACTTGTAGTTTCACAACAGCTGGAGGGCCATAGTTTGGACATGCCTGTGTTACAGCATATGCGATTTAGTACTGATGTGGAGGGGGGCGGCAGATGTTAGAGCATCCCGCCCTGTGATGTTGAAAATGCCAGCGTTGTTCCATTTGCTGTATTACAAGCCCACTTGATTGCCACAATGTGCTGCTGTATGTGTGTTTGTATATATGTATATGTATGTATATGTATATATATTTTATGTATATGTATATATATTATGTGTGTATATATAATATGTATATTATGTGTGTGTGTGTGTGTGTGTGTGTATATGTATATATATATATATATATATATATATATATATATATATATATATATATATATATATATATATATATATATATATATATATATATATATATATATATATATATATATAGTGTGTATGTATATATATATATATATATATATATATATATATATATATATATATGTGTGTATATGTATGTGTGTTTTTGTATATTTTTAAATCATATGTTGAAAAAATACCAGTAGTATCCTAAATGGAAATTAACTTTTATTCACAAACTAATTTAATTATTCACTTTATTGAATCACGTAATCTGATTGGTATAATATTCTTGATGGCACATTGGTAGTTTAAAGTTTCTGCCGAATGAATGAGTGTTGCAAGAGCTGTTCTGCGAATGGCCGATCCTCCTGGTCCCTGTCAATCATACAGCAAATGGTTAGTCACATTTGTCATTTTATTTTGTATTGAGATCACAAGATTTACACAAAATTAGGATAAACTTCTGTATATAGCCCAGAACAAGCTAAATGTTCACTGAGAAGACCAAACCAGTGTAAAGGGGTGTACACATGACGTCATTCATTTAACCGATTTTGACAACATCATCAAAATTGGTTAGAAGGACTGCCTAAATTGCCCGATGTATACACAACGGTCGATAGTGATGCGCAACGTCTATATCGCCTGGCCAAATAGACAATTCAGGCAAGAATATTCTTGCTACACTGTGTGGTTGGCGGGGCTGGCAGGATGTGTTTAGCTGTCTCTCTGACTGCTTAACTGCATCTTGATAGACACAGGGCTCAGCCGAAATCGCCAGGGCTGAGTGTCCTGTATACACGGCTTAAGTAGCACAAATCTGTCATAGTAGGGGGAAGTAAGGAAGGTATAGGAGTGTGTTAGTCTGCTATATAAAAGGGGTAATACAGAAGTGTTTTTCTTTTCAGCCTTTCTTGTCACATAAGTAGTATAGCTTGGAAAGCGCTCTACTACTGGAGTCCTGTAGAAATGCACCCCGCCACCTAACCTAAGGGTAGCTACAGCTTTGCTCCTTTTATAAAGACCCTACTTTTGAAGTTATAACGTCTGATCCGAACATAGTGTTTGGAATGCAGATGTTGTTTATAGCTTAAATTTTTAATTATCATATATTGTAACCTAATGGACTTGGATCCCTACCCCCTCCAAAAATAGTTTTCATTGTCCAAATGTTCTTGTTGCAGTCTCTTATGCATTCCAGTGTGTGAACTACACATATAAATCCCAGAACTAAATAACATTAACCCTATAGCACATCGTGGAAATAAAATACCCCAAAGAAACCTGAAATTTGCTGCCTTCCAAAATTATGTAGGTGTTCTGGTGTTAGTTATTCTTTAAAAACTAGATGATCCTTATTGCGGTTTATTGGAGCCTTTAAATATCTAAGTAGTTCAATAAGGATTACTTTTTCTTAAATTTAAACTGGCATCGTTAATCCAATTCAGATTGGGCCGTCTAAGTGGTCATATTTGTTAGGCCCAGTTTGGTCTATAACAGACAAGATGACATACAGTACAATTGGCAATTATGTGATTTCGCTTCATCAATAGATTATTGACCGATTTGCGTTTCTGCTAAAATTAGAATTTCTTGCAAAAAAATTAGCAGAATTTTTTTTTTTTTTTTTTTATAAATATATTTTTTTCTATGTTTTTTACTTCTGCAACTGTTATGTGCTTTTACTATTATGGTTTTGGTTATATTAACAATTATGTAGTGAATTATTCTATTTGGTCAGTTTAATGGATAAATGCTTTATGGAAATATTGTAATAGCAATTGGCCAATATCTAATTGTTCTCATTTTTATGATTATGTGCACTTATCAAAAGGCTTTGTGTTGTGCTGGTGTTTTAGAAGGGAAAAAAATGTAAATTGTGCCACCCTTTTTTATTTTCTAAAAATCAAAGATTTCTAAGATTGTGCCAATTTTGTGATGGATGAGCCTGATAGTCAACTATTGTGGGTTCCATTAATGTTCACCCTTTGTGCAGCCAAATGTTACTACTTAATTTGCTGTAAATATGGGGAAGGTTCACTTAAAGGGCCAGCCCAGAGGCATCCATACAGACTAAAGCTGTGTACACATGGTGCGATTCTGGCTATCGATTTTGGCTATAGTCAAAATCGAATAGAAAGTTAGTCAGACAGTATTCAGCCACGTTCAAAGCTGATGAATGCCCCCATTTCGTCAGTATTATGCAATGTAGTAGAACCAAAGAGAGCGCACATATACCAGTAATTATATTTATTTATTACTAAAATGCAATCAATTAAAAATACATTTAATAGCACACAACCTTGAAAAAAGCAGTTTTATACTTTGTTAAAACCCCTCGGCAATGTCCTTATATTTAATTGTCCAAGCTCATTAGGGACGGATAATATCTAATTTCTTTCTCCAAAAAGTAGGAGAGTATCCACTTCCCACTGCATTACTACTGTATGTGTCCTTTTCAATAATGTCAGTAAGACAGTGGACAGATTATCGCCGGTTTGTTTAAGCAGATTGAATAGTTCAGATGGGCGTGAATGTACCTGTATTTCCACAAGAGTGGACAGTGTGACTGTCTCAGGTGAAGACCCGAAGCTTACCGGGTCCTGTTTCAAATCCCAGCACTGATTAACCAAGGCGCCGGCTGCAGTCACGGACTTCGGTGCCGAACGTCAAGACAGATGATGGGCGCCGGCTTTAGATGACTCTCTCCGTGCTCCGTCTGCAGCAGGCTGCCCTTGAAAAGGACACATAGTAATGTAGTGTGAAGTGGATACTATCCTACTTTTTGGAGAAAGAACTGAGATATTATCCGTCCCTAATGAGCTTGGACAATTAAATATAAATTAAATATAAAAGTATAAAACTGCTTTTTTCAAGGTTGTGTGCTATTAAATGTATTTTTAATTGATTGCATTTTAGTAATAAATATAATTACTGCTAAATGTGCGCTCTTTGGTTCTACTACATTGCATAATTTTCTATTTGATACTGACTAAATGGGGGCATTCATTGGCTTTGAACTTGGCTGAATACTGTCTGACTAACTTTCTATTCGATTTTGACTATAGCCAAAATCGATAGCCAGAATCGCACCATGTGTGCATATTTTTTTTACTTCCAGTGTCATCTCTGGGAGCAGCACAAATATGCCAGGTTGAATTATAGAGCCCTCTACAGGATTTAATTATTCAATTTACATATAGATTATGATTATAATCTTTTGCGCCTGATTTGTATTTTTTACTCTTGTGTTTTAAATAGTAAATTAGACTGTGCTGGCAAGACTGTAGTATGTATTTGGCCTAGGGTCAGAAAGCAAGATAGTCTAAATCTAAAGTGCAGTTAGCCAAAATCATATAGTCAAAATTGGCCATGAGCCAACATCAGGGTAGAGAACTGCACTATAAAGCCAGCTAATAGGCCCATGGTGATAATGGGTGACCCAACGTATACAAACTTTGTTATGGGTAAAACATATGTTTAATCCTAATCTGGCCCCTACCATTGCAGCCTGAAGTGTTCGCTTCAACTCCATAAGTGTGTCTGTGTTTTATAGAAATTAACTGATAAACCATTTTATTCCTTTTTGTATTTTTTGTTTACTTATGTTATGGGGCAAACTCTATTCAATATGTTTAATGTGTTATTTGAGCAGATACGAAGAGGTGGAATGTATTATTGCAAAATACATTCCGTCCTACAGCCCAACGATACTAATCACACATGTATTAGCATATGCGATAAGTATCGCGAAGGACCGCTCTTGCAAAAACAGCTGCCCTTTGAGAAGCCTATTGCTGTGGATGGCTGCAGGGACTCCCAGGCTCCTCTTCTCCCTGTACACAGAAAGGGAAGTACTGTTAATAGGGAGGAGGAGAAGGTCACTGGGTCTGAGCAGCACACCAGCAGGCTGCCCGAATAGCAAGTAAGGGGGGCTGGTGGGGGATGCATCTAGCCCATGGGCTTCTATAGGGTAACGCAAGAAAAATCTGGCATTACAGTCTACACTGAAAATGCAACGTTCCTACGTTGATACATTTGAAAATGCTGTAAAAACCCAGAGAACAGGGTTTTTACTGCAGTTTTCTTTGCTACAGCCCAGCCTCTGGCTATTGCTTTTCATTGTGGTGATGCTGCTATATCAATCCTTTTGTTTATTGCTTGTTTCTTTTCACAGGTTATCTTGAAGTATTTGAACCCCAGTCCGTAATGGTGCTTCCTCCTCAGTAATTCATGTAAGTATAAAATACATAAACTCAGTACGCCAATTATTTGAAGCAGGGCCGGATTAAGCCTTCGGGGGGCCCGGGTCACTTTAGATAGTGGGCCCCTTTGCACTTGTCATTACTGGCCGCAAACTGCATGGGAGTATTACATTTTCAAAAGCCAGAGTAAAGGCAGTATAAACTTGGTCAATGGGTAACTGCAAGAGGGGGGCCAGCCTCGTCTGATTATAAACCTTCCCATGACGAGGCTGCTTTTTTAAATTCATGCCGACCACAGGAGGCCCCTAGCTAGAGGCGGGCCCAGTGGTACTGACCCCCTGTGCTCCCCTTAATCCAGACCTGATTAGAAGATCCTCTTTGCTACAGATATGTCCTCATACATGTTTTGCTGCAGTTATGCCAAACAGACTTTTGACACCCAGGCCACATGATAATTTGTTTAATTGCCAAATATGTATCTTATTTGCAGAGTAATGTGACTAGGACTCATAAGGAGACTGTGCTCAGGGGCATCACTTGCCCCTATGACACTCGATGCATCACTCTCCATGCACCTTGAAAAGGGACATGGCTTTGCAGAGGGACAGGGTCTTATGGTCCAAAACCCTATTTCAGGAGATGTGGGCAGCCCCAGAAGAATTGACATGAGCCTGGTGCGGCACGTAATGTTTCAGTGCTCCTGCCACTGATCATGATCCAACACTGTCACCCATCAGTTGGTGACACTTTGGTTCGATCGACAACCACTTCTGATGCCACATCTGCAGATTAATTTGATATGTCTCTTGTATAAGTGGCCTCCTCCTCCACCCAACCCCAAGTTCACACTATGTAAGAAAGAGGCAGAGTGTGACAGGTAAAACAGTGGGTGATGGGAAGAGGATGACAAGGGCATTAGTCGGCCCCTTAGTCCTCAGGGGCCCTGGGGCGCTGCACCTGCTTCACCGTGGTAGTTTCACCTCTGACTTGTATATCTATGTGCAACTGATGCTAGGTATATACTGGCAGATATATTAGGTGATCGATTGATTTTATTTTGCAATTGCCCACTGTGTACCAGCGATATGTCTGACAAGCGTCATTCCGACATGTCTCATCATGCTGTGTGTACAGTCAATCCGCTGACTGTACGCACACCAGTACCATGAGCTGGCGGTGATTTACAGTGTTTGCCCACCCAGTTATGTTGTCAGTCATAACTGGCATGGCAGTGTGTATGGAGAACACGCCGTCTGATCAGTCTAGTGATGTATCTGCCGCCATATGTTGCAATATTACAGTACATTTAGTTATCATAGGAAGGTTTTCCTTAATTGTAGACTTGTTGATTCTGCCACTTTTTTTTTTTGGGGGGGGGGGGGGGGGGGGGGCATTGAAAGTCCTGAGGCTGGTGAATTGCTACAGCAGCAAGGAGATGTCCGGCAGCTTGTGTCATGTGACGTTGTCATGGCCCGCTGGCTCCCATTGGTTAGACCAGTGGTTCCCAACACTGGTCCTCAAGTATCCCCAACAGTACACGTTTTACAGGTCTCCACACAGAATCCAAAGTGACATAAGTAGCTCCACCTGTGGATCTTTAAAAATGTGTCTGAATAATGACTGCACCTGCTGGGTGACCTGGAAAACGTGCACTGTTGGGGGTACTTGAGGACCAGAGTTGGGAACCACTGGGTTGGACTATACACAGAGCCTATTGGCTGCTGTGTATAGATTGGGTTTGTGGTGGGGGCACAAAGATTTTTGGCAGGCGGAGCAAAATGTTACGCCACTGCTTGTTGCTGTAAACACAGTAGACATACATTTTGTTGAAGTTGCTAACCATCTCTAATTTTGGAGGTTCTCAATATTTGTCCGCGGAAATAACGTTTTTTTAAATCTGTATATTTTTTCCCAGTTTTTAAAATACAAAATATTTTTCTTATCTATATCTAGTTTTCCTTAATGTCTAGTATTGCCATACAGCTCTGAAAGTTGCATGCTGTTTGTCTTATGGACATCTGATTTTTGACCTACCTCCCCACTGGCCACGCTATGCTCTCCCCGATTCTCCTTGCCCATCCTCATTGCCTTGCTTCATCCTTTATTCTGCTTTCAGGTTCACTTTACACATAAAAGTCCCTTGTACTAGTTTGCCACTTTTTTTTGTCTAAAAATTGGCAGCACATCCTTTATCTAATCTCTCATTATCTCCTACCTGACTATTGCAACTTCATGCTATTTGACCACCTCCTTTTGCCAGAGGTGGAACGATCATTGGTCATCCACTGTTTTTCCCGGTCTCACACTGCCTCTCCCTGTCACCCACTGCCATGTTGCATATTGTGAAGTTGGGTTGGGGATTAGAAGGGGGGGGGTCCAAATTTTATTTTTGCACCTGGGCTCACCACCCACAAGTTCCGCTACGGCATTCTGCCTTTCTGTCTCACAACTCCATATATGCCATTGCCACACGAATTGCATTTAAAGTAATTATCTCCCTCATTCATCTCTGATTTTGTACCATGCACTCTTTTTTTAAATCTGCCTTCGGTGCTCCCATCTGATTCTCTCTAGCCGCCTGATCAGACGTTTCCAAACTTTAAATATTTCAACCTCAAGCTAAACCTAATGCTTCACTATAGTTATTATTCCATCACCTGTTCCTACTCTGCCAGTGTACTACTGGCGGATCATAGTCCCATTTTGACTCTAAAAGAATGTAGCCTGAATAGTCTCCGCATTGCCATTTAGACTCTGAGCAGATTCCTCTGTCCTGTCATGTCTGTACCGCCTTAAGTAACTCCATTTTTACCTATTTTGCATATGTGCGTGATTGGTATTTTGTATTTGCGATTTTGCCTGCTGCAGTGTACTGATGATTGCAGTTCTCTGTAAAAAGTTCACTGGGGTTGAGAACGGACTGCCCATGATAATTCAGGTTTTCCCAAACTTTGGTCTTCAAAACACTCTAAAAGTCCAGGTTTTAAGGCTGTCCATGTGTGTGCATAGATTGTATAATCAAACGGACTGCGGTACTGTCACCTGTGCATAAGGCTTTCCCTTGGAACCTGGACTATTAAGGCCCATGTTTGGGAACCATTGCTATTTATGCATATCATTTATACTATCTTTACAGTACATACCTGGTTAAACACAGATCAACAAAGCTTCTTGCTCGCTTAGAGAAATGACCTGGGAGTGTCGGCATGAGTCCCTGCTTTTTACCAATATAGAACATGGCCGCCAGCTTATGCATGTGAGCTAGGGGTGGTTTCCCGGTTGCCATTTCAAATACTGTGCAACCAATACTCCAAATGTCTGATTTCTCCCCATGTCCAGATTCGCAGATTACTTCCGGAGCCATCCAGTATGGTGTACCGTGCATTGATGTTAACATCTCCCATTGGGTCCCATTCATGCTCAGACCATTAAGTCGTTTTGCACAACCAAAGTCAATCAGCTTGATCACCCCATTTGGCATCAGCATTACATTATTGCCCTTGATGTCTCTGTGAACTACTCTGTTTTTGTGCAGGTAGGCAATGCCTTGCAAAATGTGATTTGTATATTTGCTAATGATGCTCTCTTGCAGTGGCCCAAAATGTTTCAAAATGCTGGAAATTGAACCGCCAGGTACAAATTCCATAAAAATTGTCACCACTGTGTCTTGGAGGCATGTCCCCAAGTAACCAACAATATTTTCGTGTTCCAGTGTTTTCAGTAAGTCCACCTCCTCTTGTAGCTTTTTGTACTCCTTCTCAGCCACCTCAGGGTCTGACCCATGTAACATCACCTGCTTAGCTGCAATCAGCTCTCCTTGACTTGTGAGACCTCGATACACCTACAGTACAACAAGATGGGGGTTTTAAATATTGCTTGTATTAACTGCATAAACTATTGAAATGGATGTATAAATTATTTGCGTCCCCTGCTAGTTAGGTTGCCTCCCTCAATAAGCCAACTTCAGTGGAGCATGTGAGAAGAAACCGTTACTGAGATACCTCCTTCTGCCACATGAACATTTACAGATTGTACTCGAGATCCAGCATCCTTCTGCCTATGCTGGAATGGCTTTTGCCTATTTACACACAGAGAGAGACTTAGTTCTGGACATTGCTGTGGGCACTACCAGCAGAACTAATGGGAGTGGCATATTGAATGGGGGAGGCAAGTCTAACTAGCAACAGCACTTGTACAAAAGTTTACAATGTAAGGTTTACAGAGTTGGGTTACAGGCTAGTGTTCCAGCAGGTTTTTAGGGGATTTTAACTGGGCAACATCTGATGCTTTAGGTACTGTTGTTCCACCCACTGTTTCAATTGTAACTGTGGGCAGATTTATTAAGCTCGGTGAAGTGATAATGTGGCTGGTATTTTACCACCGGCCAATCCGCTCCTAACTCTGAAGTTACAGGCTTGGTTTGAAAAATGTGAGGTAGCAGCTGATTGGCCGGTGATGAGGACCAGATACTTAAGCACTTCACCGTGCTTTAATAAATCAGAAAACAATGATGGTCTCCAAATGAATTTAAACTAATGCTGCTTTCCCACTGTCTAAACAGGTAATGACCTGGTATTTGTAAACGGGTCTTTAAACGGTAAGAGCCGTAAAGACCCTTTCCCACTGCAGCTCTTAAATGGTAAATTGCCGTTTAAATACCGTTTGTCACATTCACATTGTACCCGTTTAAACCACAAAGCAACCCATTTAAACCCATAGTAAACATGGGCTGTCATATTAAAATAGACTTTTCTTGCCCCACAGGATGTGGTGTGTACAGTCATCAGCCAATCATATTATTAACCTTTATTATTATTACTAAATACCGTTTAAGACCCTTTCCCACTGCCCAAAAAAAAAATGGCTCTTAAACGGGTAAAACACTGCTTTTTACCCGTTTAATAAATACCGGTATTTGTTAAACGGGTAAAGCAACCTGGAACTTTCCCACTGCAGCTCTACCCGTTTAAAAAGGCTAAAAAAAGGCAATTTACCATTTAAGAGCTGCAGTGGGAAAGGGGTATTAGCTTCTGAGTGTTCAGTAAATTATACACACAATGCAGAGGGTAGAGCTGCTACAAGTGCCAGGGATGGGCCCTGGCAGTACATCTGCAACCCCCCCGCCCCACCCATTGAGTTTATGTAGTAACTGAATTTACCGTTCCATAGGCACCTTTTCCCAATACTTCTCCCTTGATCCAAAAGATTGAATTGTCATTGTTGCTCAGTTCCGAATGATTTTCAGTCTGGTTTGAATTATTAGTACTTGTCTTAATGTCTTCAAGACTTTGGTTTCTGCTGAACTGAAGAGACAAAGATGATGAGCAAATGATGTTTAAGAATAAAAGCTAGCACTGTGACTTGTGGTGTTGCCATGATGAGTATCTGCTCTTGGGGGCATATATTGGAGAAGTAGGGGCTTTCAGTTGAATCACAATGATGCTAAAAAGCACAAATGAGGCCACGGGCCTAGTCCAAGGCCAAAACGGTCCTACACCGTCGTTTCCAGGCCACATGGGCTGCCATAGTAGTACTATATCAGGTGATGGCAAATATATGCAAATTGTTCTGCACAATACAAGAATTAAAATGCAAGTTTATTTTCATTCTTTGGAATCCAATACATGCCTGCTACTGACCTGAGTTATGGTGGCGTTTGACATTTTTCTGAATGTCCTTTTAAGTGTGATTGGCTATCAACATGACTGTATTGCTTTTGATTTGGTAGCACACTAAATATATTTGACATTTTATATTTTTTCTCTCCCTAGCTGTCTTCTAACAAAGAAGGCAATGATCATCTCACCATACTATTGGATGGAATGCAAAGAGACTAGAACACTAACTCACAACAGGATGTACTAATCAATCCCTAAAATGCTACACAAAATCCGTCATGAGCAAACTGACTATTGGATTTTTAATTTTTTTGTTTTTTATCAAGTCGTTAAGTCCAAAGAAGAAAAATGTTATGTGGCTGTTCATTTTTACGTGTTTTTTTATTTTTTTTGGGAGGGGTGGGACTATTTCATGGAACAGAAAATATTGTTGCTTTAAGGTAGATTGGATAAGAACAAAATATCGGTTGTCGATTTGCAAAAGAAGATGGTCTTTCTACAAAGCTGTCTGTAATAGCACAAGGGCCAACTCAGGATATTTGCTGTAATATTTAAAACATGGCTGATAAAAGATTAACCGATGGAAATGTGTTGATTATTATGTTGTGCAAGTGCACCCCTAGACCTGTATACCTGTTTGTTATGCTATGTTACAATTCTGTGACCACCAACTAAGTGACCTTCTTGGCAGCTGGATCTTCCTGATAATAAAGGAGGAAAAGTTGTCAATCAAGTTTTTAGTTTTCCTCATTCCAGGCCTCCGGACTATGATAGTCTTTTCCAAACAAATAATTAAACTATGCCTTCCCTTTACTACTCTGGAACCAAATGTTACTGTAGGGAAAATTATAATTGGAGAAAAAGACTACAGCCAACCCTAGATAAGGGTGGGGTCTATAGGGGGCGCTCTGTGTGGGTGGCCTCTCAGCAGCTGCTGTAGACAGGTTAGTTACTCCTGTATAATGTTAGACACGAATAAAGAAGGAAAAATGCAGCACTAAACAAACAATAATTAAAAAAATGTATGATCCTTACAGTAGATTTAATAGAGTAAAAATGACACATAAATAACACACATAAAAAATGATGACAAAAGCATTAAGGGTGAGAAGCCTACTTCCACACTATAGCAGCAAAATTGGAGAGTCCGTTCCTAGTAATGCCCAGAATAATAGAATATGATGAAGAAATAGTTACCGCTCCTGATTGAGTATAATGGATATGATTATTAGAGTGTCCAAGTGGTTGGTCCCAGATGGCACCAATTACCGGAATCCACTGGAGAATGAGGACAGCTGAGTAGAATGTCCTATGTGTCCAAGAGATGGTGCTTAGAGAGCGGTAATTTGAAGAATTTTTGGTGTTCCAATGATGGAAATGAGGGAACAAGATGAGGGCTGAATCCTGCTTGGCTGGTTCGGACTGCGATCCAAAGTAGGTGGCGGCAAGTGGGCAACAGCAAAACTGATGCGTTTCACTGCTTTATCAAAGGTACCTTTGATAAAGCTGCCAAGTGCAGCGAAATGCGTCAGTAGTGCTGGTGCCCACTTGCCGCCACCTTCTTTGGATCGCAGTGCGAACCAGCCCAGCAGGATTCAGACCTCATCTTGTTTCCACCATTGGGACACCAAAAATTCTTCAAATTACCGCTCTCCAAGCACCATCTCTTGGACACAAAGGACATTCTACTCAGCTCTCTTCCATCTCCAGTGGATTCCGGTAATTGGTGCCATCTGGGACCGACCACTTGGACATATGGACGCTCTAATTATCATATCCATTATACTCAGAGCGGTAACTGTTTCTTCATCATATTCTATTATTCTGGGCAGGGCCGGCGCTACCCACTCAGCAGCTACTGCAAAGCAGGGAGACTCCATGCTGAAAAGGCGCGGTCTCCCTCCCTGCTATGCTAAAGCTGCCTCAGTCCTCACTGTCACTGCCTCCTGCACGCCGCCCGCAGCGCCTGTCTGACAGCGGGCGGCAGTATGGAGAGGCTGAGCAGCTCCCTGCACCGCGCACACACTGTCCTCCTCCTGCGACCTGCCCCCTCTTCCTCACAGACTTTTGCGCTGAGGCATGTAGCGCTGTCTGTGAATGCCTGGATGACATGTCATGTCCGGTTCCGCCCCCCACCCATTGCTCCCTGCGCCTGTCAGCTGTCAATAAAATGACTAACAAGCAGCAGCGCAACCTCCCCTTCCTTCCCTCTTCTCAGTGTGCTGTGCCAGTCCTCAACACTCCGCCCCCTCTATCTCCCCTCTTCTTCCATCTCCTCCTCCTCTCCTCTCCTTTCCCCCTCAGTCACGAGTGCTGCACATACTTTTTGTACAGCTTTTGGATCGCATCGCACACACATTGCATGCATGCTGTGCAATGCGTTGCGATCTAGCCCATAACTTATGCGATTCTCGCAGCGTGGATGGACACCTTTAGTGCCTGCCATATTTTGCGGACACAGCGCTGAGATGGTGCATGCATACATGTACATGCACCAGAGATCCTCAATAGGATCGCATGTTGCATACACTCCCACAATCGGGCTGCAGCTTGTTGCAATGGCAATGTGAAAGGGCGCAAAATGTATGGTTTGCTGGAGGGCGCCGGACACCCTAGCACCGGCCCTGATTCTGGGCATTACTAGGAAAGGACTCTCCAATTTTGCTGCTATATTGTGGAAGTAGGCTTCTCACCCTTAATGCTTTTATCATAATTTTTTGTGTTATTTTTACTCTATTGAATCTACTGTAAGGAGCATCCAATTTTTTCTTTTATTATTGTTTGTTTAGCGCTGCATTTTTGCTTTTTTCGTGTCTAAAATTATAATTGCCAAAGGATAATTTGAGTTCACACCATTGTCCTTTTTCTGTCTATTTTTTTGTTATTTCTGTCTAAGTGTTGCGTATTGAACACTATGGAGTCATTTGTAATAACTTGGAGGCATCGTCGAGTCAGGCCAATGTTTTTAAGTACAGGAGCAATCCTTTTAAAGGCCAACCTGGGTTTGTTTTACCTTTTATAAAGGATTGTCACTACATTGCACAGACTTTTCCGAATTCTAGCGATGCATAAAAGGTACAGTCTATTATCGTGATGGCTAACCTATGACACGCGTGACATGCCAAGGCATTTTGAGTGCCACGTGTCTGACCAACTGGTGTGCAGAGAGGAAAACCTGAATTGCATCTGCGCTGCCAACTGGAAGGGGACAAAGGAGATGTCGCCTGTCCGCTATAGTCCACCACTGCTGCTGTATTTGGCCCTGTGCTGGGGACTACAGACCCGCCTCCTGCCGCTGAGTCCTGCCACCTGATCGACAGAGGAGCTTTGGGCGAGGACTGGGCTACGGCATCCATTTTGAAAGGTGAGACACCTTTCCCACACATGGGCTCTGTTGAAAACTCTGCAGGCTCCGAACGCCACACTATTCAGTGTTTCTATTGGCACTGGTAGCTGTCTTTTTGATAGACACTGTATTAGTTCAGCCTTCTTAAATTACCTTGCTCTTTCATATTTATAATGGGCATCACAGTATGTGGCACATGTATAATGGGCATCATGGTGTGTGGCATATGTATAATGGGCATCACGGTGTGTGGCATATGTATAATGGTCATTACGGTGTGTGGCATATGTATAATGGTCATTACGGTGTGTGGCACATGTATAATGGGCATTACGGTGTGTGGCACATGTATAATGGGCATCACGGTGTGTGGCATATGTATAATGGTCATTACGGTGTGTGGCATATGTATAATGGTCATTACGGTGTGTGGCACATGTATAATGGGCATTACGGTGTGTGGCACATGTATAATGGGCATCATGGTGTGTGGCCTATGTATAATGGAGCATCATGGTGTGTGGCAAAAGTGAAATGGCTGCAAATGTCATCAAATTATTGATATTTCTTGAAGTGACACGCAACTCGAGGAAGGCTAGACTTTTTTTTACAATTTTTGACACCCCAAGCTGAAAAGGTTAGCCATCACTGGTCCTATTACATTAACCACTAAGACTATTCTAACAAACTGGCTACATTACTTTGTTATAGAAAGGGATTGTACCAGCAAAGTTGATAAACTTTATCTCAAATTTTGATATACTTTTTTAAAGAATACAAAAGTGTTTTATTGATAAGTTTTCTTTTTTGGGGAAAAATCCTGATCTGCCCAGAAATGCTCGCCTTCATGAGCGAAGAAATTCGGTAACGGCTCTTTGTGCTAATCTGGAAGAATCCACCATTCATCCGACCTCGCAAAACAACTCTCCATGAATGCAGAAATTGAGGCAAAGCCGTTCCGTACACATGCGCCACTGGGAAAAACACCACAATTATCACTAAACACATTAGTTTACTGCGATAAGATACAATGCTGCCTTATAGATCACAATTCTGATCCAGAAAGTTACACAGGTTTTTGATGCCCACCTGACAGTGAATGCATGTAATGGATAATTTCTATAGGTTCACTGAAGTCAGGTGACTTCAAGACAGGAGAAATTAAGTAACATATTTCTGGCTAAAGCCTCTGGAAACCATGTTTCTTCTACATACTTCATGGCAGCCGTTTACAATGGGTTTATCCCTTCTTCCCCTTTAGACAGGTAGTTTTTTTTCTCTCCTGGGATCCAGCCCCTCCTCTTCCTCTATATAGCGCCACTCCTTCCCATGTACTCTAGTCTTTTTCCTGTCTCCTTTTTAGTAGTACAGGTAGTGTTTAGGTTTATTTTATATTATTAGCTACGGTAGGCTGGTATTCTACTTTACTGGGCAGGGGATGGCGGTGCTTTGCCCCTTATCATGGTCCGGGCTGGCGGCTTAAGGACACTAACATGCAGCGGTGATCTAGAAGCTTCGTTCCCAGAGTGCTGAAGCATGTGGTCCCACTGGCAAGGTTTTGGAGTCGCATCCTCTGCAGTGCAGCGTCTGTCAGGTTTCCGGCGATGTTGTGCACGTGACTTGTCACATACGCAGGCCGCGTGCGTTCCACTCAGTAGGAGCCGGAAGTCCAGTTTGCGGCAGTCGTAGCATGCGGCCTGCGTTCCACAGCAGGCAGCATGTGTGTCACCGGCAGTGTGAGAGCCAGGAAGGATACGTCAGTCTGAGCATGCAGCCTGCATGTAATGGCTAATTTCTATAGGTTCACTTAAGTCAGGTGACTTCAAGACAGGAGAAATTAAGTAACATATTTCTGGCTAAAGCCTCTGGAAACATTCCATTAGGCGGAAGTGCCTATATGTAAAGCGTCTGGTCGGTGTAAGAGGCGCTTATGGATATCATGGAGCCTGCTAGCATGGAGGATGCCTTTCTAAAAGCTAATGTTGCACTGCCCAGGTAAGTCCTCTTCTAAGGACTGGTTTTTATTCTTTTTTGTATTAGTTAGTTAGTAATAGGGCTCTATTTTTCTATTGTAGTGTGCCCTCTGCATCTAAGAAGAAAGCGTTTAAGAAAATGCATGTTGCCAAAAGCTGCCCAGCTTGTGATAGGTCATTAGTGGTAGATGAGGCCCTGTCAGGATTGTGCAAAGCAATCTACCAGTCCTAGTGCATCATCCCAGCTCACTGAGCTTATGTCTTGGATGGAAAATAATTTTGTTACAAAAGATTATTTTTTTAGGTAGCAAAAGAGCTAGATCTCTTGTCTGGATTATTAATTGGACTTGTTGAAGTGGCTTCTGATAATGCTGAACCTGACGGGTCTACCGCAGAATCTGGAAAGGTTGTAGAGGATGGACAAGTAGTGTTGAAGAGGATAGGTCCAGGAAAGGCTGATGTTTTCCGGTTCATAAGGTTGTGAAAGATATTCTGACCAAGGCATGGCTCAACATAGATAAAAGAGTAGGATCATTGAAAAGAGTGGACCGTATGTATCCAATTGAGGATGAGGAATTTTTAAAATGGTGCAGCATTCCAAAAATTGATGCAGCTGTGGCTGAAGTGACAACGCGGACGACCATTCCGTTAGAGGACGGTGCATCTTTAAAAGACTCTATGGAAAAGAGGATGGAAAGTGCTCCCCAAAGGTTACGTATTTCAAGCTCAGTGTCTATGAGATGAGGTGTTGCTGTGGCCTTTATGGCTAGAGCACTTAGAATATGGTGTGCTTCACTTCAGGAAGATTTGCAAGATAAAGTATCCCACAACCAAATGACTAAGAATTTGGCTCAGGGGCAATTGGCGGTAGACTACATATGCGAAGCATCTCTTGATGTATTGGACTACTCAGCAAAGTCAGTAACATCTGGTGTGGTGGCCAGGAGGGCCTTGTGGCCAAGATCTTGGGCGGCAGATTCCTATTCTAAGAGTAAACTCGCCACCCTCCCTTATGAAGGTTCTTTTCTGTTCGGGAGTAAATTGGATCAAATGATTCAAAGGATGACTGGTGGAAAGGCCGTTAGATTGCCACAGGACAAAAGGGGTGGATATGTTAATTACCCATACAGACAGTCATTCAGACAAACTAGAGCCTATAGACCTAGCAGGCCTTTCAGAGACAGATACACGTCTGGGACATCTAGGGTGTTTTTTCGTCAGTCCCTCAGAAGAGGGGGACAGAAGCAGAGACGACATGCCTCCCGTGGTAAAAGTGGCAGGAAGGCTACTAGAATTTTCACAAGTATGGAAAAGAACCAATCGGGACAAATGGGTTCTAGAAGTAGTCACCACGGGATACCATTTGGAATTTTTTGCAAAGCCAAGACTGGCAAAGTTTTTGAATTCGAAGCTTCCTCCTCCAGGAGTAGAGAGAGAAGCTCTTTATTTAAGTTTAAAGGATCCTATCGACTCGGGTGCGGTCGAAGTCCCATATACAGAAAGAGAGTTGGGGTTTTATTCCCGTATCTTCGTAATAAGCAAAGTGTCCGGAGGGTTCAGGATCATTTTAGATTTAAGGCATCTAAATGACAGAATAAGAAAGAGAATGTTCCAGATGGAGACTACCAAGTTGATCCTTATGGGACTAAGGAGAGGTGACTACCTAGTATCAATAGACCTCAGAGACTCTTACTTTCACATTCCTATCGCTGTACAGGACAGAAAGTTTCTGAGGTTTTGCTTCGGAAAAGGCCATTTCCAATTTACCTGCCTGCCTTTTGGCCTCACATCTTCCCCGAGCTTTTTCAGAAAGGTCCTCGTGGTTTTGATCGAATGTCTCAGAAAAAGAAAGATCATGGTCTGAGCTTACCTAGACTATATACTAATTGCAGCTCGATCAAAGGAGGAAGCTTTGGAAGTAGCAGACTGTGTCCTGAAATTTCTCCAAAGCCATGGCTGGCTAGTCAATTGGGAAAAGTCATCTAGTTCCTGCTCAAGAAATCCAGTTTTTGGGAGTACTCATAAATGCAGTTGATTTCAGAATATCACTGGCAAGAAAGAGATGCAACAAAATACAGCAGTTGATAATGTCAATTTGAGGAAGTTTTCTGGGCATGATGGCCTTGAGGAAGTTTGCTTGGGCAAGGTGGAGGATGAGACAACTGCAGTGGGAGCTTCTGAAGTATTCCGTGAATAGCTTTTCTTTAGAGCGTCAGTTAAGAATTCCAGCACTAGTCGTAAAATCCCTAGATTGGTGAGAAGGAGATTGGTTATCATAAAGAGTCCTCTCCCTAATGAGCCCTCAGTACAAAGTAATAACTAGAGACAGGATTATATGCATTTGCATATTTGCATATGCATTTGCATATTTTGCCCATTCTTACTGGTTATTGCATATTTTAACTAAAATCTAGTGATGGTGCATATTTTAGGCCCCGCCCTCTTCCCACCCGCAAGTCACAGCACTGCATTGCCTTGCTGCTGCTGGCCAGGTAGTGGTAGACTGTGCAGGCTGGGGCAATATGTGCGCAGTGTGGGGAACCTTGGATGTACGCTATGTCTGACACTGCTCTTGGCTGCCAATCCATGTTGATAAAAGTCAGTCAGAGCGGATGCCATTACGAAGCTCCTGAACCTTTGCCTGCCCCTGGCCTGGGACTTTACACCAAGAGACAGGCTTCTGCATCAGAGGAGGAGGGCAGAAGGGTTGTGACATCGGAGGAAATGCCGTGTCACAGTAAGTATGCAGCGCAGTGAGGAAGCCTTCCACTGAGCCGCCCTCACACGCTATGCTGACATTTGATCCATTGGTGCTGGAGATGAGGGTCCGTGCAGTTGATGCAAGAAGAGCTTTGTACGCTGCAGTCTGCTGTAGCAGCCAGCATACTGACATCTGCAGATGCTGTGGGCCTATTTTTGAGGTTTATTTGCAACTAATTGTATGCTGATTTTTTAATAAATAAGTTAAAAATTACGGTACTTCTTTACTTTCACGGCGCCACTCTAGATAGGACAGATAGGATACTAGATAGGATACGATTTGTATGCGATTTGACATAAGATATCGCATAAGATATAGGATAAGATTTACTATCCATTTCATTACCCCACTATCCACTAGGGCGTGGAGTTGATTTTATATAGCATGGCGAGCGCAGCGAGCCACCGAGCCCGAAGCGTGGCGAGCGCAGCGAGCCCCGCTAGGGGACACGGATGTTGTTTCAAAGCAAGTCCCCAATATCGCATGACATTTGCATGCAATTCCATAAAATACATTCCGTGTCCCCTCGCGGGGCTCGCTGCGCTCGCCACGCTATATAAAATCAACTCCACGCCCTAGTGGATAGTGGGGTAATGAAATGGATAGTAAATCTTATCCTATATCTTATGCGATATCTTATGTCAAATCGCATACAAAATCGTATCCTATCTAGTATCCTATCTGTCCTATCTGTCCTATCTAGTGGCGCTGTGAAAGTAAAGAAGTACCAAAATTACTTTTTTAATTATTTAATGTAGCATATTTAAACACTTTTCATGCATATTTTAAGTATTTTTCATGCATATTTGCATGCATATTTCAAGCTTTTTTTGTTGCATATAATCCTGTCTCTAGTAATAACCATGGATGCCAGCGCAACAGGCTGGGGAGTGCATGGTCTAGGAAAGACATGTCAAGGAGTCTGGTCACACCAAGAAGCAAAATGGTCCTCCAATCACAGAGAATTAAGAGCAGTGTGGCAAGCGATGATATTCTTTCAAGAAGATATCATAGGGTCACACCTGTGCATATTCTCAGACAATATCACTACATTGTCCTATATAAACAGGTAAGGAACAGCTCCAGCGTAAGAATGTTAGGGGAGTCTGGAGAGATCTAAAAACTATTTCCGGGTTCAAAGATGTTGTATCCCAGCCTAAGGAGGAGTTTGAGTGGGTGAATAATTTGAACGTTTTCTTCAACAGATTTGATCAGACTGTCACCTCACCCCCGGTTAACTGTCACCACCAACAGCGGGGCCCTCTATCACCAAAGCCTGGGCATAGTTCCACCTCCACCCTGTCCTTTACAACAAATCAGGTGAGGGGAGAATTAAGTAGGTGTAATGTAAGGAAGGCTGAGGGCCCAGATGGTATCAGTTCACGTGTCCTTAAGTCCTGTGCTGGTCAGCTGTGTGGGATAGTAGCGGCCATCTTCAATCTAAGCTTGGAGCAAGGGAGGGTTCCGATGCTGTGGAAAACCTCATGTGTGGTACCTGTGCCAAAGTCATCACGTCCTAAGGACTTCAATGACTACAGGCCGGTGGCGTTGACATCTCAGCTGATGAAGTCCCTGGAGAGGCTGGTCCTTGGCTATCTTCGACCTCTAGTGAGATCTTCTATGGACCCATTGCAGTTTGCTTATCAGCCTGGAATTGGTGTGGATGATGCTGTCATACATCTGATGCAGAGGGCCCTGCCTCATCTGGAGAGAGCTGGGGCCACCGTGAGAATAATGTTCTTTGACTTCTCCAGTGCTTTTAATACCATTCAGCCCATGCTCCTGGGGGAGAAAATGGCTGACTCGGGGGTGGATCATCATCTAATCACCTGGATCCTGGATTACCTTACAAACCGTCCACAGTATGTGAGGACCAAGGAGTGCCAGTCCAAAACTATTATCTGTAGTACAGGGGCGCCGCAGGGAACAGTTTTGGCACCATTTCTCTTTACTCTCTATACTGCAGATTTCACATACAATTCATCAACCTGTCATCTACAGAAGTTCTCTGATGACTCTGCTATTGTGGGCCTTATCGTAGATGGGGACGATAGGGAGTACAGAGAACTTGTGCAGAACTTTGCTACCTGGTGTGTGGGGAATCCTCTTCAACTTAATACGAGGAAAACTAGGGAGCTGGTAGTTGATTTCAGGAAACGTCAGCATACCCCCCCAACTCCTGTGAGCATTGAGGGAATGGATATTGAGATCGTAAGAACTTACAAGTATCTGGGTTTTCACCTTAACAATAAACTGGACTGGTCTGATAATTCTGCTGCTCTGTATAGGAAGGGGCAGAGTAGACTTTATCTGCTGAGGAGACTGAGATCCTTTGGAGTGCAGGGAGCACTCCTGAAGACCTTCTTCAACTGTGTAGTGGCATCGGCCATATTCTATGGAGTGGTCTGCTGGGGCAGCAGTGTTTCAACAGCCGACAGTAAGAGACTAAACAGACTGGTAAGGAAGGCCAGTTCTGTCCTAGGAATGCCTTTGGATTCTGTAGAGGTTGTGGGTGAGAGGAGAATGATCAACAAGATGATATCATTATTGGATAATGCTTCACACCCGCTCAAAAACGTTTTGACAGATCTGTGTAGCACTTTCAGTGATAGGTTGCTTCACCCTAGATGCTCAACGGAGAGATATCGCAGATCGTTCCTTCAGGCTGCAATTAGAATGTACAACTGTCATGGTCTGAAGAAGACCTGCATGTTCCTAGATTCTTGAGTTATATTGTTTGGATCTTATCTTATTATGTGTGTTCTTATTATTATGCTACTACTCTTATCTGTACTTGAACCTTGCTGTAACACTGAAATTTCTCCATTGTGAGACGAATAAAGGGATTCTATTCTATTCTAAGGAAGCACTCGAAGTCCGCCCCTATTGGAAGAGGTACGAAACATTATGGTCTGGTCCGAAGGCCATCTACAGTCCATATCAGCTCTCCAGGTGCCAGGAGAAACCCAGGTGGCAGACTTCCTGAGCCGGAGGTGCCCCCATACTAGGGGAATGGGAGTTGAAGGAGGCAATATTCCATCAGATAGTTCGGAGGTTCGGCCAACCAGAAATAGATCTAATGGCATCAGCGATCAACAAAGAGCTTCCTCACTACTTTTCCAGATACCCGACCCAGGGGACGTGGGGAGTGGACGCTTTGTCCCAGAAGTGGCACTTTTTTCCCTAGCATATGTATTTCCTCCATTCTCTCTAATACATCGGTTACTATGGAAGATCAGGATGGAGCAGGGGCAAGTGATAGCCATCTTGCCCTACTGGCGCAGGAGGGCATGGTTTCTGATAGTAGAAAATATGGCAGTGGTTCCTACCAGAGTCGCCCAGACTCTTGAGTCAGGGTCCCATTCAGTGTCCAGATCCACAGAAGCTACGGTTCGCAGCATGGAAATTGAGAGGCGGCAACTAAGGAATAAAGGTCTCTCTCCTATGGTGATTGTTCTTCTTCAAGCATGGAAGAAAGTTTCATCTATCATTTTTTTTAGAATATGGAGAATATTTGCCGAATGGTCCAGGGGCAAATTTATGTTTCCGGAGGCACATATTTTGCACATACTGCAGTTTCTTTGTGAAGGTTTCAACAATGGACTGGCGGTGTCTACGCTGAAAGTGCATATTTTTGCTTTAAGTGCGTTACTAGACAGAAGACTGGCCAAGCATGGCCTGGTTAAAAGATTTTTCCAAGGGGCGTGGCTTGGACGGCCTGGGTGTAGGCAGCAACTTCCCGGAGCTCCTGTACACTATCCTTAAAACTATCCTAATCTGCCTCACCCAGTGGCTCTACAACTGGATCTACGCAGGGTACCTCTAGCTGAACTCCCGCTGCCCCTGCTGGTGCACTGTCGCTGCCTTTCCCTGCCGCTCCGGTGGTAAAACCTACTGCGGCCTTCTTCTACTCTGGCGCCCGGACACCTGCGCCGTCAGTGTTCGGCTCATCTATAAGAAGTGCAGCGTCTGGCTTCTGAGTGGCTCGGCGGGCGGGTGAGACTCGCGCTGTTAACCCCCCCGGCTATTTTGCAGGGAGAGCGGTGAGCGGTCTCTACGGAGACTTGCTGCCGCGGGCTGCACGGGGGAGCCAGCGCCATCTTGCCCTGTTTCGCGGGTTCGCCAAGCTGTGGTGCTGGACGGAGGCTGCCTTGAATCCGACTATTGTCAGCTATTGCCGGAGCATCCCTATCCTTTTCCTGGCTATACAACACAGTTACCTGGCGGTTACCGCAGCGGTGAGTGGAGACATATTGGAAGCGCTGACGACATCTATCCTGTTTGTATTACTGGACTTTATTTTACACCGTTATGTGATAATCCGGTATCTGCAGTCAGTATACCTGTGGCCATCTAGACTCCTCCTGCGCCAACGTCTCTGTAGGGAGTGCATTGCGGAGTGCCTGGAGCTGCATGTTGGTCTGCTCTGTGCTTATATACTCCCAACCATCTGCCTGTCTACGTGAAACTGGAGGTGTGCTAGCCACCACCATTTTATCGTTGATTACATCTGTATTGGTTGGTTTGCTTTCCCCTGCTTCCGACTTGAATCATGGCTACTTCTTTGCAACAAGTCATACAGGCCCTGCATGCTTCTACTCAGAGACTTCTGCATAAATTTGATGAAATCCACTTGGATTCTCTTTCTCGCTCTCATGGTCCTGAGCTATGTGGTGGAGGAGATGCGGATGTTGAGCCTACCTGCTATAGGCATGTACCCCCTTCTGATCCTGATATTTTATGTTCAGACCCATTTCCCCTCTCATATACCCATAACAACAGTGTTGAGGGTACTGGCGATGGTGTTGTCACCCACTATACTCCAATCTCTACAACTCCTGTATCGCTAAAGTTGGTGACACTGGATCCCCTCTATGTCTCTGCAAAAGCTGACCAGAGGGCTATAAATGCTGAGCCTACTTACTATAAACCCATATTGGCTGCTCATCCTGAAGATGTATGTTCGGATGTGATTTCTTCCTCCTGGACCCAGGGAGAGTGTGATGATGGGGGTGAGAAAGATATGTCTCTCAGATGCTATCCTGCCCCTCCTATGATTTTTGAGACCATCTATATTCCGCGTACGATACTCCCATTGACTATGCCCAAGTTACAGGATATTGTTTCTTCATGGATGGGTACTACGATGCCTCTGCCATTTCCCCGTCTGTCATCCCTATGCTGGTGTTGGGTGGCTCACGTCACAAGCATCCATTTTCTATCCGTATTACTTCCTCCATCTGGAATAATTTGGAAGGAGAGCGACACTGGTCAACTATCCTCGCGTGCTGTTGCAAGTTGGCCAGACTAATACCATATGTACCTATTACTTGTACTTATATACCCTTTCCTCTTTGAATGTTGTTATATACTAAGATGTCCGGAGTTTTTTTTTTTGTTTTTTTTGTTTTAGAGTGCACTATTAAGATTTAACCAAGCTGAAACAATTGGATATCCTGATATATTTGCCCCCGCTATTATCCGGCTACTCTCCTTTCATGTGGGGGGGGGGGGGGGGGGGGGGGAGGGAGGGAGGGAGGGAGTTATAGGTAGATTTAGACTAAGTAGAGGGTTAGTAATTGGGATCCAGGTACGCCTCAGTTGGGGTTGGGTTGTACAGGGTGGAGGGTTAATTGGGAGGTTTGCTTTGGGCTTAGGGGAGGTTTACTTTATTGTGATAGTTTAGTGGGTTTAGGATAGGGTTTCCGACAGACAACCATCCTCTGATATATTTTTCTTATGTGGAACTGCAGTATTACTTGAATCTTTGCCCTGTGGATGTGCCTTTATTATATCCTGTTGCTATGTGTGCCCAAATGGCGCCTTTGGGTTACAATTTGTTGGCTACAGCGGCTCAAGGAGTCAATATTGTCAAATGCTTATCTATGCACCTATTTTCCTATGTACACCCATGATATTGCTTGCTTCCATAAATTACTTGTTTATGTCGGAATATGTTTGTCTCAAATTGAAAAAAAAAAAAAATTTCAATAAAAATTACTGAATTAAAAAAAAAAAAAGATTTTTCCAAGCAATTAAAAGGATTCAACCAAGAACGAGGTCTAAATTTAGTTTTGAACGGTCTGATGTCTTCTCCATTCGAGCCTCTGGACAGAGCTAATCTGAAGTTTTTAACTTAAAAGATGGTGTTTCTCGTGGCAATCACTTTGGCCAGAAGAGTGGGAGAGCTGCACGCATTATGGATAGAAGACCCAAATTTAAAGATATTTCCTGACAGAGTGTTTCTCAAAACCAAACCATTGTTTCTTTCTAAAGTCCTAAAGTGGTTTCATCTTTTCATCTTTGGCAGGAAATTGTCTTACCATGTTTTTATCCTAATCCTGCTAGCCGGAAAGAAGAAAATTTACACACTCTGGACGTGGTGAGAGTCTGTGATATTTATTTAAGCAGGACAGTGAGTTTTAGGAAGACAAAGTCTTTATTTGTTATCCCTCAAGGAGCAAAGAAAGGACTTGCTCCATCTAAGCAGACAATAGCAAGATGGTTGAAAGAGGTGGTTTGTTTTACGTGCAAGAGAGTTGGACGTCAGGCTCCTGAAGGCATTAACGCACATTCAACAAGGGATATGGCAGCATCCTGGGCGAGAGAGGCAAGTGTTTCACCTAAGGAGATATGTCAAGCTGCCACATGGTCATTGTTATATACCTTCTCCAAGCACTATGCTCTGAATGTGTCGGAAAGGAGTTTCGGTAGTGAAGTCCTACGTCAAGCTATGGCATGAGGTATTGTATTACCCTCTCTATTGCTTTGGTACATCCCATTGTAAACGGCTGCCATGAAGTATGTAGAACAGTGGGTCCCAAACTTTTTTGAATCACGGCACCCTAGAGCATCAAAACATTTTCAAGGCACCCCAAGGCCAAATTCTTCTTATCGATAAATCCAGAAAAAAATATTAAATTAATTGCATTGTGTGTTTATATGTCACAGTTATCTGGTGAGGGACAGGATTTGCTTCTGTTTGTCCACATATATTATGATTGGCAGCCACAAGCACTGGTTTTGCCTGTTACATTGACCATAAATAATATGAATTGATCTTGGTCCACCAACCCAAGGCACCCCTGCAAGTGTCCTGAGGCACCCCAGGGAGCCTAGGCACACAGTTTGGGAACCACTGATGTAGAAGAAAGCATTGGATTATACTCACGATAATTCCTTTTCTTCTGAATACTTCATGGCAGCCCATAAATTGCCCTCCCTATGTATGGTTTTTTTATAGGATCCATAACGGAGACACTCAGACTAGAGTACATGGGGAGAAGTGGAGCTATATAGAGGAAGAGGAGGGGCTGGATCCTAGGAGAGAAAAAAACTACCTGTCTAATTAAAGGGGAAGAAGGGATAAACCCATTGTAAACGGCTGCCATGAAGTATTCAGTAGAAAAGGAATTATCGTGAGTATAAGCAGATGCTTTTCCTATTACCATCGTAATCGTGCTACAGGGCCTACAATCATAAAACCGTGGATACATGAATGCACAGGACGGGGACTCCCTTATTAAATATGCACTAGGTCCCCGCTCATTAGATATGCACAGAGCGGATCCAGCTCAGCGCTCACTGCTGCCTGGGTCGTCTGTCAGCTCAGCCAACGGTGCCCGTGGTCCACCGCCTCGCCCCATCTTGAGGGGAGGGCGCCAGAATTTTTTTGGGCAGGGGGGAGAAAAATTTATAGCTACGCCACTGGGTGGGGGGATTCAGTATTGAATCCCGGCGGTCGGGATCCCGGCGTTCAGAATTCCGACGCCGGAATCCCAACAGCCGAAATGCCGACAAGGGGGGGACGCGGATCGCCCCCCCTTGCGGGCTCGCTGCGCTCGCCACGCAGCGGGCCCGGTGCCTCGCTACGCTCGGCACACTAATTTATTCTCCCTCCAGGGGTGTCGTGGACACCCCAGGAGGGAGAATGTGTCGGCATTTCGGCGGTCGGGATTCCGGCGTCGGGATTCTGAACGCCGGGATCCCGACCGCCGGGATATTAACTGCATCCCGGGTGGGGGGGACACACGAGTTAAAAGTTTTTGGAAAACCAGGGCAATCACTTGCCATATGTTAACTGATTTTCATTATTATTATTATTATTATTATTTGTAATTCAACTATTTTGTTGTCCTGTTGTCCTCATGATGACAATAATTCATGTTAATATCTGTGTAAACTTGTATTTTCATCTATTGTATTGTTGTATTATAGAAAAAAAAATGTTCTAGGACAGCATAGCTTGTTGTCCTTTTTACAGACTGAGAGAGTCGGGAACAGCTATACCCATAACTGCTTATAGATTGGTACTGGGAGTGCAAAATAATCAGGTGAATAGATCACCATTCTGCTAATAAGGTCAGTAAAGCTCAATGCTTATTTTACAGTAGAATGGTTTGGGGATGGACTTGTTTGATTCAAAATTGTAATTAATGGCCTGTAGAAGTGCAAATACTGCTTTTGAATACAAGAATATTCATGTAGCATCTCTCCTCAGTTTTAGCAAATAATGGTAAAGGTATCCTGATAGACCATGTCTCAGTAGACACCAAAAGGTGCATATGGAAAAGGTCGAAGTGAATTTTTTTTTTGGGGGGGGGGGGGTTTATGCCCAAATCCCAGTGAGTGAAGCAAGCCATGTGTGGGGAAACAATATACTAATTGGGGGTCCATGTGCTCAGGTGTCAACATTGACACCAAAAAAGTGAACTTGCGTCAACCTTCACTATGTCGACCTTGACATTATCTCTGAGCTATATCATACCCTATGTATGCGATATCATACCCTACAATTATTTAAACTAGAAAGAGCTAAAATGACTCCAAATAAAATGATTGACATACATTTTTAGCGTAAAACCGGTTCAGGAATGGTTCACTATAAAAGCACTATTTTATAATTGGATGCTTATTGATATGTTCAGCAAACTTTTATATGTAAACTAAACTGTAAAAGTATTTCTAAATCCAAATGTTATCTTTAAACCTTCTGACTACCATCACAGTGTATTGTATCTTGTACTTTGTACCTGTTGGTCTTGAAAGTTTAGACGTTGATCATCTTTTCCTCTTTGACTATCCAATGTTTTTGTACCGCTGGACTCCTCACCAATAAATACTAGATTTTTTTCCAGATGTGAGATTAGGTCATCTGTTAGGCGTTCACTATTTGCAGAGTCATTGCTTTTGTATGACTGGGAATTTGATTTATTTTGGCCTAAATTGTTTTCATATACACTGTTATCAATCAAGATTTCCGTCCAAAAATTTTCATTGTATGTTAAGCGTTCAGAAGCTGCTGCTTGCTGGTATTGTGGAAATGCCCCTGATGACTGCTCAGCAACATGAAGTTCCTCAAGTGATTGCATTAGACTTCCTATATTGGGATCTTGGACACCAGGACTGTCCTCATTCTGCTCATTGTTGTTGATTGGACGTATACTTTTCTGAATGCCTTCTGTTTTAATGATCTCCGTTGGAAGAGTATGATTGAAATGGTTAGGGTTAATAGACTGTATATTATTGGAACTTTCCTCCAGCTCTCTAAACTTCTTGATTAGAGTTACATTGACTGTCCCATTAGGAGTGAGTGAGTTCTCTATGGTGGCTTCTTTAATTATGGATAAGCATGAAAAGTTTTGGTTAGTTTCTGTTATCTCGTTCAATTGAAGGTCTATATCATTACCACCAGAAAACACATCTTGATTTATGGTTTTGATTTCCAATTCCATGCCAGAAATTATGACTGGTTTATCTGCACTCTTTTCAACATTCTCTGTAGCCAGTTGCTTTGTCAATGAGTTTTTACGGCGATGGCTTGTTGCAGATGGATTTTTTTTGCTCTTTGAATTTGGTCTTTTTGAACCTCTTGCACTGCTATCTCGTGATGAGCTTGCGCGACTTCCTTTAGAGGAACAACTTCTAGTAGATGAAGCAGAGTTGCCTTCTCTGTAAGACTTGGAAGTGTTGACATAAACTGGGGTTGCAAACATTTGGCTGATCACTGGTCCGCTGTCTTGGGGTTTTATTTCTGCAAACATATCACTATACACCAAGTCTTGGAAATCTAGAGAAGTCTTTGCCCTAGGAGACTTGGCATTATTGATGCATGAGTTTGGTCTTTTTGTTGTGTGAAGGCATGATTGTGTTTGTAAACGTTGCTTATTTCTATTAATAAAGCTTGGATCTGTGTGTGTGAGCTTGTTTGACACTTTTGAAGATGTTGGCACTGCAGAAAATACCAAGGCAGGCAGTGGAATAGCCTTGCCATGTATTTCTTTGCTAATTAAAAGAGGTCTTTGTTGCTTTGTGGCACAATCTGGAGCAGACATGCTTCTTGTCTTTTTGTTTTTCTTAGTCTTTTTGTTCTCTTTCTGAGCATGTACATTGAAACTATGGCTGACATTAGGTAGAGACATCAGGTTTCTCTTCCGTATTGCAAAAACTTGTTCTTTGCCTCTCTTATCTTCCCTCAGCTTGGAAAATGTTATATGTACATATGGCACAGGACCTTGACTAATTTTTTTTGATATGTCTCTCTTTATAGACTCATTTCTTGTCCTGTCATCACTTACTGCTTCACGAGTCTCCACCATTTCTCCAGGTTTTATAATTAAAAAGCTTCTATCTGGTTTCTCCTCTGTCTCATCACTTGGCTCTGGCAAACATTCTTCCTTTTCACTGGGTAGATTCCCTATGATTACTTCAGTGATATGCTGTTCACTTTGTACAGTAGATCCTGATTCTGTAGAACTTAAGTTTTTCTTGTCATTCACAATATGCAGCTTAGACACAACATTTCTGCAACTGCTGTGCAATCCAGCACTGCCAACATCTTCTGAGTCCGCAACAATTTCTGTTCTTCCAGCTATAACAATCTGCTGTGAGATTCTTGATGGATCATTCATCAGGCCATGTGTACATTCAGAATTGAAACTAGGACAGCTAATCTGAACTAGATTTTTAGACAACACAACATCTTCTGAGTTGTTCACAGTTGTCCTAAGGGTATTCTGTCCACAGAGTTGGCCATTATCTTTTGATGTAGTCAAGGTTATTGAATTTAGATCAATATATGAGATGTTGACTACTTCTGTGTTTCTCAGACCAGTCCTTGACAAAGGAGTAAGTCTAACAGACTGAGAACAGCGGGGGGAATGACTTGATGGTGGATAAGTCTAAAACAAAATAAGAGCGCAATATGTAATAGTTAATGTACTTATATTAGCTCTGCTTATTCTACAGTTTTTTTTCTTGTAATCTTAAAAAGTAAATGGACAGATTTCCTATTGACCTTTTAATTCCCCTAACACGACCATGTCTTCCCATGATCAAATCAAAGGACATGAGCATAGAAATAACATTACTAAAATCTTAAATTACTTTTATAAAGGTGCTGCTAAGGCAGTGGCACACATGTCATAGACCATAGATTTTCCACTGGTGTGCAGCAGCTAGTGTGCATGTGTGTTGTGCCACATGTGGCTGACCCTAAACGCACAACCACTAAGGCATGCATGTCCAAACTGTTGGTACACATCCCAGCATGCCTTGCCATAGTTCTAGCATTCCCTAATAGCAGAACTATGGCAAGGCATGATGGGACTTTTGACAACAGCTGGAGGGCCATAGCTTGGACATGCCTGCACTAAGGAGAACTACAAGCATTATAGTGACCCAGCTGATTATGGCATGTGTAATATAAGCTGGCAGCATAGTGGGCTTAATATAAACTGGAGGAACTGTGGCATATGTGACCTTGGAGCAATGTGTGTAATACAGTATGTAAACCCGGGATGCTATGTAACAGAATATAATTGTTTGAAACATAATAAATAGAATGCCTGAGTGGAAAGAGATTTATTTGAGGCTCAACTAAATTCCATGCTGGGTCATTTCTATCCTATGCTATCGTACACTGTAAAGGGCAATATTGGTAGATGTAGTGCTCAACCTGGGTGCTGGCAGCTTGGTCGAGTTGTCCAGGCTCAAAGGAGTGCAGATAAATAGATAGATAATGGCCAGCGCACTAGCTCTATAACTGTGTCCCCAAATAAGTGGGATGGTGTGTTATGTCGGCGGTAAGGAAGATGCAGATATGAGTGGGTGAAGCACGAAGAATTTATTGGTATTGGACACAGTGTATACCTATACACTGTGTCCAATACCAATAAATTCTTCGTGCTTCACCCACTCATATCTGCATCTTCCTTACCGCCGACATAACACACCATCCCACTTATTTGGGGACACAGTTATAGAGCTAGTGCGCTGGTCATTATCTATCTATTTATATACACTGTAAAGGATTAGAATTAAATTTGCCACCATAGCTCAACTATGAAAATAAAGCTTAACCTTTAATGGTATGTATTTGTCACTAAAAGTTACAATATACTGAAAAGCATCAGATACAATAATGTGCAATATATAACGGTTATAAAACTAAAAAAATATCTGGTCAGTTAAAAAAAAAAAAAAAGACAAAGAAATAACAATGATGTCACACTAAAAATGTCTGCTTTATGATAGTAAAGGCAAAAAAACAGAATAAAAGTATTCAGTAAATTGTAACTTGTAATTGCTATTGATCTTCTTTTAATACATTCCATAAAGGTTAAGTTGTATTTCAATGTAGGTTGAGTGTCTTAGAAAGAAATATATATATATATATATATATATATATATATATATATATATATATATATATATATATATATATATATATATATATATATATATATATATATATATATATATATATATATATATATATATATATATATATATATATATATATTTTTTTTTTTTTTTTTTATTACCTATAGCATTACTGTCATGGTACACCTCCACTGTGTTATTTTTCATGCCTATGTCTGGTTTCAATACATTTTCTAAATGTAGAATAATTTATTTTGTCTCCTATCATCTCCATATTGGCACCAGTGCTTAGGATTTCCCTCCTCTCCTTTCTATTGGTTAACCTTTCTTTTATAGACAACAATTTCTGGTACAGTTATTATTCTGTGGACCTAGGGAAGAAGGGTTAGTCTTCCCTCCCCACATGCATCAATGAGCCTTAGGCACCCATGCCCACTCCACAGGACATGTTTTGGAGAGGCCCAGTTGTCTAGCCATCACGGTTTGGCCCTGGTCAGTCACTCCGATCCTTACACTTGCCCATTGTTCTAATGCATCAAGATCTGTGTGTTAATTTGCTGCCTAATGTATCCCATCCATTGATGATTACCAGCCTTTTAATGTAATAATGTGATTAACTTCACCTGACAGTGATTTTAATGGTATGGCTTGGATGGATGGATGTACTACAGCAGAAGAGATTCTGCTTACGGCACTTTCATACAAGAATTCAAACAAACGGTGGCTCAGTTTAATGTTTCAGTCTGGGCTTAAAATGTTCTTAATAAAAGTTCAATGGCACTGAAATGTTGAATGCGTATAAAGTTTGGTTGAAGGTACATGTGTCACTTCTACAACCAGGTGGGTCCTAGGACAGGTTATTGTATGGAGGTGTGTTATTCTCATTTCGTTATTGTAAACTTACATGGCTGTCCTTTGAAGAGTCAGCTGAGCCAAGTCCTTAAAAACACAAGACAAGCAATCATTAAAATTGTATAGTTATGTTTACAAATTACATCTGAAATTGGTACACAGTAAATTGCAAAGTGCAAAGTACAGATGGAGCTGCTTTCATCAGAGCAACTCCTGGCGATAGAATCGCCATGCGCTGTCCCCTCCAGCCACCGTCCTCCGACAGAATGGGGCGCCCGCGCACAAGACGCTCACGCGCCTCATTCTGTCGGAGGCTGTAGCAGCCCTCCGTCCGTCTCCCCGTTCCTGCCTGCTTTGCCCAAGCCTTCCCATCTCCCTGAGGCAGAGACACACAGGGAAGCCTTTGGTCCCCGCTGCCTTTGCTGAGCTGATGGGGAAGTGCAAGCAAATTAGCTGCACACGTGTTCCTGTCAGCCGGTCCACTGTCCGCCAGCCTGCGCCAGCACATGTGATCGGGCAGGCTGGCTGATGGCGGTTACATCTGTACTGCAAGCACCTTGATTAGGAAATCCCGAGAAGCCTAGTCTTGCAACATAAGTGCAACTGCATCCCTTTACCAGCTATCTGAAATGCAACTTTGCAAAGTAGTAGAGCCAGTACTTTCCTACTACCTGTTCTACACATTCACGTGAAATGTAATCGGGTGAGAGAATCAGAAAGTGAGAGATTAGGTAAGAAATCTCCAGTTTTTTAAAGTGGCAATCAGTGGCGTAACAGGAACTTTTGCTCATCCCTGCCAAAAACATTCTGGCCCCCCACCCCTTCCCATTAGCCTGCATTACCCTCAAATGTTTCTAAAACATACCATAAATACACACAGGGCACACATCACATACACGCAATACCATACATACATACATACATACATACCATACAAAAACACAGGACATACATGGGCACATAACCTAAAGACACAAAGGACATACACGCACATACCTAACCATACAGAGACACAGGACATACACGCGCACATTCCATACACACAAAGGACATACACGCACATACGGCATACAGGCACAGATACAATACACACGCACACATATAGCATACACAAATGACATATACACACACAGCATACTTACAAACACCAATACTAAAGCAAATAACCCCCACATGCAATGAAGGGCACCCAGTTTCCACATACCCAGTCCTCCCCCCTTCCTACTGCAGCTACGATGACATCATAGTTCTTACTCGGCCAGCATACATTAATGGTGCCCACACTCTTCATCCCCCTGCCCACACACCTGGTTCTGGAGAGTCCATCTGTCACACGTCCATTCTGGGTTAGTCTCTCAGGCAGCCCCATGTTGTGTAGACAGAGACAGGAGCTTCCTGAGAGCCGAGGAGCTATGCGCTGCAGTGCCACCTACAGGCAACTCAGCAGCTTCTTCCCTACAGAGCTTACACAGGACAGCCTTGGGCTCCAGAGTGCGCCATGACCCTGCTTTGCCCCGGTGGTGCCGGCTCCCCTCCGCGACTGCTAGTGATGCCTCCCCTTAGTTACACCACTGGTGGCAATCATTTACATTACAAAATAAAACTGGTTTTGCAGTGTAAATGATTGCCAATTTAACAAAAAACTGAAGATATCTCACTTTCTGATTCTCACCCTATTACATTTCACCGTCATCTCTAACAGGAAATGGCAGCTATACAAATACTGAATGGGTGCAATGCGGAAATACTGGTCTGTTTAAACCTCTAATTTGTTTGGCATATTGAGTAAGAGTAATTACTTTTAGCAATGAACATAAGGTAGGAGTATAATCTGTTGTCTATACATAGAGGCAGCAGAAATGTTATAGGATCTAGGCATATTCATAAGCATGCAATCTGCCAGATTACTAGCTTCTAGTTAATTGATAGCCCAAATGTTGGAGCAGTACATAAAGGGTGAAATTTATTAGGATGAGAGATTCAGAAAGTGAGAGATTTGGTAAGAAATCTCCAGTTTTTTTTAAAGCAGCAATCCTTTACACTGCAAAATCAAACTGGTTTTGCCGTGTAAATGATTGCTGCTTTAAAAAAAACCTGGAGATTTCTTACCAAATCTCTCACTTTCTGAATCTCTCATCCTATTAAATTTCCCCCATTGTGTCTGTCTACACTTGTGTGGGCGGACCACCAGAGGAATGCCTCCGCTTGTGTGGGCGGACCACCAGAGGAATGCCTCCGCTTGTGTGGGCGGACCACCAGAGGAATGCCTCCGCTTGTGTGGGCGGACCACCAGAGGAATGCCTCCGCTTGTGTGGGCGGACCACTAGAGGAATGCCTCCGCTTGTGTGGGCGGACCACCAGAGGAATGCCTCCGCTTGTGTGGGCGGACCACCAGAGGAATGACTCCGCTTGTGTACACCACTGGAACACTTTACTCTGTATTACACTTTTACTGTACACATATATAAATAGAATGTAGATTATAGTAAAAAAAACCCTCTTACTTTGCCTAATGTTTTCCTTTATATATTTTATATCCTTGAGCGGGTCTGTTCTGAAGTGGGATTCTGAAATGTTAGGATCGGACCGTGAGCACTGGATCAGGTAACCAAGCCCCAACCTTTCTAACGAATTGTCATCATCTTTCTTCATCTGAAGAGGTGACTGATGTCTTCTAGAGGCTGACAGCAGGGTCAAACGTTCTAGGGAGGGGTCAGTGCACCCGTGCTGGGAAATGGGCTTTTTCTTCCTAAAACAGAAAGAGCTTGATTTAGAGGTTTATAAATTTGTCAACCTGCATAATGTCAATTATTACTTATGTTACTTAAATACTTAGGTCTAATATATTTCTCTATAAGTTCACTTATTTTTTCTGCTGAACATATGATTTGATGACTGCTGGATCACCCTGCCCTACAAACACACTTAAATGTCAGTCTGTTCCCTTTATATGGAATAAACAAACAAAAAAAGCTCAGATGCCCATACTGGTAGTCACTGTCTTTCTTAATAACATTGATTATTAGGAATGTATATAGCATTATAGGAAAAGAACAATAAGAAAACGCTTTGATTTATTACAAATACCTGGTTCATATAGTGCATGGTTGCCTACTTTTAAAGTCTCCTCTCCAGGAGAAGCCTGGAGAGAAGACAGTCAGCAGTACTTTGGGGGGTGGGGTCTTATGTAGATGTTATCAAGCCCCTCCCCCAGTATGACAAATCCTGCAATTTTTGCATTTCCATGGAGGGGGTGGGGCTAAATGAAGCAATTAGCATATTTAGCCCTGCCCCTCATCCCGAAAAGCCGCAAATCGTGGGAAATTAATGCTGCCGCAGGGGAGATGTGGGGGGTGGTATCTGGGGGGATTAGCCACCTTTCGGGGTTTGATGAGCTAATCTAGTTGCTACTATGGAGGAACTTTTGCTAGATGCCTAGTGACACACACCCTACATGTCTCTGTATACCAGGCCTTCCACTATTTGGCATTTTATTATTAAAAGGTTGGTATTAGAACTAAGTTGAATACTTTCCGTACATTTGGTCGGCAGTTTCTATTGTGTTCATAGATGGGCTTGTTTCTTTAATGTTCGGAACCGTTCCAAGCTCTGTAACGAGATACAAGCATATTCTCTTACAGATATAAATATGTATGCATATTATTAGACAACATACAGCCTGGTTACAAGTTCCTTGTTTCACATATAACAATCCACAATTCATAAGTACAGGGATAGATTGGCCCGGTATACCTTGTGAGTTCACCACTGTGTTGGTCCCGTAGTCCCAGGGTCAGTTCTTTATATACACGGAATAGAGCGCAGTATAGAGGAGAGTGCCCTGACCTTCCAGCAATGTGTTGATTTAAGCTTTGGTGAGGCCACTGTCATATGCACGGTGCCATGGTGTTAGAGGTGGGCTGCGGCTCCTGTACTTATTATGGGTAGGTGATGGGCTAGGCAACTTATGGTCATGATGTCACATACACTTGGCAGGTGCAGGTTGATGAGGAATCACAGACCTCTCCTGACTAGAGTAAAGTCTGCTGCGTGTGCCTGAATGCTGCATGTACTTGCTAGCTTTGACCAGGCTCCCAGTCCTCTCCATTAGAGAGGAAACTAACTTTGTGTGTGTTTATAGTGACTAGGAGATAGACTGTGTGTTTGTGACCATATGGTCTGTGTGCTAAGCAATTGTGGTGCAGTGTTCTGTGTGCGTGTGACGTTTATTCTTGTGCAGTGTTTCACCAGTATATACATCCAGATGTTGTCTGTGCAGAGTCAGATGCTCTCGGGGAGAGGTGTGTTGGACATTTCTGGGCAGGAATTTGGCTGGTCAGATGTAGGTGCGTTGTGGTGACATGGGTATGTTGCTAGAGGTTGTTGCGGGCAACAAATCTGGGTTGCTCACATTGGAGGCCATGCTCAGTTGAGTGATCTGCATGTCTGGGCCTTATTCAGATCTGATCGTAGTACAAATTTGTTCTAAAAATGGGCAAAACCATGTGCACTGCATGTGGGGCAGATGTAACCTGTACAGAGAGAGTTAGATTTGTGTGAGTTATTTTGTTTCTGTGCAGGGTAAATACTGGCTGCATTATTTTTGCACTGCAATTTAGATTTCAGTTTCAACACACCCCATCCGAATGTTACTCTCTCTGCACAAGAAAGCAAGCATGGCTTAATGAAATACCGCTTATACAGGCATAAAGAAGTGCACTGGGGTACATACTGCAGGCTCTGTAAGAAAGGACATATCCCATAAACCCGACACTAATAATCCTTTTAAAAACTGACTGACCTGCTCCAGGGTCTAGATCCTCACTTGCAAAATCAGGGTGGAACCCATCACAGCTCAGCTGAAAATGAACAGATCAACAGCTTTGTATGTGCATAACAATAGTGTAAATAATGTATATTCTTCTTCTAAAGCCCCGTACACACGGGGGAGATATATTGCTTGCAATATATTGATGAGCAATATATTGCTCTGTGTCTCCTGTTCATCAGCGACCAGAGATGGTCGCTGATGAAAAAGAAGCTGCCGGGGGGGAGCCCGGCAGTGGTAATCAGCTGGTCGCAGGAACATGCTCCTGCGACCAGCGATCACTACAGGAGTAAAAACGTGAGCACGCACCAGGCGATATATCGCCTGTGCACACTCCCATCGCGGGCAATATGGTCGCTCAGCGACCATATTTCCCATAATATTACACAAAAATCGCCCCCGTGTGTACACAGCATATGAACTGGGAATGGAAGGAAAAGAAAATCATGGTTTTGCTTTTGCAAGGATTAAAAAAAAAAACACCTTGAGACCCTCTATCAGATTTAGGCAATTCAGAGCACAGAAGAGATACTTTTACAATTGACGCTAACAATAGCAAAGCCCTGTACACAAGGGGGAAATATATTGCTCAGTTTCTCCTTTTCATCAGCGATGGTCGCTGATGAAAGGGAACCTCTGCCGGCGGTGCCACAGAGGGAATCAGCTGGTCGCAAGAGCAAGCTCCTGCGACCAGCGATTAGAATGGGGCTGAAAACAGGAGCGCGCACCCGGCGATTTATCGTCGGGGCACACTCTCATCACTGGCAATACCCCCCCCCCAGACATGTAGCAAACAGGATATAGAATTATGATGCAATAAAATATAGAACAGGGTATAAGAGGCATTTCCAACAGCAATTTTGACATAAATCCTGGATCACCAGTCCGGCCAGGCCTCAATGTACAAGAATGATAGAGAGGAACAGATAATCATGGCCCATATCATTTGGAGATAGAGAAAGCATCCAGGACATTTATTCCAACAGTGCACAAAACACTTATCCTGCATCTGGAGCAAATCAAGGGTGTACGGATGAACCACTACATTGATGAGGCAGTCAGGTGTAAGAAGATAAGGATCCACCGGTTTGGACAGGACCATAGAAAAGTCCAGGGCATTAGCAGAAAGAAGAGCCACAGGTACTCCATCAAGCATAAGCTTAGCCCCCTCAGCTCCACTGCTCTGTTGCACAGGTGTATTCGAGAGAGACAGCATATTCCTCTTGAGATCAGCAGAGTTAGTAGCAAGCCTATCTGTAGAGGCATTAGTAGAGTGACCAGAGAGAGACATGGCATCTAAAGGTATAGTAGTGAACATGTTGAGGAGCCTCTGCTCAGAGGCATAGATGGCCTGAAGGAGCTGTGCTACTTCCATAATGGAGGGATACGTACAGAATGGTAGAAAATCCAAGCCAGCCACTGCAAAAGGACACAGAGAGGAGCCTGAGGTAGCTAGCACACCACCGAACACCTAAATGCCCTGTCAAAATTAGCAGTGCAAGGAGACAGCAGCAGGACTCTGAACGGGCTGCACAATACGCGCGGAAGTCCCAAGGCCCGGAGTTGTAAAATATCCGCAACCGCGCCCCATGCACTGAAGCTCCCTTATCTACAACGGAGTAACAGCCTGAGGGGACCAGAGCACTGCAGGACAAGACTGGTACCAGTAGTTGCTGCGGAGCATCAGCGGGCAACCAGCAGGAGGAAGTGTCCGAACAGCTCAGCGTCCAGCAGCCTCAAATGGAGCCTGACACACTGCACCGGAGGATCCCACCACACAGCACGTCCGTGCAATGTAAGGAAATATAGCAGAACGGGATTGGCGCACCAGCCCAGGAGATGCCGAAGATACTGCCCCACCTGCACAGCTAGCCTAAAAAAGGTTTCTATATCCAGAAACGTATAAATAACAGGATATTTTGTGGGAGAGCTGACAGGCACGTCTTACTCCCAGCTACTCCAGGCCACCCCACCCCACCCCCCCCCCCCCCGATTTGCCATAATTTGCTATCTATTTTGACTATATAGTGCACACCCCATTAGTCCTTGTCCTGATGAAAATGTTACTGTATATGTATAATTTTCATATGAACTGACTTTGCACAGTACTACTTTGCCCTTTATACAAACTACAATTCTGCATAGTGTTTTTGCCAATCATTCGATATTGTAATAATAAAAAATATCTTTGACCATGTGTACTGGTGACGATAATAATTCTCCTAGAAGCCCAAAGCCCCATTTGGTAGATACTGTACCTCAGCAAGTTGTTACTGGAAATTATCCTGACATAGAAGAAGCTACATCTGTCTTTTTTCTGTGATATTAAATAGCATGAACTCCCATTACACAACCTGTTGAGAGTCCCATCTTGTTACGCAATTAGTGTATTGAGAGGTGGCTGAAAGCCTTATGCCAGTCATCTGTTTAAACACGATATGGCTGACTGATTTTTACCCAAGGTGCAGGTGCTGTAGTGTATGCTGGTGACAGCTTCATTCTGAGCACTGCAAAACAAAGCGACTTCAATCTTGGACTCCCATCTGCCTGGCCAGAGGGTGCTGTGTCCAAAAAAACATAGAGGTACAATGCTTGCAAATATATGCCTCGCCTGTCTCTCATTCACTCTGAAAATGAATGGCTGCTAAGCAGTTTGTTACTAAATTCAATGCTATCTGTTTTGTATATTTCCGTTTATATGTTTTGAGCGTTTTTTTTGGCTTGTTTTGTTGTTTTGTGCACAAACTGCAAACTATACAAATGTTATAAGTGGTTAGTGGTACAAATAAATATAAGACAAGCTTAATGTATAAAGTTGTTTGGAGAAAAAGACAATAAATATGCCCTAATATAGAAACATCTATAGAAATTGATGACTTTTATACTTTCCATTTGGCATCAACAAATTAATGATTTGTTGGTTGATTAGAAATGACAGGTTTGTTTCACCTCCCCCCTCCTTTTTCCCTGTTCTCCTCGCTCTTCGGCCTCCTTGTTAAGATTTTTGTTTACTGGGGATTTTTTTGTGTAGCCTGGGGCTAATTTACCAGGCGACATCTTTTCCTCATTTCATCACTGTATTTGTATGTAAAGTTGTTTGACAGCTCTATTACTGCACACTGCTGCAAGAGACTATAGGCGAGGTGCTCTAAAGCATAATGCAGTGAAAACCCTGTTATCAGGTTTTTACTGCATTTTTGTATGCACTAAAGGCCCTCCGCCAGGGCACTGCTGCAGAGGGAATCGCATATATAGAAGCCTATGGGCTTTTCTCCACAGAGCTGTCAGAGAGGGATCCCTCATGGACCACTCACAGCATGCCCATCGCAAAGGACAAATCTTATCTCAAGACTGTCCTTCCGCGTTACTAATTGCATAAGTTAGTGCAGATGCGATTAGTATGAATGCGGTATCCGGCGGAGAGGGGTGGCGGATGTGAGAACATCCCACCCTTTAAGCGTGGCCCGTTTAGAACTTCATCCCACGGCTGGACAGACTGGGTGAATATTCCTGGAGGACAGGTATTGCTGTATCCGGACGACAGCTCACCATTTCCAGCCCAGGATGATTGGAACCTGTTAGCTGCCTTGCCGCAGGACTTTTTATCATATGCTGTTTCTATCTATTGCATTGTAAGTGCATTTTATTAAATTCATTCATTTTAATATTACTGATCTGCACTATATCACCTATTCTATGATCTACCATTCCTATGAGCTGCAGATCTGCATATCAGGAATCAAGGATTTCTGTGAAGTAATAGCTGTGGATCTCCTCAAAATAAAAGACAGTATTATTTTAACTTCTAATCACACCACCATTGACGCAATTAATTGATGGGGTGCATGGTCATCATAAGAGCACCTGAAATAAGCTATCAAGAATTACCATAGGAATACAAATCTGCCTGCACTCGGTCCCACTAGCTGGACATTATACCCGGACTTATTTGTGTTCCACACCCTGATTTTTTCCCCAATTGATCCTGTGGAGGTGCATTATACAATATACAAATAGACCCACTAGAAAACTACAAATTTGAGGCTCTTTCTTATTGAATTTTATTCATAATTGATGCAAGCAATTTTATTTTCATGTGCTAATTTTTATTAAAATGTCTTATATCCAGCCGTGTATAGTGTCATCCATACCTCCGCATAGCATAAAGCACTGTTCATCATCTCTCTATTCTGTGTAATAGACAAGGGCATAGGCGTGCGCAGCACATTTTTTTAGAGGTTGCACCATCAAAGGGGTGTGTCTAGCACCACCTATTGGGTGTGTCTAACATCGCCAATCAGGCGTTTCTACCATCATCTACTGGCACTATCTATGATATAAAATGTCTCTCCACCACACCATAATCTCCTGCCTATTTCAGTTCTAATTACTCTGTGTAACAGTACATGCAACTAAAGTCACAAACATACATGGATGACGCAGGTATGTAGTGATATGACAATGGTCTAGTACAATTAATAATGCAAAACATAATTGATGGGTGCTTCTTTTAATTGAATACAGTTATAAAAAAAACAAGTATTTGGTAAAAGGGTAATGCTGGTATTGCTAGAGGCAGGGAGGTGTTCATAAGGGTGGACACAGCATTAGGGGGTGCCTGTGCACCCCTAACACTCAATGTGCGCACACCTATGCACAAGGGCCTGGTGCAATGCACTACAGTACTGTAACACACACGGCCGAGCATGCATATAGATTCTATATGCAATGTAATTAAATTCCTGGAGGTAATGGACACAGCCAGGGCATGCATATAGATTCACATACATACCCGGCTGTGTCTCAGCAGTGCAACCGTCCATTACCCCCAGAAATTTAATTTTTACCCCATAGTAATTTAACCCTGTTCCCTGACCACTGTTAGAGTGAACTTCTTCCCATTATGACCACTATAATGGTGCACTAGCTACAGGAATATCAACAGTCACTTCAAAGTTACAAACATCATTCAGGTATTTATCAAAGAAGTGATACATTAAACAAGCAGAAACAGCTTTTTGTAACTCCAGCAACATCACACCTGAGCCGGGTAAAGAGGCTTTCACAGAATTCTGTGATTATCAGATCCTACAAATAAATCAGGCATCCATCTCATTTACTGAACAGGCTACAATAGACTGACAGCATGTAACAAAACTATAGAAATCTGTGTTATAAATCCTGCATTTAACACAACCTGGTGTCATCCAGTGATCGTATTGTGCTGTCATGTCAAAGGTCCATACACACTGTGATTTTGCCCAGTGTATATAGACACCGATGATCATTGTCATTGCTGGGGGGAAAGCCACTCAGTGCATACACACTGAGCGGCTCTCCCCCTGCCCGGCGCTGTCAGCACAGGGGGAATTTCCATAGCGCAGCACTATGGAAAGTCGTCCACAAATCCGCTCATCTGCTAGTAATACCAGCAGATGATCGGCAGCCAGTAATGCTGATGCGGGAGCGTGCAGCAGCGCTTACCGCTAATCGCTGCCCTGTACACACTGGCCTGCTTTTATGCTGAAAGCCGCTCAGACAAGAAAACTGAGCGGCTTTCACATGAAAGTCGCCCAGTGTGTATGGGCCTTAAGTTATAAGACAGTTTGCCTTCATTTCTCTTGCATATGAGAAATGTAGCAGAAACCATCAACGTGGTGTCTGCTATGTATAGTGATAGCCAATTCTTCACTATTGATTCACTAGCGTTAGATGCATGTAAAACATGTACAGTAATAGAGAAATGGTAGCTAAAATCTACCCTTTAAGGCCTATACACACTGGGCAACTTTAAGTTGAAAGCAGCTTGGTTTACTCGTTTGAGCTGCTTTCAGCTCTAATGCCACCCAGTGTCCTGCTATGGAAAGTTGGCCACCACCGGGAAAATTACTTAAACGGGCCAAAAAGCGCTCAGCGTGTATGCACGGAGCGGTTTTTAAAGCCCAGCGATTTTCCACATCATCGGTGACCCTACACACTTGGCAAAATCACCCAGTGTGTATGGACCTTAAGTCTAATACAGGGTTCCAAAGGTTTTCCTCAAGGCCCCCTAAACCTGAGTAAACACTTTCAAATGGGTGTATGGCCATCGCCGTGACCAAGCAGTTGATTAGGTAGGCCAGACATCACGATTGGGTGGCCATTTAAATTTGCAGAGCCAGGTGTGATGTCAGTGTTGAAAACACCTGCAGCCATTGTATAGGTGGTTGTACCTCTATATCTTTTACATCTATCAGGCAGTGGCTCAGCATGACATTCATAACATCATTCACCGATATATCGGGTATACATCCCCGCCCAGCACTACTGATAAATTGTAGATGCTCCAATGAGCAATATATCTTTCGGTACTTATGTATTATCTGGACTCCCATGTTAAATGCACCCCATTTTTTCATACCCCTACTATCCAACTACGCATGGAGTTGATTTTATATAGTGTGGCGAGCGCAGCGAGCCACCGTGCCCGAAGCGTGGTGAGCGCAGCGAGCCCCGCGAGGGGACGCGGTCTCATAAGAAAAACGGAAGTCCAGATAGTTTTCGGCAACCAATCAAATTCTATTATCTTCTAGAAGGTTTTGAATGAATAAGAAGTAGATTCTGATTGGTTGCCCATAACAACATACTATGTGAAATAGAACTTACATCTTTGTAAATTTACCCCCTAGAATTCGAATACCTCTTTCCTATTCCAGCATAACTAGCTACAGTATTAGCTCATATAACTAAAAAGGTGGCAATGGGCTACAGTGTTATTTAACTTCAGAGGAATCTCATATTCAGTTTTAGAAAAGTGCAGTAAGCCTGAGATTAGCATTGGATAAGAAGTTCTTACCTCAGTCCCGGGGACTCTGCTGTGAATGTCCAGACTGTTCAGGCTAGGGAGAGGTGTGTCAGATAATGGAGGCTTTGTGTCAGGACAAAACTCCCAGAAGGATTCATCTCGTATTTCTGTGAAAGCAAATGTACGCTATACAGACATATCATGATGAATAGTTTATAAGTAAAGTAGTTTTGCTGTATAACCGTCATCCACTCACTGGGTGCCTTATGTCTGGCCACTACAATACAGCCCTTTACCTGTCAGAGGTGGGGACTTCTCCAAAACGGCTGACAGCTGCTCTCTCAGGGGACCTTTTGTCTCTGATATGTAGTATATTGCAGAATTTCCATTTGGGTCCAGGAGCTGAGTGTCTCTGTAATTGAAAATTAAGTTTACACACTGCAAAGTCCCCTTGTGATCGATATTGTTCATTGTATTTTCTTTTGGTTTTGCCAAAGCCAAGAAGAAATGGAGGTTTGCACAGAATCCTCCATGCCTACTTTCCACTTGCTATCATACAGATGAAAATGTGTTTGAAGATTTAGCAACATTTTCCAATTACACATAAGGGGTGGCTAGCTGGTTACTTGAAAAGCACCTGTCTCTACAGTCAAAATCTATTACGTTAGTATGTTAATTCAAAAGGTTAAAACTGAGATATGCAATGTGGCGCTCTACTGCGCAGGCATTTTTTTCTATGAACTTTTATGATTTATGACAGACAACAGACAATAGGCCACCGGAAGGATCTGTGGTAACGGCACGCTTAAACCATTCCATCTACTCATCACAGACCTTGAGATTATGGTCATGTCAATCACACAGTATTCATCTCTTCCTCAAAACCATATATTATTTGTTTTCGCACCAGTGAACTTAATTACATCTTAAATGTGGTTTCTCTTATTAAAGTGCCAATAAATTAAGTTTCTTTACTGACACCCAAAATGCTGTTATTGTGTAATCCATGGGTCCTCAAACTGCGGCCCTCCAGATGTTGTGAAACTACAAATCCCGCCATGCCTTGCCACAGTTTTAACACTTCCTTATAGCAAAACTGTGGCAAGGCATGCTGGGATTTGTAGTTTCACAACATCTGGAGGGCCGCAGTTTGAGGACCCATGGTGTAATCCTTCAAGAATGACATATCATTTAACCCCCCCCCCCACCACCACCACCACCACCACCACCACCCACCTGAGGAAAATAAGTATTGCTCTGGTAAAATATTAATGCCATATCAATTCTTACATTTACTTTTTGGAGTGTTGGACGTGAATTTCTTGTTATTTTTGGTTAATGTGAATTTTTTTTACCACAGCAATTTCTCCTGTTTTATGTCCAAGGCATGTTATGTAATAGGAGCCTGGAACATTACCAGTAACACCCCTGCTATAAATATGTCTCTACCAACAACAGATTTGAGGGTCTCTAATACCAATCAGCTCCTAACTGTCATGTTAAAGGTTGTGTTTGAAAAATTACAGTTAGAATCTGGTTGGTTAGTACTTTATTTCCATCCACTTTATCCCTCTCCAAGTCTACATAAGCCTGGTGATTTATAGTCAGGGGAGGGAGAAAGGCATGGGGGTCAGGGGCATATCCAGGAGAAAATGACAAGGGGGGCACCATGATAGGGGAGGGGATGGGAGGGGAGGTGCTAGTGTGCATGCTCAGAGAGCGGAGAGGGAGAGGAGGAGAGAGAGAGAGTGTGGGAATGGGATTAAAAATAGGCCCTGGCATTTAAAGTACACAGGCCCACCTTGGCGTCAAAAGTGAAGGATGTAGTTGTGAGCGTGCCGAAGGTATGGCCACTGAAAAGGGGGCATGTCATTTAGTGTAGTGTCCACACCATATACCACTTCTACACATTATGCAACAAAATAGTAGACCCCATACTACTTGCATTTCATAATTCACATAATGCCACATGGATTGAGACAAAATTCACAAAATGCCACATGGATTGAGCCAAAATTCACATAATGCCACACGGATTGAGCCAAAATTCAAATAATTCTACATGGATTAAGCCAAAAATCACAATATGTTCAATAAACAGTGACATTGTTGCACAAAGGCAGGCGTAAAAAATTTACACTGTAATGCCCATTACACGTTAAACCACACACCATAATGTCCATTATGTATTATGCCAAACAACGAAATGTCTATTACAAATTATGCTACATAAATGCTGCTTACCTACATTCTTGTTGCCATGTGGGATTACACACTCGTTGCCATGTGGGATTACATGATCATTGCCATGTGGGATTACATGTTCAATGCCATGTGGGATTACATGCTCATTGCCAGGGGTTCTATGCTTGTTGCCATAGGAGTCACGTGGTTGTTGCCATGTGAGAATGCATGCTTGTTGCTAAGCATGTATTCCCACATGGGAATACATGCTGTAAACTCGCGGTAACTGGGGGACAGCTGCCACCGGGCAGAAGTGATAGCCATTGATTGTATTCAGAGCACTGCAGGTACCGGCTATTTGAAATGAAAGCATTGACAGCCAGACAGAGAGCGGCGGGCTGCCCAGCTGTATTCAGTAACGTTTATTAACACAATTGGCGTTTGCGGTCCAGCAGCCAATCAGGAGTGGTGGCTTCTGATTTGCTGCCAGACCGCAAGCGAGCTATGATTGGCTTGCGGACCTGGCAAACGGCAGCACAAGATTTCAAATAGCCGGGACCTGCAGTGCAGAGCTCTGAATACAGCCAAGCAGCTCTCTGCCCAGCTGTCTATGCTTTAATTTCAAATAGTCGGGACCTACAGTGCTGTCCCCCATTACCACGAGCGGCAGCTCAACGGGTGGGCCAGCTTTGCATGCCCAGCGGGAAAAAAATGGCAGAAATGATAATCCACCACTGATGGGGGTTATCGATTCCAGAGATCTAGGAAGTCTATATACTAAGCCGTGGAGAGAGAGAGAAAGTTGATGGAGATAAAGTACAAGCCAATCAGCCCTTAACTCTCATGTTATATGTTGTTTGAAAAGTGACAGTTAGGAGCTGGTTGGTTGGTGCTTTATGTCTGATCACTTTATCTCTCTCCAAGGCTTAGTCCATAGAACCCTATGGTATCTCTGTTATGATTATGGTTGAAGAGGTAAATATTTTATGACTTCAATCTGTATGCAAAATAATTAGTTGAAATACAACACAAGACTGAACTGTAACTACATCCCTAATGCTTCTATGGTTCTATGCATCCTACATCATAATATTTTTCTATACTGTTTATTTATAGTTCACCAAACTCACGCGTTATGTTTCAGTAGCACTTCTAGAACAGCCAGAGGTCTGTACTCTATCTCCATGGGCAGGCCAACAAAAAGGTCTACATCCCGTACCACCAACATCACTGGTGTTAGGCCTTGTTTGTTCCTCAAGTTTACATAGTGGCAGCTTTCTGTGGACTTCAATAACAAATAAAAAAAATAAAAAAATCAATGATTGGACCATATTCTGTTAAATTCATCCCACAAAAATGATTGTGTCACAGTTCACTACACCTAAAGCTTCATATACACTAAAAGCAACACTCTAATAAATGTATGAGCGTAATATACAGTAATAAATGATATGATGGAAGAACCAGCAGGATTTCTGTATGTACAGTATGCTCCTAAATTTGAAGCAGCAATTCTGATGGTTCCATAATCTCAGAACCACTTATATACCCCACCTGTATCTTAAGACCCTCATATACTAGGGTGATTCACATGCAATTTGGGCACTTTTCATGCAATTTGCAGTGATCAATCGAATGAAAAGCGTCCGAATTGCATGTGATTGACAGCAGGTCCGATGCGATGCGAGATCCCATGCGTGTCGCATGGGAGCCTGCAAGTTGCACCGGCTGCACAAGCCAACTGCTGGTTTGCTTCCCAGCCGGGCAGGCTTGGCTAGGATCGCATGCGATATATTGCATGTGATCCTGACTTCCCATAAAGTCACGTGCGGCTCAAGGGGGTGACTTCTCCGAGGGGAGGGATCACCCTAGAGCAGTGGTAGCCAACCCTAGCCCTCTAGAGCTACCAACAGTTCACATTTTCCAGACAACCTAGCTGCTGCACAGCTGCAATCATTAATCACTGACACATTTTAAAAGATCCACAGATGGAGCTAATTAGCTCACTTATGATTCTGTGAGGAGACCTGCAAAACATGCACTGTTGGTAGCTCTCGAGGACTAGGGTTGGCTACCCCAGCCCTAGAGTATGCCCAGCTTTAGATGGTTTGTAGAATCAGCCCTGTCCACTGACCAGCAGGTGCTGAATAGTCTCCAGGTCACCTTGCCAAGCTGCCTGTGCCAGGCCTAGCTGTGGAAACTCTGTTCTGGTAACAGCAGTTAGCAGCTGTGTCCGGGTCACATCATTAGCCACATGTACAGCGGTCAGTTTACTAGAATTGTACAAGGTGACATCTGCTCCATGTTCCAGAAGAAGCGCGATGACCTACAGTAAGAGAAGTAATGCAAGGATGGTGACCTTATCCAAATTATATAAATATTGTATGCTACACATACTTACAAAAAATTTCTAGAGCTACTTAACCACAAGGTGTGAATATCAATGTACTACGAATGGTGGGCTCTATTGAGATACACTATAGCTAGTGGTAAACCCCCAAAAAGTTCAATAAATTCTAATTATTCGCATGCAACAGATACTGATACATGAAGTTTAAAGATCAAAACAATTACAAAACGGTGACAACATGCTCAGGAGATACCTTCAGTAGCAGGGACTGTTCTGCAAATCAGGGACAACACACAGCTATGCAGCACAGTACTTACTGCTCAATAGAACTACTGCAGGAGACACATAATTTTGTTAGGATGGGCTATTTTACCATTCAATATTATTTTGGTTCTCATAGATCTGGGGTAGCCAACCCTAGTCCTCGAGAGCTACCAACAGTGCATGTTTTGCAGGTCTCCTCACAGAATCACAAGTGAGCTAATTAGCTCCATCTGTGGATCTTTTAAAATGTGTCAGTGATTAATGAGTGCAGCTGTGCAGCAGCTAGGTTGTCTGGAAAATGTGAACTGTTGGTAGCTCTCGAGGACTAGGGTTGGCTACCACTGTCATAGATCAATGCTGGCCAAACAGGTCTTCAAGATCTACCAACGGTCCACGTTTTCTGAATCACCCAGCTGGTGCACAGCTGTAGTCATTACTATGGGTCATGGTTTCCTGCATTTATTCCTACTATAGATCCACAGGTTGACTGAAAAACATGAACTGTTGGTAGGTTTGGCCACCACTGGACAGGTTTGGCCACCACTGTCATAGTTAGGATATTGGGGATTAAGATAATCAGTGTTCTACTATATAATATAAATATTATATTTCTTTTTACCTCCAAGTTGTTTTCCCCAGCAGCCTTGATCAGAGCTGTGTCTCCAGACTCCGGATGCTGGGTGTTTATAAGTCTGGGGTCAGTACTTAGATGTCCAATGATTTCCTCCATGTTTCCCCTCTGAACAGCCTCCATAAATAGCAAAAGTGATTCCCCATCTTGTGTGGTCTTCTCCATGACCATGACCTAGGAATTATTCAGTTTGAATTCAAATGACCAAGCCCTGTCTTCTTGTGTTTTAGCAGTAATTTCCATATGCTTATATTAGACATTTTAAAAAGCACAAAGAAAACCACCAAACTATTCCTGTACAGGAACAGAGGGAGCACTTAGGCTGTGTCTACACTTTAGCAGGATGTAGTCTAACAGGAGCTGTTTAGCAGGATGTAGTCTAACAGGAGCTGTTTAGCAAGATGCAGTTTCTTGTGTCTACAGATGGCGCCTGCCGCTGCTGGGGTCTCGGACCGACGCTACCGACAATGGAGGAGGACTCGGACCGCCAATACCGCCGCTTGAGGAGGACCTAGACGCGCAGGAGGGGAGGAGAGGATGGGAGCATCACCACATTTCATGTGTAACATAGTGCGACCCATGTATATGTTCCCATCCAACCGCAGTATGCTGCGGCGCTACGGCATATGTGTGGACAGCCACATAGGAGCTTGTGTGCACTATCTTACAAAATATTTTAAAAAATGAGACAGGATTTGGAATTTTTTGCTCGGCTATAAACTCTTCTTAGCTGTACATATCTATTCGCACAGCGTGCACATTAATTCGCTAGGTGGGATTTCACTATAGCGGGGCAGTTTCTATATGTTCTCTGGCCATTGCACATTTGCACAGCAGCGATCAGGTCTGAATTATGCCCATATTGAGACGACGACTTGCAGAACTGCAAATCCTAGCAACTGTGTACATGCAGCTGTGGTTGCAAACCCTTTGTTAATCGTCTCCCTGGCTAACCTTATGGTTGCACAGAATGCCCATGGAACTGAGGGGTAGATTTATTAAGCTCGGTGAAGTGATAAACTGTCTGTTTTTTATCACCGGCCAATCAGCTCCTACCTGTCATTTTTCAAACCAAGCTTGTAACTTCACAGGTAGGAGCTGATTGGCCGGTGATAAAAAACAGACAGTTTATCACTTCACCGAGCTTAATAAATCTACCCCTCAGATGCTAGCGCCAAGTTTTGTGTGTACAGCACATCTGCCTTTTTGCTGCCACTCCCTGATACCTCCCACAAATGGTTCCTGACTGTCAATTTCTTTGCAAATAAGTTCTCTCTGCAAGCAACACACACAACCGCCCAATAAATTCTCAATGGAAATATCGTCATTGCGTGATGTTTTGGGAAAAAGGATCATTCTTGGGGGTAACATTAGCATTGTACAGTTTTTCAAAAGAGACGATGATCGGCAGCTTTGACTAATGGATGTGAAATGGCAATAGTAATTATTGTTAAATCAGCTTAACATTATTAATTATTGTTATGATTTATAAAAGCCCCCAATCATTGGATTACACTGCCACGTATTGTACCAGATGTATTCATGTGCATCATACCCTCCAACAGTACCGAATTTGCCTGTACCGAATGTACCGGTTTTTAAGAATTTACAGCCGGGAAGAAAGCGATGTCTGTGCGCGCTGTCCGGCTGCATGTAGTCCGTACCGGCATCCAATTAGTTACATTATAGTAAGCAGCAGCCTGATGACCGTGCCAAGTCTGGACGGCCGCGAGCCAATAGGAGCTCGCGGTCCGGCAGCCAATCAGAAGCGGCTGCTGGATCACAAGCTCCTATTGGCTTGTGACCTTCCAGCGGCAGGAGCAGCGCGCACCTCCTCGCTGAAAGGTATGCACTGCAGTGTGGCTGATGGCTGCAGCTCCCCTACACTTTTTTTTTTGCAAACCCTGACTGGCTAAACTGCCGTCAATCACTTCTGCAAGGTCGATGATTGCCCGTGCCGCTGCGTCCTTGGTTTAGGCAACACTTGCAGTCCCTCCCCGCAGGCGGCTGTGTGTGTGAGAGCAGCAGCAGCCGGAGAGTCTCCCTTGAAACTGTACTGCAGCATCGAGTAGGGACTGCACCCTGATAAGAGAGGATAATTCTAAATCAGCAAAACTGTTCATCAAAAGGATAAGAAAGGGGGTGTGGCCACGCCCCTTCACCCGTGACCACGCCTCTTTTCTGAAGTTGTACCGATTTCTGCATTTGAAATGTTGGAGGGTATGGTGCATGCCTCACCATACAGTGTTTGCCAATAGTTTACAGTTTAGTAAATGTCAATAAAATAACAGTAAAGGTGCATATACAGTGAACGTTTTTGCCCAGCGTGTATGGACAGCGATGATGGGGAAAATAGCTGGGCTGAAAATCGCTCAGTGCATACACACTGGGCGATTGTTGCCCATGTAATCAATTTTGCCAGGGGTGGATGGCTTTCCATAGCAGGACGCTATAGAAAGCCGTCCACCCCATCCCTCATCTGCTGGTAATACCAGGAGATGAGTGGCGGCTGCTGGGCCATACACACTGGGCGGCTTTTGAGATGATTTCAGCTCAAAATCACCCAGTGTGTATGGGCCTTAACTCTCAGAAAAGCAGCTGGCATTACTCTGAGTGCAGGCCCATCCCGATATCAATGTGAATGCCTGCTAAATTCACAGAGAGTCAGGTTCTTCAGTGCACTCAGTGGGCAAATCGAGCGATTACCGACTGACTGCGCATGCGTACCATATATGTATGGATCGTAAACGCAATGCGCCCAGAGGTTGGAAAAGGACACCTGCCGTTTAAGTGTCAGTGACGGCATCAATCAGCCTGCCAGGTGGATCAAGCTTCAAAAAGTGATAAAATGGAGAGTAATAAACAGCCAGCCAATCAGCTCCTCACCACCATGTTACAAACTGGTTTTAAAAAATGTCAGTTAGGGGCTGGATGTTTATCACTCTCCTTTTTATCACTTTTTGAAGCTTGATACATCTGATACATGAGTCACAGATTTGTGGAAGGGTCAGAGCTACTCATATTTGGAAAAAAAAACATTGGCTGGTTCAGGAAATGCGTATGGATTTGCGAGTGGATGGCGGTCAGCAATCGTGTCGCAATTGTCTCACAAAATCACACGGGCGGGTTTTCTGCCTGGGCAGCGGCTAACTACTCGCAGTCATCTGCAACTTTGCTCAATAGTGATCCGGTCTGAATCAGGCCCAGTATCTCTTATGTACATCAAAGATTTCTACGTCTGCTCTTTCTATAATATGACATGACATTTCAGTAACAAACCTCACACGCAGACCAAAATCTGACAACCTTCCTGTCTTACAACTGACATATTAATACCTCTGGCATTATCCAGCACCTTACAAGAGACAGCAGATGCAACACATGATACGGGTTTAAGCAAAGGGGTAAGTGAGAGCAATTACCTGTCTGGGATTACGTAATATCAGCCAGAGATTACACCTGTCTGCCTAGTGACAGGTACATGCAGTAGCTCATAGGTTCAGCAACCATGCCAGCCATCTGTGTCTGTCCTCAGTCTCTATTTCAGGCCTTTGCAGTCCCAGCAGGACTGATGGAAGCAACTTTCTTCAGTCTGATGAAAGTCTCCTATAGGCAGCTCTGGCCAGTTAAAGGAATCTTTTAGTTTACATATTGCTGCTAAGGCAACCAGGAGTCAGCTGAGTGCTTGGGACTGTCCCCAAGGGAGGGGAGGGGTAAACAATGGATTCACCACTATTCATGGATCGCAAATGCTGCTAACTGCTGGAGATTTGGTAAGAAATCTCCAGTTACAGCGGCAATCATTTACACTGCAAAATCAAACTGGTTTTGTAGTGTATATGATTGTTGCTTTAAAAAACCTGGAGATTTCTTACCAAGGGCGGGATTTATCAATACTCGCATTTCTGTAGTGAAGTGGAGTCCTTTTTTTTCGCAGGCTTTTTGCGGAGTTTTCCGCGTTATGTATGATTTTTCCCCTTGTTTCTTAGGTCTGCGGTAATCTTTTCGTTTTTTTTTTTGTGCGCATGCGCAGATGCGTCCTGCTGCTGGCTGGGTTTCCCCGGCTCGCAGCGCTCAGCTTTTGTTTGACTTGCTGGCGAACTGCAGTTGTGACATTTCAATTATTAAAGTATAATGTATTTTTACAGTGTGTTATTTACCTTATGAAAAAAGGTTGTGCTGTGGGATGTATTTTACTTGTATGGGAGGCAAGATTGGTTCTTTTTTGGAAGGTGTGAGGCACAGATCATCAGGGCTAGGCAAGAGGCAGTGTGCCTCACACCTCACTGCCTCTTGCCTAGCCCTGATGATCTGTGCCTCACACCTTCCAAAAAAGAACCAATCTTGCCTCCCATACAAGTAAAATACATCCCACAGCACAACCTTTTTTCATAAGGTAAATAACACATTGTAAAAATACATTATACTTTAATAATTGAAATGTCACAACTGCAGTTCGCCAGCAATATAAGGCGAATTATATGGAAGAGAAGCTGAGCGCTGCGAGTGTTAATACATCACACAGCGCTTCAGCTACAATGCTGTCCAATGGGAGGATGTTTCTCGCCGGAAACTCCGCGATACTTCAACCCGGCGGAGTTTTTTCAACAACAGAAAACGAAAACTTTAATAATACATCAGGTGAACAAGTGACGAACGCGAAAACGGGATGTCAACGCCACGGTAAGCGTTGATACATCCCGCCCTAAGTCTCTCACTTTCTGATTCTCTCATCCTAATAAATTTCGCCCCACAAATCTATTTGATGCTGAAAATACACATTTATTCATAATTTGTATGACCCCTTTCATACTTAGGAAACTTTTGTCTTTGAGTAAAGCAGAGGTTATTTGCAGGACACAGGACCTTATTTGGAGTTCTATGTTAACTCATACTTGCCTACCCTCCCGGAATGGCCGGGAGGGTCCCGCAAATCGGGTCCCGGTCCCCCGGGAAGGGGGGCAAGTCTCCCGCATTTCCCTACAGCCCCGGCTCCCCCTCTCCCCGCGGTCTAAAAACTATGATTTTCGCGGGTCCGCGGGGAGGGGGCGGGGTTAAATGACGCAATTCGCGGCATTTCGCGTCATTTTTAGCCCCTCCCCCCACCCACGGACCCGCAAATTGAGGCTTCAGCCCGTCATGGGGGCGGGGCTTGATGACATCACCCGTGCCCTGCCCCCAAAACGAAGCCTCTACCCGCCCCCTTTCACTCCTCTCCGGGCTTCTCCCGGAAAGGAGTATGCCAAAGTCGGCAAGTATGTGTTAACTTGATGTCAACGCACATGTCAGCTGGGAGTCCCCCCCTGTCACTCATGAATAGAAGCTGTGCGTATGCTGGGCTGGGGGCATAGCTAGCATCTCACAGAGCTGCAGTGCATGCCCCCACAGCAACAAAAATGGGGAAGTGGCCTCACGGTGAGTACAGACCATGCCCCCTTCCTGCTAGGTCACTCCCCCAAAGTTTCGGCATGCGCCCACGGTGCGCGCACTGTCCCTCCTTGACGGGTTGAAAAGTTGGTAGGTATGCAATAAATGGTGTGGCTGCTTTATCACTGGATTCTAGAGGGGTATGTATTAAAATATTGGCCGCGGTGTGGGACCCATGGGAATCAAGGACCCTTGTTCACCATGCACATTGCATCCATTATAAATATGCCACTGTTTAGATCTGTTGATGTGCACATCTTGGTCTGCAACAAGGGGACTAATTCAGACCTGATCACACGTCTGCGAATTTGCATGCCTGGCAATTATCAATAGACTTTTACAGCCCATAGTAAGAATGCGCAAGGCCATACTGCGACAAAATCCGTTTTCGCTGGCCATACGCAAGTTGATTGACAGAAAGCCGATGTCTGAGGGTCGTAACCCGCTGTTTTCTGGGAGTGTCAGGGAAAATGCAGGAGTGCCCAGATATTTTAGGGGAAGGTGTGTGAAGGCTTCGGCCCTTACAGCCTCTTTCTAACGCAGCCGCCGAGTCTTGTGCTACACCGACTGCACACAGAGGAAAAATCATTTGATGGTGATTGGCTAATTTTTACAAGCCCTGCTAAGCAAATCACAGGATTGCATGGGGCGGGGTTTTCACTCTGGCAAAAAAAACATTCCTTAATCATGCCCCTTCCATTGGGCCTGATTCAGACCCTGATGGGTGATTTTGCAGTGCCCTGCGACAGATAGTTGCCACCCAGACAGAGTGAAATTCCACCCTGTGCAAGTCTGTGAATGGCTGAAACTCACTCACCATCGAATCAGTTTCCTAGTCTGTTCAAGCGTGCATAACTCTGAATCTTCCACCACTCTGAGACAGAGACAGGCGGATCAGGGCTGGAGCTGACGTTACACCCCCCCTCCCCCCATGAAAACACTTAGACACGCCTACATTTTTTCTGACACTCCCAGCGTGCTGTACATCTGTACACATGAAAAGGTAATCAGACCCCGGGCGTATTCGCACAGCAGTCATCTGCCCTGAATCAGGACCATTACTGGTCGTTTTTCCTAGCTATAGTAATGCACAGATTATGTCACACACTGCAATGTCTACTTGGCACATCCTGTGCCACATTTCTAACATGCCCTAACAGCAAAACGGTGGCAGGGCATGCTGGAATGTGTAGTTCAAAAACAGCTTGTGCCACATATTGTCTATCTCTGCACCAGGGGGGTTATTCAGACCCGATCTCAAGGCTGTCAATTCGCAGGCCAGGTGATTATCGATAGACCAGGGTTGCCGACTTTCAAATGCTCCTCTCCGGGAGAAGGAGACTTTCAATACCCGTTCGGGGGCGGGGCTTGACTGTGACGTCATTAAGCTCGCCCCCATTACGGGAAATAGCCGAAATCACTGATCTCCATGGAGGGGGCGGGGCTAAAATGACACGAGTGTGTCGTGTTAGTTACGCCCCTCCTCTGAGACCCGCGGATTGCGGCATTTAAATGCCGCGATCGGGGGGCTCAGTGGGGGTCTGGGAGGGGGACCCGATTTTCGGGAGACTCCCAGTAATTCCGGGAGGGTCGGCAATCCTGCGATAGACTGCACATGCATACAGATAATAGTACGAATGCACAAGGCCTTCCTGCAATAAAAGCCTGCTTTTTTGAATGCTGACCATATGCAATGTGATTGACAGGATGCAGGCGTTTGTGGGTGGTAACGGGCTGTTTTCTGGGAGTGTCAGGGAAAACGCAAGTGTGCCCAGGTGTTTAAGGGGAAGTCAGGTGACGTTAGCTCTGGCTACAATCCAACCTCTTCTATTGCAGCTGCCAAGTATGTCCTGGGCTATGCACAGATTGCACACACTAGAATTATTATTATTATTTTTATTAACCCCTTCCCGACATTTGACGTACATTTACGTCATGGTCGGGATGTACTTCCCGACACATGGCATAAATGTACGTCATGACTGTAAACTGTCACCGCGTCTATAGACGCGGTGACAGAGGGACGATGGCTGCTGTCCCTGACAGCAGACATCTTCCCTCATTGCCCAGGGGGGGCAGCGATGCCCCCCCCCCATCGGCGATCGCTGTGATTGGCTGTTTAAATGTGAACAGCCAATTACAGCGTTTTCTGTGTACCGGCGAATAACGTCGCTCGGTAACACAGGGATCGGTGGTGATTGGTGCTGTTAAGTACAGCACCAATCACCACCGGGTGTAAAGGGGTCACTGGTGGTCACCCCACCTCACCCCACCTGCCCCCAAGGCTGTGATTGGTCCGTCGGACCGACGGACCAATCACAGCCATTACACCTCACAGAAAATAACGGAGACAGCCCTGCAGCCGCCATTCCGGTCAGGAACAGCGTGCAGAGCGGTCTCCGTGCCCATCTGTCCCCTTATACTGACCTGATCAGCGTTGGTGGCATCCGTGCTGCCAGCTGCTGGTGCTTCCTGGTTGCTGTTGCTTCCTGGTGCTTGTGCTGCTGCTGCTGCAGCGTCATTGTGTCATAGAACATAATATTGTATAATATAATTTTGTCTCTGCTGCCCCCTGCTTGCCCCCCTTTTGTGCTGATCAGTATAAATTAACTGATCAGCAACTTTTTTGGGGTGCAGGGTTTTTTTTTTTATATATACCCCGTCAGGTTGCACCAAAAGTTGTGTGCCTGCTGCCCCTCACTGCTAATCAGTGTTGCATCACTGATCAGCAGTTTTTTTTTTTTTTTTGAGGGTGTTGTGGGGTTTTTTTAAAAAAAATTTTTTACACCCACGGTGATTTTGTGGGTGTCCTGTGGCCGCTGAGCGCTGATCAGTGACGTACATCACTGATCAGCATTTTTGGCACAGGGTTGATCTAATTTTTTTTGTTTGGATCAAATTCCTGTTGCCTTTGACTCATCAGCAGTTTTTTTTTTTGGAGGGTGCTGTGGGGTTTTTTTTTATTATTTTTTTTACACCCACAGTGATTTTGTGGGTGTCCTGTGGCCGCTGAGCGCTGATCAGTGACGGACGTTACTGACCAACATCTGTGCTCAATTTTTGGCGCAGGAGCTTTTTTTTTTCTTTTAACTTACACGTGTTAAAGCACTACATACACACTACATACCCCCCGTGTTGAAATAAAGTTTGTACCCCCCCCCCTACACTATACACGTGTTGAAACACTACACTTACACAAACACAAAAATAATAAAAATGTCCCAATCATCGCAAAGACTGTTTTCAGCGGAGAGGCATATGCCCTTATTGCCTCTGACACTGACACAGCCAGTGAAGTAAGCGATGAATTTGCATTCGTCTTAAGCTCCTCTTCCTCCTCTAGTGATGAGGGACCCCCTCAAAGACGCCCCCGTAGAGCAGCTGAGACCCCCCCCCCAATGATTGATCTCGTATGGACCCCACCACCAGACAATTTTAAGCCCCAGGTTCCTGAGTTTTTGGCCAACCCAGGAATCCAATTTGATACTACAGGCCTCAAAGAAATTGACTTTTTCAAAGTCTTTTTCTCTGATGATTTTATAAATTTAATGGTGGACCAAAGTAATTTATATGCCCAGCAGTTTATTGCCCAAAACCCCACGTCATCATTTGCTAGGTGGACCCCTGTAGATGCAGTAGAGATGATGACGTTTTGGGGTCTGGTGTTACATATGGGCATAGTTAAAAAGCCAGAAATTAGACAATATTGGAGTACAGATGTTCTGTACAGCACCCCACTTCATCGTATGGCCATGACCCGGACTCGTTTTGAGACGATCCTTAAATTTTTGCATTACAACGATAATGCACAGTGCCCACCCAGAGATGATCCCACCTTTGACCGGCTATTCAAAGTCAGGCTGGTCATTGATCCTTTCTGCGCCAAATTTGCTGAGATGTACATCCCCGAAAAATTCATTTGTGTAGACGAGTCACTTATACATTTTAAAGGAAGGGTTAAATTCCGCCAGTACCTTCCCAATAAGAGGGCAAGGTATGACAAAAAAATTTATAAGCTGTGCGAAAGTACCTCAGGGTACACCCACAGGTTTAGGGTATATGAAGGGAAGGACACAAGAATTGAACCGCCAGAATGCCCCCCCTCCCTCGTAGGTGTTAGTGGAAAGATTGTCTGGGATTTAGTGCACCCCTTCCTGGATAAGGGTTATCACCTCTATGTGGATAACTTTTACACCAGCATCCCCCTGTTTAAGGCCCTTGGTTCAAGAGGTACAGCAGCTTGCGGTACTGTGCGCAAGAACCAAAGAGGCCTCCCAAAAACGCACGTTGCCCAATTACTGAGAAAGGGTGAAAGCAGGGCACAATCCACCGAAAATATGTTGTTGGTCAAATATAAGGACAAGAGGGATGTCCTTATACTGACAACAATTCACGGAGACAGTACCACCTCCGTCCCTGTACGAGGTACCAGTACCCACACCTCAAAACCTATTTGTATCCTAGATTACAATAAGTACATGGGCGGAGTGGATCTTTCAGATCAGGTACTGAAGCCGTACAGTGCCCTGCGGAAAACAAAAATATGGTATAAGAAGCTGGCCGTGTATATCATCCAGATGGCACTGTATAACGCTTACGTACTATTCCGTTCTACCAGCCAGACGGGGACATTTATGCACTTTCAAGAGGAAGTCATAAAGGGCCTAATATTTGGGAACCAGCAGGCAGAGGGCCCCAGTACTTCTAGTACTGGCCCCAGTACTTCTAGTACTGGCCCCCGTATTGTATCAGGGCAGCATTTTCCTAACGAAATCCCCTCCACTGGAAAAAAGGGCAGGACACAAAAAAGGTGCAAAGTTTGCTATAAAAAGGGAATAAGAAAGCAAACTATTTTCCACTGTGAAACTTGCCCCGACAAACCCGGCCTATGTATGAAGGAGTGTTTTAAAATATACCACACATCTATGGATTATTAGGTTCATCATTTCACCGTGCTTCGGGGGTCTTGCTAATGCGACATAGCACCCACCATTCATTCCACCAGAATCTGTGCTGCAAAATCCAAATATCACTCCTTCCCTTCTGAGTCCTGCCATGCACCCAAATGGTATTTTTTGGTCACATATGAGGCATTGCCGTACTCGGGAGAAATTGCGGCACAGATTTTGGGGTGCTTTGTCTCCTTCATTCCTTGTGAAAATGAAAAATTTTGAGCCAGAACTGCATTTTTGTGTAAAAAAATGTAATTTTTCATTTTCACAGCCCAGTTGTACCAAAATTGGTGAAACCCCTGGGGGTTTGAAATGTACACTATACCCCTAGATGAATTCCCTGAGGGGTGTAGTTTGCAAAATGGGGTCACTTGTGGGGGGGTTCCACTGTATTGGTGCTTCGGGGGTCTTGCTAATGCGACATAGCACCCACCATTCATTCCACCAGAATCTGTGCTGCAAAATCCAAATATCACTCCTTCCCTTCGGAGTCCTGCCATGCACCCAAATGGTATTTTTTGGTCACATATGAGGCATTGCCGTACTCGGGAGAAATTGCGGCACAGATTTTGGGGTGCTTTGTCTCCTTCATTCCTTGTAAAAATGAAAAATTTTGAGCCAGAACTGCATTTTTGTGTAAAAAAATGTAATTTTTCATTTTCACAGCCCAGTTGTACCAAAATTGGTGAAACCCCTGGGGGTTTGAAATGTACACTATACCCCTAGATGAATTCCCTGAGGGGTGTAGTTTGCAAAATGGGGTCACTTGTGGGGGGGTTCCACTGTATTGGTGCTTCGGGGGTCTTGCTAATGCGACATAGCTTCCACCATTCATTCCACCAGAATCTGTGCTGCAAAATCCAAATATCACTCCTTCCCTTCGGAGTCCTGCCATGCACCCAAATGGTATTTTTTGGTCACATATGAGGCATTGCCGTACTCGGGAGAAATTGCGGCACAGATTTTGGGGTGCTTTGTCTCCTTCATTCCTTGTGAAAATGAAAAATTTTGAGCCAGAACTGCATTTTTGTGTAAAAAAATGTAATTTTTCATTTTCACAGCCCAGTTGTACCAAAATTGGTGAAACCCCTGGGGGTTTGAAATGTACACTATACCCCTAGATGAATTCCCTGAGGGGTGTAGTTTGCAAAATGGGGTCACTTGTGGGGGGGTTCCACTGTATTGGTGCTTCGGGGGTCTTGCTAATGCGACATAGCACCCACCATTCATTCCACCAGAATCTGTGCTGCAAAATCCAAATATCACTCCTTCCATTCTGAGTCCTGCCATGCACCCAAATGGTATTTTTTGGTCACATATGAGGCATTGCCGTACTCGGGAGAAATTGCGGCACAGATTTTGGGGTGCTTTGTCTCCTTCATTCCTTGTGAAAATGAAAAATTTTGAGCCAGAACTGCATTTTTGTGTAAAAAAATGTAATTTTTCATTTTCACAGCCCAGTTGTACCAAAATTGGTGAAACCCCTGGGGGTTTGAAATGTACACTATACCCCTAGATGAATTCCCTGAGGGGTGTAGTTTGCAAAATGGGGTCACTTGTGGGGGGTTCCTAACTTTTAGCATCTTATGGTGCCTAGAAACCTACATGGTGCCTAAAAAATAATCTCATAAAAAGGAGGCTCCAAAATCAAGTAGGTGCTCCTTCTATTATGAAGCCTGTGGTTTGGTCAACGTGCACACTAGGGCCACATATAGGATATTTATGAAAACAAAAGAATTGGGGGAATCAATTTTTAGTCACATTTCTCTAGTAAAATCTACTGTGTTCCTTAGAAAAATGTATTAAAATTGAAAATCTGCAAAAAAAATGAAATTTTTAAATTTCACCTACACTTTGTTTTAATTCCTGTGAAACACCTAAAGGGTTAACAAACTTCCAAAATGCTGTTTTGAATACTGTGAGGGGTGCAGTTTTTGAAATGGCATCATTTATGGGGGTGTCTCACATACAAGTCCCTCAAAGTCACATCAGAACTGAACTGGTCCCTAAAAAAATCAGTGTTTGAAATTTTCTTGAAAATTTGAGAATTTGCTATTCATATTTTAAGCCTCCTAGTGTCCAAATAAATTAAAAGGAGGTTGAAATAATGATGGCAACATAAAGTAGACATATGGTCTTTGTTAGTTATTAACTATTTTAAGTGGTATGATTATTTGTCTCACAAGCAGAAAATTTAACATTTTGCAAATTGCTAAATTTTCAATTTTTTTACGACATTTTGGTATTTTTCACAAAAAAACACAGACTGTATCGACCAAAATTTACCACTAACTTGAAGTACAATGTGTCACGAAAAAACAATCTCAAAATCACTGGGATAAGTAAAAGCAAAAAAAAGTTATCCCCACATAAAGTGATACATGTCAGATTTGAAAAAAAGGGCTCTGTCAGGAAGGCAAAAACAGGCTGCGGCGGTAAGGGGTTAAGGATTGCGCATATGTACAACATAATTTACAATTGCAGTGAAACCTGCAAAATCAATACAGTCAAAACAAATAATTTTAAATGTATGCGAGTTGGAACACAATTAACAGTAAGAAGGTATGTAGTTTGAAAACATTGCACTTCCTGCGGTCACACCCATTGGAAGAAAGAGTTTACCAATTTATCCCCTTAGCGCTGGTACCAATAGGATCCTTTTTCTCTCAGATGGTATACCCAAAATAAAGAGAAAAGGAATACAATAGTGCATTACAGTTATACACAATTTTAGGAAAATAAAAATCCACAGGATTTGTTTTGGGATTTGACTCGTACCCTTTCTTTATGTCTACTATGATGTAGACAGTAGCGTTTTGTAAGGGGGCGGTCACGTCACCGAGGCATCAAGCTTGACTCTTGACCCATAAGGATAAGAAAAAACTGGATGGTGCAATACAGTTTTATTCAATAAAAAATATACAAGTAAAAACAGCAGGAGGGACTCTCACCAGTTTGTGTGGTCCACACACGAAGATGCAGACAATAAGGTGTTATTACAAATGTGGAGGGTCCCAGGCGTCCCCGATAGTCTCCCAGGTTCCAGTCCCACCAGGCTGTGCTCTCCAATGGCCAACGCGTTTCGAAACACACTGTTTCTTTTTCAAGGCATATGGAGACCAAGTAACCAGACCTCTATTTAAACCCCTATGCATTAATCCTAATGCCAGACATGGAATCATCCTACTTGCTAACATAATACATTTCCCACATAAACTTTGTAGTCCATCAGCGTAATCCATGTCTTCTTTTGTTCATACTCGCGGTAAAATTACCGCTACTTCCGGGTTCTCGTAGACGCGATACCGGAAGTGACGTTTTGCGGTTCAACTCGCTGACTTCCGGTTCCGTCTTGCGTTCCAGACACCGGAAGTTCGGCTGCAAGGTGTATTTATGCGTTCCAAGTGCCGTTTTTGCGTGTCAGCTTGTTTTTAAAGCTGTATTGTAGAATTTAAAGTCCCGCATGTTGTCGTATGATTCCAATTATCATATAAAGTGCAAATGCAAAAAAATGAAAAACAGGGGGAGGTATTAGTAATATGTTAAAATTTGCTAAAAACATATCATATAAAAATAGTTAAAAGTGGTTAAAAAGTGCTTTATATAATATACAATTTAATTGGAAAAAGATGTATAAAACATAAATATGTGCGAGGAGTGGATTGAGGTTTACATGAACCATTTGAGCTCGAAGTCTTTATTAAGACCTTCTGGTAGCAAAGTGTTGGAGTTAAAAATCATTGACATTTCGTTTTTTGCTAACTGTGAGCTCAAATCTCCCCCCCTCCTGTTTTGTTCTACTTTTTTTAGTATATAAAAGTTTTTTATGCCATTAACATCACAGTTATGGACTGATTTAAAATGAGACGAGAGTGCATGCACTTCTAAGCCTTTTTTGATGTTACGCACATGTTCACCCATTCTAATTTTGAAGGCTCTGCTTTTTCTTCCAATATAGAATTTAGAACATGTGCACTCAATCGCATAGATAACATTACAGGAATGGCATGTTAAGAAATCCCTGATTGTATGTTTTTTACCATTAATCATTATTTCTGTGATCTTTGAGCCAAAAGTATTTTTCACATTTTTACAGCCAATGCAGGCCCCGCATCTATAAAAGCCCACCGAGGTAATAGATGATTTTTTCGGGGAAATTGGATGTAGGCTTTTTACTAGTTTGGTTTTGAGATTAGGTGCTCTTCTAAAGACACACTTAGGATTGTCGGGAATTTCTTTGCCTATAACTGGATCTTTTTTTAAAATATTCCAATGTTTACCAATTATTCTCTTCATCTCTTTGTGTTGAGATGAAAAATTAGTTATGAAGGACCATCTGAAGTCGTCATTATCATTGCATCGTTTTTCTTTCGGCTTCAGTAATGTATCTCTGTCGAGATCTTCTACTGTTGTCAATGATTGATTGACCTTTGCTACTTCATATCCACTTTTTATGAAACGGTCCTTCATATCATTGGCTTGTTTATGAAAAACACTTTGTTCTGTGCAGTTTCTGCGTAGGCGTTTAAATTGCCCGGCTGGAATCGTCTCTAACCATCTGTCCAAGTGGCAACTGTTTCTACTGATATAGGCTTGTGAATCAGTAGGTTTTATATAGTTTTTTGTTTTTAAAACTTTGTCTTCTACATAAATTACGATATCCAAAAAATTGACATGATCTTGACTTATATTAAAAGTTAATTGAATACCCTTATCATTCTCATTAAGATATTTGCAGAAAGATTCCAGGTTTTCTTGATCACCTCTCCAAATGAAGAGGATATCGTCGATATAGCGCCGCCAGGACACCAGGCCTGCCCCATATGGGTGGTGGGACCAAACTTGGTCGGTCTCCCACTCACCCATAAAGATGTTTGCGTAGCTTGGGGCAAACCTGGTGCCCATGGCGGTGCCTCTCTTCTGCATATAATAATCCTCTTTGAATAAAAAGTAATTATTGAACAGGATCAGTTCTATAGCTTCTACAATAAAAGACTGAAGATCTTTGTTTATCTCTGATCTTAGTAAAGCTCTTTTACTGGCCTCTATACCTTGTCTATGTTCAATTATGGTATAGAGGGACGTGACGTCCGCTGTAACCAAAAAACAGTCATCTTGCCATTCAATAGTTTTAAGGAATGTGATGACATCGGTTGTGTCCTTTAAATGGGATTGGTTTTGGAGGACAAGAGGTTGAAGTTGTACATCAATGTAAAGTGACAAATTGGAAGTTACCGAGTCCACCCCTGAGATGATAGGTCTCCCGGGTGGACATATTGGATTTTTGTGAACTTTGGGGAGGACATAGATTGTAGGCACAATTGGGTGTTCTATATTTAAGAATTTGAGTTCATCTTCTGTTATGATAGATTTTTTATGATATTTTTCAGTGAGAGTTTTAAGTAAATTACTGATTTTTTGAGTCGGATCTATCCTCAACTTCTTATAAGTTTCACCATCTTCTAATTGTCTTAAAATTTCCTTCTCATAATCACTTTTATTAAGAAGGACTATGCCCCCCCCTTTGTCACTGGGTTTTATCACTGAATTCTTGTCCTCTTGTAAGGATTTAAGTCCTTTCCTTTCTTTGAACGTTAAGTTTTTGTTTTTTCTTATCCTTATGGGTCAAGAGTCAAGCTTGATGCCTCGGTGACGTGACCGCCCCCTTACAAAACGCTACTGTCTACATCATAGTAGACATAAAGAAAGGGTACGAGTCAAATCCCAAAACAAATCCTGTGGATTTTTATTTTCCTAAAATTGTGTATAACTGTAATGCACTATTGTATTCCTTTTCTCTTTATTTTGGGTATACCATCTGAGAGAAAAAGGATCCTATTGGTACCAGCGCTAAGGGGATAAATTGGTAAACTCTTTTTTTCACTATTGTCTTTTGTCTGGTGAGGGAAGGTGACCCTCATTTTCCTATATATCCCTCAGCGAAGGTACAGCGCAAAAGGTCACACCCAAATATTTGTTTCTACTGTGTACACCCATTGGAAGGTCTATTGGGTTGGGTCCAGTGAGGACACGGGTCTCATACCACTGAGTGGAACAGAAGCATTTATGAATTTGGACAGTGAGTCGATAAAATCCTCCCATAGTTGGAAGACCATTTCTGTGCGCTCTTCTTTTTGGAGGGATGACTCCACCCATTCCATAAGGAATATATGGAATAGCTTAGCTCAAAACAGAGGAATAGAAGGAGGGTCCTTATGTATCCATTGGTGTAGGATACTTTTGCGGGATACCGCTGATATGATGAGCATCATATTTTTGCTGAACTGTTGAATTGCCAGGTACTTGTGTATTATCACTGCGCCCACGATTTCCATCGTATCTTATGGGCTCCTAAAAATCTCATTGCATCGTATCCCCCTGGAATATTACGGCATGCGATGCAATTAGATTTTTAATTGTACAAGCACCCATGCCATGAGATGTGATGGGTGCTTACAATGAGATGTAACCCCCAGTATCCACGCCATCCCGAAGCGTGGCGAGCACAGAGAGCCCCGTACTACGCGTCCTCCGACCTTTTCATACCCCCACTAACCACGTCGGCTTGGAGTTGATTGTAGATAGTGTGGCAAGCCACCGAGCCCAAAGTGTGGAGAGCACAGCGAGCCCCACGAGGGGACGCGGAATATGAGACCGAAGCATGGAGAGTGGAGCGAACCCCCGAGAGGCTACACGGATTACTTTACATGTTTTCCGTGTCCCCTTGCGCTTACCACGCTTCGGGCTCTGTGGCTTGACACACTATCTAAAATGAACTCCACGCCGATGTGGATAGTGGGGGGTATGAAAAGGTCGCAGGATGCGTACCACCACCGCTCACCATGCTTTGGGATGGTGTGGATACTGGGGGTTACATCTCATTGTAAGCACCCATCACATCTCATGGCATGGGTGCTTGTACAATAAAAAATCGCATCGCATCCCAATTGCTGGCATGCGATGCTATGCGATATTTAATTGTACAAGCATCGCATCGCACGCCACTAAATAAGGTACACAATGCCATGCGATGGACGCCGTGATAATACATATAGCCGGTGTGGGGAGAGGTAGCCGTTGTGGTAAATGTTTTAAAACATCTCTCTGTACATTGAAGCTGGTAGCGTTTTCCATGAATATGTAAAGGCGCGTAATAGGTGTTTTAGTGTAAGTTAAGGGAATGTTTGTAACCATGTCGATAGGCCAGTGCGTATTGTAGAAGTGTCAATGGGTGTATGAAGGGTCTGATAATAAAGCAAAATTGCTTTTCTGCCAGAGATAGGTTTGGAGAGCCGCACATCAAATCCGTTTCTACGATCTGTAGATGATAAATGTCGGAGTACTGAGCTAGCGTAGTGTCTGGCCTGGTATACAGCTAATGCTTGTGTGGGAGATCAAATTTGTCCACCAAAGCCTGTGCCGTCAGTGGTGCTGTAGTCGTGCTATCGACAAGGGCCCGAACATGGAGAATTCCCTTGGATTTCCAGGAAATAAATTAGTGCATTGTCAGGCCGTACTGAAAGTCAGGATTACCGAAAAGTGGGTGGCTATTAAGGTTTAGTTTATGTCGTGTGCAGTGCCAGACAGTCCATGCTTCATCAGTAGAGGATTTTGTGTAATAGGCTCTGTAAGTTCTTGTTTGTGGCAGTGTAAAAAGGAAAGTAGGTGTTGGTTTGGCAGAAATGACTGCTCAATAACAGTGTCTGTGTGGTTGGTAATGGCGCGAATCTAGTCTCGGATATATCTTATTATTCCGGCTTGATTATATAGTGATAGATTTGGGAGGTTCACTCCTCCGTTAGAGACAGGTTGTTGCAATTTAAGGTAGCTTATCCGTGGCCGTTTAGTTTGCCAAATGAATTTGCGAAATGTGGTATTAATGAGTTTTTCGTTGTAGGACCGGTAACATTTGAAGTGGGTATATTAGTTTAGGGAACGTGATCATGTTTAGTAAATCAACACGTCCCAGATATGGCCCATGGGATATGGGCATAAGATGCTTCCAATTTTCCAGTTCCGCCAAAATAGGTTTCAGAATTTTGGTGATATTGAGCCTATAGAGGTCAGAGATGCGTTTAGGGATGTACACCCCTAAGTATTTAATCGCAGTCGAGGCCCAGCGTATGTGACTTTCCCCTGCCCAATAGGGTCGTGTTTGTGGCCCTAAGTATAGGCCTTGGGATATATCCTGATTTATGGAGAAGCCAAAGACGGTGCTGTATTGATCGATTTTACTTAGGATGGAGTGAAGGGTGGATTCGGGGTGTGTTATATATAGGAGATGATCATCTGCAACGGCCTTGATTTTGATTTCCTGTGAACCCATGTCGAACACTTGAAATGTGGACCAAGATTGTAGGAGCCGTAGGAGGGGGTCAAGTGCAATGTTGAATAGTAGAGAGGAGGGCATCCCTGATGCATTCCACGAGCAATCGTGCCGGAATGGCCCTGTTGCCCATTCACCAGTAGAGATGTGCTAGGTTAAGTGTATAGATATCTAAAAAGTTGTATAAAATCATTGCCAAATGCCCAAATTGATAACATTTTATGGAGGTGTGTCCAAGAGACAGTGTTGAATGCTTTCTCAGCGTCTAGGCTGAGAAGCATCAGGGTTGGGGTGGTTTTGTCTAGGGTTGCCATCATTACTGCGACCAATGCCGTGCGGACTCCCTTCACTGAGTATTCCAAGCAAAGCCTAGTTGGTGGGAGGTTAGTATTGTGGGTAAAATGGAATGGAAATGATTGCCATGATTTTGGACAAGATTTTTAGGTCCTGATTGAGAAGGGTTATTGGTCTGTAGGAAGTTACTAGTTCTGGGTCCCAATCTGGTTTTGGGAGGAGTATGGTGTGGGATTCAGTGAACCCTGGGAATGTGACATGATCAATTGCGTTAGTATAGGTACTGTATGTGGCTTGAGTATTTTGTAATATTCGCCCGAGTATCCGTCGGGGCCTGGGGATTTGCCGATGGGGAGTTGGGAGATTATTGTAGAAACCTCTATCTCTTCTATGTCCCTATTTAGACGTTTGCATTGGTCTTCTGTGAGTTTGGGGAGATTAGCCTGTTGTAAAAGACTGTCGTGTAGGAAGTCATCTGTAACAGACGCGGTGTGTAAGGTGCTAAAATATGAGTGGAATTTGGATAAAATTGCTGGTGTCGTATGTTCCCTGTGTGTTGTGATGGGGTCTCTGATAATTTTAATATGGTGTTTTGCTTTGTGTCCCTTTGTCATGTTGGCTAAGAGATGGCCTGCCTTGTTGCCCCATCTATAGTAACGGTTAGACGTGAAGCCCACTTGCCATCGGGCATCTGCTAGTAGGAAGCTTTACATTAATTGTCCTTTTTTTAATAGTCTAGAAACGGGATGCAGTTAAAATCCCGGCGGTCGGGATCCCGGCGTTCAGAATCCCGACGCCGGAATCCCGACCGCCGAAATGCCGACACATTCTCCCTCCTGGGGTGTCCACGACACCCCTGGAGGGAGAATAAATTAGTGTGCCGAGCGTAGCGTGGCACCGGGCCCGCTGCGTGGCGAGCGCAGAGAGCCCGCAAGGGGGGGCGATCCACGTCCCCCCCTTGTCGGCATTTCGGCTGTCGGGATTCCGGCGTCGGGATTCTGAACGCCGGGATCCCGACCGCCGGGATTCAATACTGAATCCTCTAGAAACATGGTATCAGATGGGTTTCTGCGTTGTTTAGATTGGTATGCTAGTATATGTCCCTGGAGAATGGCCTTGAAGGTAGCCCAGAATAAGGCAGGGTTGTCCCAGTGTTCCAGGTTGTCATCGGCGAATTCGTGCCATTTGGTTTGTAATAATTGGGTAAATCGTTCTGATCTGTATAATGAGGATGGGAATCTCCAATACCTAGTCGTGGTGTCCGGGTTGTAGAATAATCTTTTGATGGTTTCTTGCGAATGGATTTGCAGTGAATCCCTGATCGCAAGCCGTGCTAAGCAATCTGCAGAGTAGCATGGGGTGGGATTTCACTCTGTCTGTGTGGCGTATACTTTGCCACAGGGCTCCAGATTAATGAAAGGTAGTTGCTGATTGGTTGTATATAACCGAACAGTCAGGATGTGTATTGTGTATGTAAAATATTGACTCTCCTCCTATGGTAACACCATGATGTTAAGATGTATAGTGAAAAAACACTAATCCTTAGTCAGGTCTCACCACACCTGTACAAGTTAATGTGTGACTATATTGACTAATGATGGACCTTATGAGGAACTGAATATTAGGAAAAAAACCTCAGTACAGCCTGTCGTGACTAGACTTACGTCAGTGGCTGAGATCTCCATGGTCTCCCAGCTATGCAGCAATGCTAAGTAAACACAGCTTACTGTTACTTCTTACAGTGTTTATTTTTTTCTTTCACAGAGAAAAAGGACCTTATACATACTGTATCAGAATAGAATTATTTTATTTTACAGGGTAATCCTACCTACTGCAGTTCTATTTTTCTTGTATTTCACCTCTAAAATTCTACTACCGTTTCCATGAACTTTGTGTGACAAGGAATCACATACACTGGATAAAATAAAGTCTGGTTCTTTATATGCAGCAGGTAGACAGAATACAAGGAAACAGCTTGGCAATTCTTGAGTTACAGCATGACAGGCTTTCCAGCAGGCAACACATACTGTAGGCTTCACAATACGGGTACACTCGAGATCCTTAGTGTAATTCCTGTACTCCCGCAGCCTATTGCACAGCCGATAAAAGGCAATGGGAACCCTGGACCTCTGTTCTGAATAAACATATAACAGGAATCCACAGGTGTTAATTAGCAGACAGTGATTCACAATAGATCTTATGAAAACCCAAACTGGATCTACTGCTACTACTCTGGACTGGATATTCTACATTCACTTCATGTGGAATTATGCTGTCTCTGCCACATTTGTTACTGTACAAGTTTCTCTATATATCATACACAAGTACACAATGATGCATACTTGCCGACTTTGCTTCCTTCTTCTGCAGGAGGGAAAAGCCCGGTAGGTGTTGTGTGGGTGCGGCTGGTATATGAGTGGAACGGGGGCATGGGCACATGATCACATCATCGTGGTTTAGTCCCCATACCTAAAATTAGTAACTAATTAGAAATCGCAACCCAGTTTTTGTATAACTATCCTGGCCATGGAGGTAATTGGGTCAAAGGATGCACCATTTAAGGGCACTTGGAGTTGTGAATTTTTATCTCAAAAACTCTTCACTCCACCCCCAATCCCTACCTCCTCCTACATGTTTGTCTTCATATCTTCCTCTCTATATCCATCAAGTTTAAAACAGATCAGTGGCCTCTAGTGATCACTGGCGGTACTTCACCTCATAGGGCAGTATTTAATGTGAATACCGGCGACGTGCAGCGAATCCTGTTTCGCCACTGGTCGCCGCGTTCCGGAGCCTCGCTGGCTCCGGTATTCAACTCGCCGGCTCCGGTATTCAACGAGTCAGGGGCTCGCTGCCCCTGACCGGCGAATATGAGCTCCTGCGGCGACCGCCGCAGGGAGCCTGAGGACGGTGGCAGGCAGGGAGATGGAAGTCTCCCTGCCTGCCCCAGAACATTTGTGGGGGGGAGGTGGGCAGGGGACCGGGTATATTCACTACACCTGATCATGAATATGTAATGATCGGGTGAAGTGAATATATGAATATCTAATGAGCTGCTCGGCTCCGGCCCCCTGCTGGCTGGTCTGTGTAAAAAAATATATATATATATATATATTTTTTTAAATTAAATATATATTCATGTGCTTACAGCACATGAATAAAAATAGCATGCCCCTCCTCAGAATAAAATTCCAGATTTTTTTACACCAATTGTAAAAAACAAAACACTTTATTTTAAAAGTTACCCTTCCACTTCACCATAAAAAGATAGCGATTGCTTCTCGGTGAATCATGGCGAAAAAAACCTTGAAATGTATTCGCCATCTGGTCATTGAATAGGGTGATTCACCGTTTTAGTCACAAATTCGCCTTACAGCACAAAATCGCCATTAAAAACCTGGCGAATCAGCCTCATTGAATACCGCCCATAGTGGTGAGGAGTAGTAAAGTATTTTAGGTACTTGTTTCCTAGCATGGCGCCCATCGCATACCATACTTAGTGGTGTGTGATGCGTGCGATGCAATGCGATATTCATGTTAAATTAACAGGAGTGCTTGTACAATGAAATATCACACAGCATTGCATGCCAGCAAATGGCATGCGATGCGATTTTTAATTGTACAAGCATCCTGATGGGTGCTTACAATGTTAAATGCACCCCCATTGTCAACGCCACCCCCACTATCAACACCAACCAGAAGCGTGGCGAGCGGCGGCGGTACGCGTCCTCTGACCTTTTCATACCCCCACTATCCATGTTGGCGTGGAGTTGAGCCCGAAGCATGGCGAGTGCAGCAAGCCCCGCGGAATACGAGCCTGAAGCGTGGCGAGCGCAGCAAATACTAGCAGACATGCAGAATATCAACAAGTTCTGCATATAGACAGGGTCATTATAAAGGGATTTTTGTAAGAACTTACCGTTCGAATCCCTTTCTCTGATATGGTCCTGGTGACACAGCTCAATATTGGGATGTAGGAGGGTCCGTAGGAGCAAGGCACCTATCCTAAAGCTTTTGGAGGGTAGGCTCCTCCCTTCTGCATCCCAGACTCCTCAGTTCAATCTTTCAAAGCCACTGGAATACATTAACTCAGTACAAACGCCTGCACATATTATATGCACAATTTCAAAAATAACTTTTCAACCATATATAACATGAAACATCATGAACACTGGCATACTTACTGAGCGTAAGGGAGGGATCGCTGTGTCACCAGGACCATATCAGAGAAAGGGATTCGAACGGTAAGTTCTTACATAAATCCCTTTTTCTCTTTCAATAGTCCTGGTGACACAGCTCAACATTGGGACGTTCCAGAGCCGGTCCTTTGGGTGGGTACGCTCAGGTCTGCAGCTCTCATCACTGCTCGCCCGAATGATGCGTCCTCCGACGCGAACTCATGGAACCTATAGAATTTGGCAAAAGTGTGAACAGATGACCAAGTGGCGGCCCTGCAAACCTGCTTAGCTGTGGCCCCATGTCGAACCGCCCAAGAGGTGGCGACCGACCTGGTGGTATGCGCATTAATCCTGGCCGGCACAGGCCTACCAACCTTAGTATATGCAAAGGCAATAACAGAACGCAACCACCTAGCAAAGGTCTGCTTAGAGGCAGGCCAACCAATCTTGTGCACATCATACAAGACTAGCAAAGTGTCAGTCTTCCTGACACCCTTCACCCTGTCCACATAAATGCGCAAGGCGCGCACAACATCCAAATTCCTCAATTTGTCCCTTTTCTTGAACCCTCTGGGGGTTGAAACACAGGCAGAACTATCTCCTGATTCAGATGAAAAGCAGAGACTACTTTTGTCAAAAATTGGGGTACTGTTCGAAGAACAGCCCTGTCATCATGAAAAAGAAGAAAAGGAGACTTGCATGACAACGCTCCCAACTCTGATACTCTCTTTGCTGACGTAACCGCCAACAAAAATACAAGCTTCCATGTAAGGAACTTAGCGGCTCAAAAGGCGCCTTTTTAAGACACTCCAGTACCAGCGATAAATCCCATGGAGCCACTGGTTGCTTGTAGGGAGGTTTCAATCGTGAAACCCCTTGCAGGAAAGTTTGCACCTCCGGTAGCAAAGCTATCCTTTTCTGGAAATAAATCGACAAGGCCGATATCTGTACCTTGAGTGATTGAAGGCTTAACCCAGACGAAAAACCATCCTGCAAAAACTCCAACAATTTTGAAAGTCGAAACCGCGATGTATGCGACTTCTGCCTTTCACACCACCTAATATAGGTCTTCCAGACCCTATAATAGTTTGCTGAAGACACTGACTTCCTAGCTTTTACCATGGTGTTAACCACAGCCTCCGAGAAACCCTTGTTCTTCAAGATGGCGGTTTCAATAGCCAAGCCGTCAAATTTAGCCGAGCTGAATCCATGTGTAAGAACGGCCCTTGGTTTAACAGATCTGACCTCAGAGGTAGACGCCATGAGTCCACAGACAATCTCTGAAGCCTCGAGTACCAGGACCTCCTTGGCCAATCCGGGGCTACTAGAATCACCGGAATTCCTTGGGACTGGATTCTTTTCAATACTCTCGCCAGCATTGGAAACGGCGGAAAGGCATAAAGCAGATTCCCCTCCCAGGGAATAGTCATTGCATCCACTGCTTCGGCCAGTGGATCTCTTGTCCTGGCATAGAACCTGGGCACCTGATGATTTAACCTCAATGCCATCAGGTCCACCTCCGGAGTTCCCCACTTCAGTGTAATCTGATGAAACACCTGTGGGTTCAGGCTCCATTCCCCTTTCTAGCAGCTCCTCCCTGCTCAGGAAATCAGCCTCGATATTCTCCACCCCCGGGATGAATATCGCTGACAACGCTGGAACATTCTGTTCCGCCCACAAGAAGATCCGGGAAACCTCCCACATGGCCAGCTTGCTGCGTGTGCCTCTCTGATGATTCAGGTACGCCACAGCCGTGGCGTTGTCGGTCTGAATCCTTAAAGGAAGACCCTGCAATCTTTCTCCTGCCAGAGATATCACTTTCCACACAGCCCGCAGTTCCAGGATATTGATCGGCAAGGCAGACTCCTCCGAGGTCCATAAGCCCTGGAGGCGCAGGTCCAAAACCACTGCCCCCCAGCCCCTGAGACTGGCGTCGGTAGTGACTACCAGCCAGTCCCAGGACTGCAGAGACCGACCCCACTGAAGGGAATCCACCTCCATCCACCAATGCATGGAAGACTGTGTCTCTGGAGACAACACTATGTGCTCTGACTTCATGGTCTGAGTATTCCCTGACCAAGATGTCAGGATGTTCCACTGGAACACTCGAGAGTGGAACCTGGCGAACTGTAGCGTCTCGAAAGTCGCCACCATTTTCCCCAACAGTTTGAGACACCTCCAAACCGATGGGCTCTGAGACGCCAGGATCTCCCGCACCAAGGAGGCCAGGTCCCTGGCCTTTGTCTCTGGTAGGAATACCCAATGTAGATGGGTATCCAGGACAACTCCCAGGAACTGGAGTCTCTGTGACGGCACCAACTGAGACTTTTATAAATTTAAAAGCCAACCGTGAGCCTGCAAAAACCTGATGGCTTCTGCCAAGTGACTCTGCAACTTTTCCGCCGACTCTGCTTTGAACTGCAGGTCGTCCAAATACGGAATCACAGTGATTCCCCTCAGTCGGAGGGCCGCCGCCATTACTGACATAATTTTGGTGAATACCCTTGGTGCTGTGGCCAGACCAAAGGGCAACGCCTGGAATTGCAAATGCAGGTCTCCTATCACAAACCTCAAGAGAGCCTGATGTTCCGGATGGATTGGCACATGAAGATATGCGTCCTGGACATCCATGGACGCCAAAAATTCTCCCTGGTCCAGGCTTAGCAGCACAGACCGTAGAGATTCCATCTTGAAATGGTCTACCCACAGATGGAGATTCAAGGACTTTAGATTTAAGATTGGTCTGAAAGACCCGTCTGGCTTGGGCACCAAAAACAAGTGGAATAAAAGCCTTTCTTCCACTCCGTTCGAGGGACCGGGATAACCAACCCTTTCTCTAAGAGAGATTGAGCCGCAGCCAAAAGAGCAACACGGAGCCACGACTCCTTTGGCAGTGGTGTAGGAATGCATCTTCTCGGAGGAAGACCTTTGAAGGGAATTCTGTAACCCTGGGATACAATGTCTAGCACCCAGGAATCCCGGTCCAACAATGCCCACTTAGCCCTGAACCATCTCAGACGCCCCCCCCCCCCCCCCACCTTGACCACCGCTGGGGTATTCCCCAGTAGTCATGCGGAGGGCTTGTCCTCTCCTTTGGTGCTTGGTTTCTTATGAAAGGAACCAAACTTTGACTTTGGGGCCTTGCCCCTGGAGGACTGAAACTTTCCCCTAAAAGACTGTCCTCGAAAGGACGCACCCCCTCTAGGGGAGGGCCGAAAGGACAGCCTAAAAGCAGAAAACCTTGAGGACTGCTTAGCTGCAGGAGCCGACAGGAAGGTACTTTTGCCTCCCGTGGCCTGCTTAATAATTTCTTCCAGCTCTGAACCAAACAACAGCTTTCCTTTAAAAGCTAATGCCTCTAAGGCCTTTTTTGATTCATTATCCGCCTCCCAGGCTTTAAGCCAAAGCACTCTCCTGGCATTGACAGACACTGTGGAAACTCTGGAAGCCATTTTGAGAGCTTCCTCCTCAGCCTCAAGCACATACTCCGCAGCTGCTTTAAGCTTATCAGCAAGCAGCAACACACATGGATCAGCATGTAAAATTGTACACAGGTCATTGGCCCACACAATCATGGCCTTAGAGACCCAGGCTGATGCTATAAGAGGGCGTAAAGTGTAGCCTACCCCCTCAAATATTGCCTTGCCTTCCAGCTTCTTGTCTAAGGGGTCCTTAAAGGCTGCCCCCCCCTGGACAGGTAGCACCGTGGCTTTAGATAGCCGTGCCACAGAAGCATCTACCACCGGAACTTTTTCCCAGAGGTCTGCCTGAGCCTCAGGCATGGGGTATAGACTTAAAAATCTCTTAGGCATCTGCAGCCTTTTATCTGGCATTTTCCAAGCCCCTTCCAATAAATCCTGTAAACCTTCATCCACAGGAAAGGTAACAGTTTCCTTACGCTGCATTTTAAAAACACCTTTTGCAGGAGTTTTATCCTCCACAGACAAGTTCAAAGCCTGTTTAACAGCAGTAATCAAATCCTCCACCCCTGAGGCCGAGGAATCCTCAGAGTCATTACCCTGATCCCAGGGGATGTCTGTGTACTCTCCCTCCTCTTCAGCAACAAGCAATGGCACTGAATAAGACCTTTTAGGGGTCCCCACAGTATCACCATCAAATTTGTCTAAAAAATCATTAAACCTTCTGATCCCCTTAGCAGTATCCTGCATGACCTGTAAGGAGCCAGGATCTGCCTGGGTCAGAGGCAAGGAGCCAGAGGACTGCTGAGATGATGACATAGGTCTCGGGGAAGCTACCAACACATCACTCTGCCTGTCCAGCAATTGCACTAAGGCATTAACAGACCTGCCCAGGGCACGGTTCCGATTGCTCTACCCTCTGGGGTTCACTCCCCATGGGTCTCACAGCAGCGCAAGTAATACACAAGCCCCCCTTGGCCATCTGCTCAGGGACAAAATTCAGTGTACATACACTGCAGGCGCTCAATGCATTAAGGGCTCCCTCCCCCAAAGCCACAGACTGTTGTTAAGACATGATGTAAAATTAACACAGTCACAGCGCAAAATGTACAGGCATTTTATACAGAGCCATGTACTCAGTCACTTATCGGTCTGAAGCGTTCACATTGGGGAAAACGATGCCCAGGAAATCCAATCACTCTGCCAGGATCTGTCAGCCAGCTCAGTTCCGCTGCAAGCGTTCCGAATGGCGCCAAAACAGAGTGAGGGAAGAGACCAAGTCCCTGCTGCTGTGGGGTCCGTGGCTTTTGGCGCCAACCACCCCCAGACAGCCGCTCCCACTGCAGGATCTCCAAGTTCCAGTGTCTCCCCCTCTGCTGGGGACCACTTGGAACATGCCTGTAACACACTGCTGTCCTCTCATATAGGAGCTCAGTGTGTAAGCTCTGCAGAAAATGGCCGCCGCCATCACGGAGCGCCTGTCCCCCATGATCCCCACCTAGCGTGAAGCCGGTTTCAGAGCGCTCCAGAGCCCAGGCAGCTTCTTAATAGAAGCTGTAAGCGCTGCACAGGGAGACCAGACAGCGTCTCCCCCGTGCACAGTGAGCTGACAGGACGCGCTTCTGTCAGCTCCTGCTGCGCTGTCAGTGTGAGGATTCAGTGAGAATAACTTTCTTCTTCACCTGTCTAATTCATCAAATTTTTCAGGCGCCTTGAATCATTGACTGATATTAGAAAAGGGTACTTGTGTATTATAGCGGCGCCCCAGATGTGCATCGCGCAATGTTTTTATTGCATCGCATGGCATGCCATGCGATTTTTGCCCCCTATGCGATGAAAGATCGTATAAGCACCATAAAGGGTGCTTTTAAGCACCCTAATGGGTGCTTACAATGTGAAATGCACCCCCACGCCACCCCCCCCCACTATAACCGTGAACCCGAAGCGTGGCGAGCGGCAGCGGTAAGCATCCTCCGACCTTTTCATACCCCCACTATCCACGTCGGCGTGGAGTTGAGAATAGAAAGTGTGGCGAGCGCAGCGAGCCACTGAGCCCGAAGCGTGGCGAGCGGCCGCGGATACCTTCACAGGTATCGGAGTCCCCTCGCGGGCTTCACAGGTATCCGCGTGTGCTCGCCACGCTTCGGGCTCGGTGGCTCGCTGCGCTCGCCACACTTTCTATTCTCAACTCCACGCCGACGTGGATAGTGGGGGTATGAAAAGGTGCTGTTTTAGTCTAATATTAACCCTAAAAATGTACAAAAACCCCCCCAAAACATGTCGACATTGTGGTGTCAACATTTTTAACCTTGATGACTTTTGTGCATGTCAGCATATTGGTTGTCAACTTGACACACATGTCGACATTCTGACTATTGACATTCACAACTTTTTGATTTTTGAATGTTGCATTCAATTGAACGGCCAATATATTGCCCAGTGTGTACCCAGCATTAAAGTTAAAAAATGGCTGTCAGATTTGAAAGAAAGGCTACTGTATCAATATACAATGGTAATAAATTTGTATTGGATTTATTACTACATATGAGAAAAGATGTTATACTGTAGCATTATGTAGACATAGGGATAAAGGGACCAGGCAAACGGGGTGGTTGAAGTACCCATAGTCAGTTGTACAGTTCTAGAAAGAGAGATGGGAAAGTGTATTACAATGTCGACATCACTTTTAATTGTTAAGCAAAATGACCTTTGCAATATAATAGTGTATATGAATATTACTGTTTTTTTTTTTTATTATTCGATAAAAATATAATAATCTATGGTACTTTTTTTCCTAGCACGGCACCCAGTTACCATACGTACGGCACCGTAGACAAATTGCATTGCATGCGATTTTCCTATGTAATTTATTCACTGCTCTTTTTTTGCCCCGGGCGGTGCGATGCGATCGCACCACAAAATCGCATCGGATTTTATAGGGTGCGATGCCATTAACTTTACTATACACTTATATGAGATGCAATGACATTGAGGCACCCCCCCCCCCACTACCCATGCCACCCTGAAGCATGGCGAGCTCAGCGAGCCCCGCGAGGGGCGGCGGAACGCGTCCTCCCGACCTTTTCATACCCCCACTATCCACGTCGGCATGGAGTTGATTTTATATAGTGTGGCGAGCGCAGCGAGCCACCGAGCCCGAAGCGTGATGATTACAAAATCATCCATTCGCAGGTTGGGTGAAAACATTCGATGGTCGCCGACCATCGAATGATTTCGCCCGTGCACGCAGTTCAGAGTGACCTATATAGTCACTCTAAACTGCAGACGCCCTGTGCAAGGACAGGACAGGACAGGCAGCTGACATCCGGTGATGTCATCTGCCCGCCCCCCGCATGTCCATCACGGCCTCATTAGCCTGGGAACGCCCAGCGTTCTCATGGGTATGCCCATGGAATGCTGGGCGTTCCCCTATGCTAATGGGGCTGCCCGGCACTCCCAACCCTTCTCCACCCCCCCCTCGGCGTGTAGGGTGCGTGCACCCGGCGAACCGAAAGTTCGCCATGGGTGCATGCACCCTGTGTCTACACATGTGCAGACACAAACCATAGGTTCTCCGTGCGATCACACGGAGTACCGAAGCAATCAAAATAAGGTCCTATGTGTGAGGGAAATGGCCAGGTTGAGAACCAGTATATAGAGGCTCAGGGGGATTAAACACAGGGGAGATGGGGTAGACACAGGTGGATTTAGGTGCACGAGAGGGATGATGGTGTAGGCAAACATATATGTGAAAGATGGGTAGCAGCAGCTAGATCCCATTCACCGGGAGGATCTTTCTTACCATGTACTGGGTCAACGTCTACCTGGAGAAGAATGTAAACTTGGGGATACGGTCACTAGGTCAACAAGCATTAGGTCCACCACTGAAGGTCGACATGCATGAAGGTCAACATGAATGACTGAAGGTTGACAGGCATGAATGTCGACATGGGTTAGGTCAACATGGAGATGGTCGACATTGAATTTTTTCACTTTTTTTGAGCCAACGTGGTATTTTATGCCCTACCATCCACTAGGGCATGGTGTGAGAATTAAATAGTGTACTGAGCGTAGCGAGGCACCGTGCCCGAAGCATGGCGAGCACAGTGAGCTATGCAGTACACTTTTTCTAGTGTCCATGTCAAAATCTGGTTTAAAATAAAAAGTGAAAAAAGGCCATGTTGACCTTCATGCATGTCAAGCTTCAGTGGTCGACCTAATGTCTGTCTATTCTATGATCCATACCCGTAAATCTGGATGAAGGTGGGGGAATGTATGGAAGTACAGGACGATTTGGATACAGGGGAAGAATGTGTTGAGACACAGGTGGATCTGGTTACATCGGGGATCGGTGGAGGCACACACAGGTGGATATGGGTACATCGGAGGGAAAGGAGGAGGCATAGGTGTATATGGGTACATGGGGCCCGGGGGGGAGACACAGTACTGAACTGATAGAGAAATGGATGTAACTACGGTTGTGTCTAGATCCCCTCAGTTTTGAGGGAATTCAAGCAATGTAGGGGAGGTAGAGGAGAATATGGTTACGGGTTGAGGATTAAGGCACGGGAGGGGACAGTTGGAAGGGGACTATGTAAAAACCGGACCAGACTAGACTCCGGACCGCCGGACAGGACATCAAAATCTGCAGTCCGGAGCTTATAGGGTCCGGTCCGGGGGGTGTCCTGTTTGGGGGGTGTCTTGTCCGGGGGGTCCCTGTGATAGCTATCATCAGGGACATGGGGAAGGGGAGATTACAGCCTCCCCGTGTGGTCCGGACCGTCCGGTTTTTGCTACATGCCCGGACCATACAGGGAGACTTTATTCTACCCCTCCTCCTCTACCTGGTGACAGGTGTCACAGGCAGAACCCCCAGACAGGTCATCCCCCGGACCGGACGCTACAAGCTCCAAAATGCAGAGTTTGATGTCTGGTCCGGCGGTCCGGGGGTTTTGTCCTGGTCCGGTTTTTACCCATACCCAGTTGGAAGGCATGGCGAGGTTAGGACGGCATGTACAGGTAGGGTTGTGCGTCTCTTCGTCCCCAAATACCCGGTCCTCCTCCTCCCTCCTCTTGGCATCCTGGCGATGTTTTTCTCCTGTTCCGGATTCCCAGCATGCCCCGTTGCGACGTCACCACTTCTCCGAAGATGGCGGCGGACAGTGATGTGAGTGACTGATCTCAGTGACAGCCGAACTCTGCCCTGTAGTCTGTGTACACAAGTCAGTAGACTGTGCCTCTGTGTACTCTGCCAGTGCCCCTTCCTACCTCTGCTCTGTATAGCTGTATATAACGTATAGCCTGCCCCCTTGCTTTTTCTGTATACTCTGCTGTCTGTCCGACCATCTGTATACTCTGTCTGCCTGTCCCTGATTATACTGTAATTTGCCTGACCCTCTGTGTAATGTGTAATCTGTCTGTCTATCTGTCCCTCAGTATTACTCTGCTACGTATACCTCAGTATAGTCTGTCATCTTCCTGATACTTTATATACTCTGATGTATGGCTGACCACTTGTATGCATTGCTGGACCCCTGTTTACTCTTATGTATGTCTGACCCACTATATATACTCCGATGTATGGCTGACCCCCTGTATACTCTGATGTATCTGAGTTTTGTGTTTGTGTTTGTGTGTGTGTGTGTGTGTGTGTGTGTGTGTGTATGTATGTATGTATGTATGTGTGTTCATGTGCATATGCTGTATTCTTCTTATGCTTTCATTGTGTAATCTGTCTGTGAATTTGTCTCCTTTCCATGTCTATTTGTACATTTGTATATGCCCCCTTTTTCTCAACTGCATTTTTATGTGCCTCCCTCTCATCGCTGCACACCAGCGATGCAACCCCTTATCTGAGTACATCGCTTAGAAATGGAGCGCTGATCGCTCCATGTGTACGGCCCCCAGCAATGGTGATGCGCAGTCCCGCATGTAGCTATCGCCTGCAGTGCATGCACTGTCTTTCCAGCTGAAATCGCATCATTTGTGCAGCGATGTGTTCTGAGATATCTGAGCTTAAGCACGATGCTCAGAATCGGCTCCCCCATCGCCCCATGAGTACGGGGATTTATGCTGTGTACGCAGGGTGCGATTCAGGGTCACTTTCTTTTCCATTCACACTATATAGTCCAAATAGAAAAGAAAGTTAGTCTGAATTGCACATGTACAGCTGCATTTGATGCAGATTCGATTCTGGTGCGCGTCCCTGCTAGATCAGGATCGAATGGGTAAATAGACTGCAGGCAAAATGATATAGTACCAATCTGTATAGTCAGAATCTAATGGATTTTGTTTGCTGCGCGTTTCTATTCCGATCGAATGAAAAGAGAATTACACCGTGTGTACACCGTGTGTTTACATCTGCACTTGTATGTGCCCCCTCTTATAATAATAATAATAATAATAATAATATACATAAACAAATGGACAAGACAAAAACAGTGACATTCAGTCCAAGACAACAAGTACAGGGTATATAAACATATTTGCATCAGCAGATAACCCTGAAATAAGAATCAGGGTGGCATAAAAGCAAGGGTCACATTTGTACTTGCATGTGTCATCCTTTGTCACATCTACACTTGCATGTGTCTCCTGTCACATCTAAACTCGCAAATGTGTGTGCCTTCACTCCTCAGCATGTGTCTGTATGTCACCCTATCTCTCATATGCAAACTTGTCTGTGTGTGTGCTTCTGTACCATACTGTAACATTAATTCGGTACTTGTTTCCTAGCACGGTGCCCATCGCATAGCATACTTAGTGGTGTGCGATGCGATTGGATGACAGCAAATGGCATGCGATTTTTAATTGTACAAGCACCCATCAGGGTTAAATGTTAAATGCACCCCCATTGTCAACGCCACCCCCACTATCAACGCCAACCCTAAGAGTGGCGATCGGCAGCAGTATGCGTCCTCTGACCTTTTCATACCCCCACTATCCACGTCGGCGTGGAGCTGATTCTATATAGTGTGGCGAGCGTAGCGAGCCACCGAGCCCGAAGTGTGGTGAGCGCACGTGGAATACGAGCCCAAAGCGTGGCGAGGGGACGCGCAATACATGTAAAGTAATCCGTGTCCCCTCGCGGGGCACATCGCATGCCGCTATATTGCATGCAATGCGATGCGATTGTATAAGATGTAATACAATCAAAATCGGGGGCGCCATGCTACGAAACAAGTACCATTAATTCTCCTTAGATGCTTCACCACCAATGTACATATGTGTGTCTTGTTCCTGGCTCTTACGGTCACATGTCATGTGCTCATTCGCTCCCAGTAACTGTTATCCCTCTCCTTCTGTAGCCTGAGTCCGAGGTGTTTGAGATCACTGACTTCACCACAGCTTCTGAATGGGAGAGGTAAGTCTGCATCATCACTACAAACAAATCCATCCCCCTTATCATCAATGCAATAATCTTCACAAGTATGTTATATTGTATATCTTTACTACTCAACTCTGACAGGGGTAAATTTACTAAGTTGGGAGTTCTATTGGGTTATGGTATGCATCATAGACAGTCATATGGTCGACAGGGTCTTAAGGTTGACAGGTAAAAGGTCAACTTGGTTAAAAGGTCGACATGGAAAAAGGTCAACATGAGTTTTTTATGTTTTTAGGGTGTCTATGTCGACATAGGTTGATATGGACATGCGCGCGCCATGCTTCGGGCACAGTACCTCGCTGCGCTCGGTACACTATTTTATTCTCCCTCCACACCCTAGTGGATGGTAGGGCATGAAATACCTCCTGTCGACACATATTGGCTGAAAATTTTGTAAAAAGAAAATGGATGTCAACCTTTTCCATGTCGACCTTTAAACACTGTCAACATTTCCATGTCGACCTTTAGTCCCTGTCGACATAGGGTGTGTCAACATTTTAACTGTGTCGACCTTTTCCATGGTGACATTTAGTCGCTGTTGACATATGGTGTGTCGACCTTTAAACCCTGTCGACCTTTTGACTCTGTTGACCATTAGTGGTTGTCCATATGATTGTCTATGATGAGTCTGTCTATGACAGTGGTCAGGGAACTCTGTCCTCATTACCCCACACAGTACATGTTTTGCTGGTAACCCAGCAGGTGTACAGGTGTACTAATTACTCACAGACACATTTTATAAGGTCCGCAGGTGGAGTTCATTATTTCACTTGTGATTCTGTGAGGAGACCTGCAAAACATGCACTGCGCGGGGTAATGAGGACCGAGTTCCCTGACCACTGCTCTATGACCAGTCCGGATACCCTTCTATTGAAGGTGGAGGATTCGGTCATTAGGTCAACATGCAGGAAGGTTGACATGGGTTAGGTCGACAGGGTCATTAGGTCAACATAAGCATTAAGTTGTCCTGGGGTTTTTCACATATGTTTTGAGCCGACATGTGCCGACAGGCGGTATTTCATGCCCTGACCACAAAAAAACAGAAGTAAAACTCAAAGGTTCTGCGCCAGATTGGTCGCTACAGAAAATAGGTATGGAAGGACAATCCCAAAAAATCCTTCAGGTATCACAATAGTAACAAGAGAGGGTATACCAATTTCAGACAGCGCCCAAAAGCCCAGGGTGAGTGGGTCTAAAAACAAAGTGCAATGGGGGGAATCAACATAAAGATACTTCCATATGATTGATGTTCCACCTGTATCCAGTAAAATTCGGTACTCTTTACCTAGAACGGCGCCCACGATTGAAATCGCGGGCATCGCGGGTAAAATCGCGGTAATCGCGGCATCGCGGGTAAATCGCGGGTAAATCGCGGGTACATCAAAATCGGGTACCCGCGATTACCGCGATTTTCCCATAGAGAACAATGTTAAAAAGCCTGATTGACCGCGATTTTAGCGTTAAATGCCTCAATGCCCGCGATTTTCCCATAGGAATCAATGTTAAATGGGCTACAGAGCCCAAATAGCCCCAATTAACCCTTAAATGTCCCCCCAATTTTTGTACGCCACCCCACGATCCACGCCAACCCGAAGCGTGGCGAGCGCAGCGAGCCCGCGAGGGGCGGCGGTACGCGTCCTACGACCTTTTCATGCCCTACTATCCACGTCGGCGTGGAGTTGAGAATAGAATAGTGTGGCGAGCGCAGCGAGCCACCGAGCCCGAAGCGTGGCGAGCGCAGCGAGCCCCGCGAGGGGACGCGGATACCTTCACAGTTATACGCGTCCCCTCGCGGGCTTCACAGGTGTCCGCGTGGCCACGGACACCTGTGAAGCCCGCGAGGGGACGCGCTTACCTGTGAAGGTATCCGCGTCCCCTCGCGGGGCTCGCTGCGCTCGCCACGCTTCGGGCTCGGTGGCTCGCTGCGCTCGCCACACTATTCTATTCTCACACCACGCCGACGTGGATAGTAGGGCATGAAAAGGTCGGAGGACGCGTACCGCCGCCCCTCGCGGGCTCGCTGCGCTCGCCACGCTTCGGGTTGGCGTTGATCGTGGGGTGGCGTTAAAAATTTGGGGGGACATTTAAGGGTTAATGGGCTCTGTAGCCCATTTAACATTGATTCCTATGGCCAAATCGGGTGGATTGAGGCATTTAACACTAAAATCGGGTCCATCGCGGCTTTTAACATTGCTTCCTATGGGAAATCGGGAGCATCGCGTCGCGGGCATCGCGGGTACGTTTATGGCCGGCCGCGACGCGACCGACGCGATTTTTCAGGTTTAACATGGTTTTCAATGGGAAAATCGCGGGCATCGCGTCGGTCGCGTCGCGGACAGGCATAAATGTACCCGCGATGCCCGCGACGGGCGCCGTTCTAGGTAAAGAGTACCTAAAATTCCTCTGATGGGTAGGTACTTCAGTACATGTAAACAAAGAAGGGCTTATAATAGTGAAGCCTGTTTAATTGACATGTACACATAAAACCATAAACGACAATACAATACAATACATAAACAATCATAAAATCCAGACTAGTGGGGAGGATAGGTACAAATTACCAAGAGGTGGATCAGAACTGGGTGTTAATCAGTTCATAAGTGTTCAGTCAAATAATCACCAGTCCGGTCCCGGGTAACAGGGCTGGGGGTCAGACACTTCCTCTGGTTGTCTCTTGGATCCTCCTCTGTCTGGGATGCTGCCAACAGTACTCCGCCAACGCGTTTCGACCCTTAAACCTAACGGGTCTTTCTCAAGGCATGTGTAATTGTGGCAGGTCTTCTTGTCTCTATTTATAGGTCTCTCAATCTGTAGGTACGCGGTAACAGCTGACGTTAGCTGTCTCCGTCTGTACAGCCGCTTACCAACCAGGAAGTAAGCGGCTGTACAGACGGAGACAGCCTGACTGAACACTTATGAACTGATTAACACCCAGTTCTGATCCACCTCTTGGTAATTTGTACCTATCCTCCCCACTAGTCTGGATTTTATGATTGTTTATGTATTGTATTGTATTGTCGTTTATGGTTTTATGTGTACATGTCAATTATTAAACAGGCTTCACTATTATAAGCCCTTCTTTGTTTACATGTACTGAAGTACCTACCCATCAGAGGAATTTTACTGGATACAGGTGGAACATCAATCATATGGAAGTATCTTTATGTTGATTCCCCCCATTGCACTTTGTTTTTAGACCCACTCACCCTGGGCTTTTGGGCGCTGTCTGAAATTGGTATACCCTCTCTTGTTGGTATTTCATGCCCTACCATCCACTAGGGAGTGGTGGGAGAATAAAATAATGTGCCGAGCGCAGCGAGCCATACAAGGGAACATGGTGCTTCTTTTCACTGTCCATGTCGACTGTGTCGAAATTCGGGACAAAAAATATGTGAAAAACCCCATGTCGACCTTTACACTGTTGACCTTCCCCATGTCGACCAAATGATTGTGTCGACATTATGACCCTCTCGACCTTCCTGCATGTTGACCTAATGGTGTCGCCCTAATAACTTTCGATCAACTTGCTGTAGACCTAATGATCCATACCCAAAGGTGGTATGTTGCTCATAGCATGGCGAGCGCATGCTTGTGTTGACCTAATGACCCTGTCGAAATAACTCTTGTCGACCTTCCTGCATGTCGACCTAATTATGTCTATTATCTTCTAGAAGGTGCTAAATAATAAATAATAGGAATCTGATTGGTTGTTATGGGCAACATCTGAGGGGAAATTTACTAAGATGGGAGTTCTATTTCAAAAGGGATGTTGCCATGGGCAACCAATTAGATACTATCTATTATCTTCTAGAATGTTCTAAATAATAAGTAGTTTCTGATGGTTGCCCATAGCAACATCCCCTGTGAAATAGAACGCCCATCTTAGTAAATCCCCCCTGCCCAATGTTCAATAGAACTATAATCTTTGTACATTTACCCAATAACCTTTTACTTCTCGTTCTATCGTCATGCCTGTGATATTTCCTTCTTATAGATTTATTTCAAAAGTAGAAGAGGTCTTGAATGACTGGAAGCTGATTGGAGTGGCTCCTAAGAAGACCCCGGAAAAGGTAAACCTGCATTTTATCATGTATGAAGAACCAACCACTTTTCACATGTACAATTCCCACTAACCCCAGTGGCTGTGATCTTACTATTATCTGTGTTGTAGGGGGAGTTTACTACTGGTGTATGGGAAGAGAAAGGATTAGAAGTCTTGTTTGCTGACTTCAAGTTTTTTATCAAGCACCATTATTTTGTGCAAGAGTCAGGTGAAAAACAAGAGAAGGAAGATGACGTAGAAGCAGAAGGTACAGATAACTGTTATATAAGAGACTGTAGTATGTGATAGTGTATATATGTGGAAATACTCTACTCAACTCTTTATGCACTTCACCCATTACTGAAATACAGTAATGAACAGCGTATTAGCTGATTGGTGGGAGAGGAGGTAATGCCAGTGCTACTGTAGGTGTGAAAACTGAACTTTTAGTATTTTAATAAACATATTTTCTTATAGCGGTTTCATATGCTAGGACAGTCTTGATCCACCAGTTCTCTCTGCTTCCATCTTTCGGTAATGCCAATCTTGCATCTGCATTCTGGTAAGGTCGCGGTCTGGGTCTTGAAGTTGAACATTTCTTCCTAAATTGCAATAACTATTCATGAAAAATATATCTTGATCAAGTGCTCCCCCTGCTGGCATATAAAGAGTAGACACGTTTTAAACAAGTTTTCATTTGAGACATATATGGGGTAAATTTACTAAGCTGGGTGTTCTATTGAAGATGGGATGTTGCATTGCTATGGGCATTCAATCATATTCTTTCTAATTATCTTGTAGAAGGTGCTAATAACAAAAAAAGTAGGGGGACATTTACTGAGATGGGCAACCAATAAGAATCGACTTCTTATTTATTTAGCACCTTCTAGAAGTTAATAGATAGATAGTATCTGATTGGCTGCCTATAGCAAACATCCCATGTGAAGTAGAACTCCCATCTTAGTAAATTTCCACAAAGAATCTGATTAGTAACTATAGGCAACATCCCATCGCCAATAGAACTCCCATCTTAGTAAATTTACCCCTTGGAGTCCAAGAGTAGCGAGCAGTCAATATATACATTTTCAATACAGCTCTAAGCACTGTGACCTGGCCACCAGTGGTTGATGAACACGGGGCCTTATTCTGGTTTACTCTAAGAGGCAAATTCCTTCTCAAATGGACAAAACCATCTACACTGCAGGGGGGGGGGGGGGTGAGTTGGCAGATGTACAGATGTAACATGCTCCCTGCACTGGCTACATTTTCACCTACATTTTAAGCGAGTGCAGTTTCTGGCTGTCTTCATCTTGTGAGGTAATGGTGTACTTAAAGAATAACAGACCAAAAAATAGTTTTCTGTTTTTATTTTTTGATAATTTGCTATGAAATTAAAGTCCTATTTGACAAATCTAAAATTAGAACTTAAAATAAGTTTTATCCCTTGGAAATTGACCATTGATTGGCCCATAGAGGATATGATCTACAACAGACTTACATATATTATGAGATGTTCCAGGATATTCTCCCTTATATTCTTCCGATACCATTCATATTCCGTTGGTATACATATTGCAAATAAATATTTTTTTTCGTCTTTATGAAAAACTCCTTCCAAATAGACAAAGTCTTTGGACACCCTAATGATGTGGTGGTGAATTTTAGAAAGTATTTCGGTTGAAATTTAGGCTTACATGGATATCAGGTAGCATATTAAGGTATTTTTATGGTATTAATTCAATCTCCGATTCTACGCGATCCCTCAAACACCACATGTCAAACACAAGAATGTAAATCTCACTCACTCTGTGCTTACATAAAACAGGTATGTACCGTACTCATCGAGATTTATTTTGGTCCTATGCAAAATACCTTTTGCTTTTTGTCCAAGGACTTGTGGTCAGTTTGCCAAGTAGTGTGCAGTAACCCCTGCACCTCCCTTTATTTTAAAAGGAAAGTGACCACACCCCTGTGGTAGGCCATGCCCCTTTCATTACCGGGGCCCAGGGAAACTCACTATAGCCCTGCCTGGCATGCAAAGAGGGGTGGTTTGGCATGACTGCAGCAGAGATGTATGGGGATATATCTGTAAATGACATCACATCTCTTCATTTGTATACATCAGGTAACCTGACTATCTTCAAAGGTTAGCTGATGCAATAGATTTTATATTTAGTATTCTGTGTTCTTATTGTGTTGCATTTTTCTGGTATCCTTGGTATAACATATTTGTTTCTCCTAGACACGCTTCCTGTCTGCATGCAGGACTTGCTGTGTATGAATAATGATTTCCCTGCCATCGCTCACTGCCTGGTCCGATGGTATGTACTCATTTGATATGTTATAATTAATGAAAGTGAACTGTAATTATAGGTAATTCTATAGACCGTGTTGACTGGGTGCCCTCCCGGATAAGCCCTTCCAGGCCTTCCTCGATACACTTGGTTGCTGGCAGCACTCACAGAAATAAATAACACACACGGAGGTGTAGTTTATATATGAGTTATGTGTATATATATATAGAGAGACAGAGAGCGAGAGAGAGAGAGAGAGATAGATATACGCAGAGGAACCGGCACTCCTAGACGCTGTGTGGGTATAACTTGCCCCGGTGCCTTCCTAACACGGAAGGTGCGTGTATACGGGGAGATGGTGAGGCGTCACTCAGAGACGTACATGAAATTCAACAAAACCCAAAAAGTGGTTTTAATGTGACATGCAGCAACATTTCGGGGCTGTGACCCTTTCACAAGCCAAGTCAAACAACAAGTGGCTTGTTGTTTGACTTGGCTTGAGAAAGGGGCACAGCCCCGAAACGTTGCTGCATGTCACATTAATACCACTTTTTGGGTTTTGTTGAATTTCATGTATGTCTCTGAGTGACACCTCACCCCATCTCCCTATATATATATATATATATATATATATATATATATATATATATATATATATATATATATATATATATATATATATATATATATATATATATATATATATATATATATATATATATATATATATATATTGTGTGTGAGTGTGTGTGTATATATATATATATATATATATATTGTGTGTGTGTGAGTGTGTGTGTGTGTATATATATATATATATATATATATTGTATATGTAAAATATCCAGCACTCAATCAAGCATAATAACCCCTTCAATGCGCTAATTGTATGGAGGCAGCATATAAGGTAAATGTCCCCTCTGTTAGTGGCGGAAAGAGTAAGATAGGTAAGAATATACAAGGTGCGCTAAAGGGTATACCACCACCAGTTTAGTAATATTTTGAAATCTGACAATATAAACAACGTTTTATTTTTAAAGTTTAACACATTTAATGTCTTAAAAAGGACAATAAAAATAATTTTTGACACATTTCATTCCATTTGGTCCAGTTTCATAATTCACAACAGTAAGTATCATAGCCCGACGCGTGTCGTCATCATAACTTCATCAGGGGTAAGCATTCAATAGTTGTAAAATAAATTAATGATGAAGTTTTGCTCTGGAGGATTACATTTGTTTGAAGCTCGCATAAGACTCTTCTGGTCTGACTAAACGTGATAAATAGCTGATTTTTTCCTGAGCATGTAAATCATGCAGAAATTTTGATCTACATTTGATACCATTTGGATCTTATGAAATTCTGAGGAGTCCAAGAGGATATGCATATTTTTTTTAATTATACCTCATTCATTTCTTTTCCAACTATTGAATGCTTACGGGCTATGATACTTACTGTTGTGAATTATGAAACTGGACCAAATGCTATGAAATGTGTCAAAAATATTTTTTATTGTCCTTCTTAAGACATTAAGGGGGAAATATACTAAGCTGTGTATTCTACTTCACTTGTGATGTTGCTATGGGCAACTAATCAGAATCTACTTCTCATTTATTTAGCACCCTCTAGAAGATAATACACAGGATCTGATTGGTTGTCCATAGTGACATCACATGTGAAGTAGAATACACATCTTAGTAAATTTCCCCCTAAATGTGTAATTTAAAAAAAAAAAAAAAAAATCTTTATATTGTCAGATTTCAAAAGATAACTAATGGACCCCATAGACGCTCCGTTTTCGCCGGCTCCGTTTTGTACTATGCGATGTGCGCTCCCGCGCATCACATAGTACGGTACAAAAAGTATGTGCTGCACATACTTTTTGTACACATCGTATCGGATCGCAGTGCATGCACAAAGCATGCACAAGGCATGTGATCCGATACGATGTGAACTTTAAATGTACAAAATGGACCGTGTATGGGGGGCTTAAGCTGGTGGTGGTATAACCTTTGGCGCACCTATATGTTGCTATCCATGGGAAGTAAATACATGTATAGTGTTTCAGTGCAGGGTAAATACTGGCTGTCTTATTTTTACACTTCGCTTTAGATTTCAATTTGAACACACCCCACCCAAATCTAACTCTCTCTGCACATGTTACATCTGCCCCACCTGCAAATCAACATGGTTTTGCCCATTTGCGTACTTTTTTGGTTTGCTATTAAACATGAATATGGCACTATATCCCTATTGACGGCCTCAGTTCAGTGTTTTTACGGTGGCTCCTGGAGCTAGACACTTGATTAAAAGTTGCTGATAGAAACCATCTTTATAAAAGGTAAGGGCCTATTCCTGCCAGCAACCTGCTTCTGCTGTGGGATCACCTCTGGTGAGACCCATTCACTGACATTCATGTGCCTTTGGAACATTTCCCACACCATAGTACGCAATTGAGATGCAACAGCAAGATAAGTGACTCCATATTCCTCCTATAGCAGGTTATTGTATAGAAGTCATGGTGAACCCCCCACATGGGGCCCAGCACAGAGTACAGGGTGCCTGCTATTGGGGAGTGTAAGGAAGGCTGCCTGTCATAACATCCTCACAAGACACAGAGAGGCTAATGTACCATGTTTTGGATGGCAATCATCCCTAAGCAGTTTGCCCTTGTGAAGTAGCATTGCTTCAGCACCTCCTTGCTGGTGGGGTTTCCAAGTTAAGTAGTTTCGGTACTTGTTTCCTAGCACGGCCACAACGATCATGATCGTGGTCATCGGGTGTAAAATCGTGGGCATCGTGGGTTTCTGGCCCATTTACCATTGTTCCCTATGATGATTTTGGTAAATTGACCCATTTAGCATTGTTTCCTATGGGAAATCGCGGTCATCACGGGTAAATTGAGGCATTTAACATTGTTCCCTATGGGGAAATCGCGGCCATCGCGTGTGGACCATTTAAGCATTTTTGGCCGCATACGACCCGACCGACGCAATTTTCACTGTTTTCAATGCATTTCAATGGAAAAATCAGGGGCATCGCGTCGGTCGCAGGCCACTAAAAATTACACCCGATGGCCGCGATTGTGGCCGTGCTAGGAAACAAGTACCGTAGTTTCTCCCAAATGGACATGGACTACTCTCTTATCTGCAGTGAAGTAGTGTTGGGGGTTTGTTGGATTTTCTATCAGCTTTCCCTTTATTCTGGATCTTCTTACGCTCTATATCCTCCTGTAGCTGTCCACTTTTTGTTCCTTCACTGTGTAATTTCTAGGTACATCCAGTGTCATGCGTGTAATTAGGACAATGGAAAAAGATTCAGCCTCCTTCCAGATGTTGCCCATAATTGTATTGTTATTAGACATCCGTTACACTGCATTAATAGAGAACATTATAGCTCATGTGTTACAATACACAAAAGAAAATGTTTGCATATGATTTTGAAAGCGTATTCTATTCCCCAAGCAATAAACAGGGCACCATTCCATATCAAAGGAGCATTTACAAACAGCCATAATGGGTTGGGTAGTGCCTGTGACTGTATTTGTTCGGCCTTGACCCAGATAAGATTACCTCTAAAACCCCAAGGTTATCCTTTTTTCCCTGTGGCCAGACCTCCAGGGGTCAGCATTCCTCGTGGAAGGCTGCATAGAGGTGAACTGACTTTGTCAGCTAAAAATCAGTTTGAAACCTCTCACAAACACCGTGACGGGCAAGTTGTCCACCTGTAGAGGCCAAGTACAGTAAGAGCATTCCATCGCAAGCGGAAGGATTCAGCTGGATCTGTCTGAGCAAACTGGCACTCCTTTCCATATAGGGCTCCAGAGACCAATGTGTAAGTTCCTGCGGACAAGCTCTTTTAGTTGGTGGAATTTGTTTAATATAAGGCAGCCACATTGGCCCCTGCTAATGAATGGGCCCGTTACTAAAAACATGTGGAAACTAGCATTTACTCATGTATAACAGCCCCATTTATGATCATGAGTAGGCCCTTAACCTTTTCAGCCCACGTTTCACGTAATAAGGACAATATGATTCTGGCCTCAGTGTCTGGAGGATGTACTGTCGTTAGGTTGACACACCTAAGGTCGACATGGCTTGGGTCAACCACTGAAGATCGACATGGCCTTAGGTCAACACATGAAAAGGTTGACATGTCTGTAGGTCATTAGGTTAACACAAGCATAAAGTCGACCCAATGACCCATATCTGTCTGGAGAAAGAGGGCTTTTCTGCGCTCTGGTCCCTTATTATAATGTCCTATAGTGAGGAAGGCACCCATCTAGGGTGTGGTATGATTCACCAACAGTCGGGTTCCCGATAGTAATTATCCCGACGTCGGGATCCCGACTGCCTGGTCTCAGACAGCGTGGCCAGCGCAACAAAGCCCCTTGCGGGCTCGCTGCGCTCGCCATGCTGCGCTCGCCACGCTGCGGGCACGGTGGCGAGCTATGCTCGCCACCTATTCTATTCTCCCTCTATGGGGGTCGTGGACCCCCACGAGGGAAAATAGCCAACGGCCGTCGGGAACCCATTGTATAGTATGTACCCAGATAAATTGTTTGGTCGCATTTGCCCTTTTAATGTGCTGCACATCACATGGGGTGATGCAAAGTGCAACTCCGTAACATTAGCCCTGTAAGATATATTGGGGGAAAATTAATAGCCACGTTATAAATGTACCGCTTCCCCTCGCATGGCTTGCTTTGATTGCCATGCTTCATGCACGGTACCTCGCTACGCTTGGCACACTATTATAATCTATGTCCACTTGGATAGTAAAGTATGAAAAAAAATAAAACCGGGAAAAACTCATATCGACATTTTCCCATGTTGACCTATTGGTTGTGTTGACCTTTTGTCCATATCGACCTAGGGTGAGTCGACCTTTGTCACGTGTCATGGTTTGTCGACCAATAGGGGTCAAGCTATTGACTGTCGATCTGCCAAGGATAGTGAGACTACAGTTGGCACAGCTGAAGATTTGGAAAAGAAATACAAATATTTCTATGACTTGTGGCATTTAAACACTGTTTGATTGGTGTAAAGGCCGCCACCGTGACAACCGCCACCCTGGACAAGCAAAGTTTAAAACCGCCTTTAAAAGCCCAAGGGTTAATAAAAGCCTTTATTTACACAACACTTAATAAATGACTTAGATAGATTTCTCATATATATATAAATATAAATTTTCTCACTGGGCTTCTTTAAAAAACAGACTAGAAACCTATACCAAACAAAACAAACCAATCCGTGATGAGCTTTTATGGTTTTAGGGCCTAATTCATGTCTATACACATGTGCCTCAGCAGATGTGATTTATCAGGCTACAGAATTGCTAATCATCACAAGTGAAATAGCGACAAAAAAGAATATAAACGCCCACCGGAGCCATCACAATGTCCTCAGCAACTGCATCAGCGCAATATAAGGAATATCGACTCCCAAAGTGCGTCTTTTGCTGTGCAGACTGGAGACTGCATAAGCTAAAAGCAGATATACGCCCCTAAAACAGCCATGACGCACCGCTCCACTTTGCCTCCTCTAAATAACCCCTTCTTCTCAAGCACTATGTGGGGGTATTCAATCATTGGGAATTTTTTTTGCCAGGTGAAGAAATGGCAATGATTTGCCGATCCGTCTTCAATCACGTGCGTTTTCGCCCATCTTTGAGTACATTTTCGCCCGTATCTTTTTCACTTGTTTTTTTGTAAAAACGGCTTCAGGGTAAACGGAAAAAAAATTGTGCGAAAAAACGCCTGCAAGTTCCACGATCCACACGATTTTTGCCTGTGCTGTTTTTTTTGCCCAGACAAAAAAGGCATATTTAAGTCACCCTAAAAAACGCCTGGCGAAAAAATCCTGCATGGATTTAATACCCACTTATGTGTTAAAAGTCTTAGGGCAGTATTCAATGAGAAAAATTCGCCGTGTTTTATGGCGAATTTGTGCTTTTTTCGCATTGGACGGAGAATTTTGGTCTCAAAAAGTGAACCACCCTATTCAATGTGATATTTTCGCAGTCTTTTTAAGTGATTTTCGCCGTGTCTCTCCATGTAGCAATACTTCATCTTTTCATGGAGAAGTGGAATGTGAACTTTTAAAATAAAAGGTTTTTTTTTTTAAATTTTGGTGTAAAAAAATCAGGAATTTTATTCTGTGAAAGGGCATGCTATTTTTATTCATGTGCTTATAGCACATGAATATATATTTAATTAAAAAATATATATATATTTTTTTTAACACATAACAGCCAGCAGGGGGCCAGAGCCAAGAGCCGCTTATTAGATATTCATATATTCACTGCACCCGATCATTACATATGCACAATTGGGAGCAGTGAATATACCCGGTACCCTGCTGGCTCATCAGGGGGGGGGGGGGGGGAGGCAGCTTGTGCTGCCTGGGTTCTGGGGAGCCCTCCTCCCCTCCACATACGTTCTAGGGCAGGCAGGGAGACTTCAATCTCCCTGCCTGCCACTGTCCCACGGCTCCCTGCAGCGGATGCTCGTACGCTGCAGGGGTTAAGATTCGCCGCGAGGGGCAACGAGCCCCTGCGACATTGAATAGTGTCTAAAGACCCGTGACGGAGAATCTCCAAACATGGAGAATCTCCATAAAAACACGGCGAGTGCATGGCGAGAGAAAAAAAACCTCTCGCCATGCAAGGAGAAAATTCTCAGTACAATCGTGGCCCATGTTTAGTCTGCCGATAATCGCTCAGTTACATGAACATTGGCATTGTGCTCAAACATGCATTAGGCCCTTAGTCTCTGCTATAAAATACTTTTCATTGTGCGCTGTATATTTTATTAACGTATGTTTTTTATTTCATTGCAATAATACCCCATGACTACTATGTAACTGTGCTGCACCTTCTTGGTGTTTCATGAATGCATTTGAATGAAATGTTTATGATGCTGGTTCTACTCTCATTGTAACAATGAGCCCTACAACTGTCCACCTTGTAGGTCACCGCTACTGCAGAAAATCACTGCTTATCACTATTCATGAAATCTGCTGCTGTAATGACATAAGCAGCAGAGGCAAACGGCCTCTCAGTGCTGCTCACATGTTCTATTTGGAAACTGGGCCAGTATGATTAATGAGTCCCAGGCTGGAGAGCTGCCTTGGAAGTGTAAGAATGTTACCGAGTCTATTGTTAATTAGGATAATGCATCTTTTCCAGGTATGGACTGCGTGAGTTTGTAGTCATTTCTCCAAATGCTAATGACGCCGTTATCAGTGAATCCAAGTGCAATCTTCTCCTGAGCTCGGTGTCCATTGCTCTAGGAAATACTGGCTGGTGAGTAACAGACGGTGGATGGTTTAATAGTGTGGTGAAGATAACATTAATGAGCTACAATGCGTAGAAGCCAATTAGTCATTGGCTTTTAGTAATTTGCCTTGTACTTGACTGATCTCGGCTACTATCTGGTTGCTGTGTATTATAACAATACTTGAGCTATTTGCTCTATGCAATTCAGCCTCTATACATAAAGATTTTAGACCTGTGTGTGGTGCAAACACAGACTGTCTAGTTTTGCACCCAGCCTGGTGAGTCATAGCCTTCTGACACTAGCAGAGTTACACAGGACCTGTTAGCTAAGTCCTGCCAGGCATCACCCGCTGCGTGGCCTATTGAGGCTGGAAGTGTGAGCGCACATCTGTATAATATGATCTCCTGAATGTAGACATTATGGGACTCATATTGGTTGGCTGGCAAAGCAGCGTGATTTCACTGCTTTGCCAGCCTTGTAGCGGCATCCCCTGTTCGCCCGAACGCCTGTGCCCCCATATACATCCATATCGCTGCTTCTTCCAAGGAAGTAACAATAGCTATTCCAACTGTACCTGAATTAGCCCTATTCTCAATGCTGCCAACTGTGCCAGAGCAGCTGCCTGTAAGAAAGCGGAGCCCCCTCCCTCCTCCACAATTCATCATTCCATTTGGCACACTTATCTCCTACAGTATATTGGCAGCTGTTTCCATGAATGTCATTGCCAATTCTCTGGGATATGGTCTCCTTACTATAAGGCCCACACGGTGTAGGTTTCCTTTCACTGCCCTCCCCGCCAGCAGCATCTCACCCATTGCCCCGTTCCTTCATATACTAACATTACCCAACCTCTTATCTCCTCTTCCCTAACCTGTATCCCCCCCCGTTCTCTTGACTATGGTAGACCACACCATGTATACTATACCTACATGTATTAATGAGCTGGCAGTACAGGAAGATTTAGAGGCTGTGAGCTTTGAAATGACAGATGAAAAGTAGATATATGTAGGGTTTGGCACCTAGGCCATGGCAATATCTATGCTTCTTGCATAATACATGTGCCACAGTTATAATTAGCTATCACACTAGCAAAGTTCATTAGGGATATGACCCATGCAGACCAGCAAGTGAGCCCACATGAGCCTGCTGGGAGATGCCTCATGTATATGTACAGAGTAGGTGGAATTACACACTAGGGGTGATGACCTGGGCCAGATTAACAATAAGGCCTGGATGGAACTGCAGCTCCAGGCCTCCATACCATAATAGGACCATGACCACCAGCTGGTCATTTGGTTGTCCATAAATCATAAGTATTAAAATTGCATTTCTATTCTCCACACAACATGATGCACGTTTTGTACTTTTATATATTTAGGGAGACATTGGGGCTTATTGTGTATGGGTTCTCCATGCCTCCGTCGCATAGGCCTCAACTCCTCCACCTCTCATGTTAGGCCCCTGAACATTTTTAGCTCCAGGCAATTAAGGCCCCATACACTACACGATTTTGCACTATTTTAGTCGATTCTGACCTTTTGGGAAGGTATATTGTTTGTAAAGTCTCAAACCGTATGTGTTTTCCATCTTATCTGATCCAATGCATTGAGTCAGGTAGGAGCCCCTAGATCGCTAGTACTGCACCATTGATTTATCGAAATCACATGGAATCTGAAGGAAAAAGGAGTGGTTTTTTTTTTTTGTGCATGCAAATATATCACAGGACGTTTGACAGTCCCTCTAGCCCTCTAATCTAGCCCAGATTTATTATATGGTACCGTTGTATACCATAAGGTATACCTCATTGCATGAGATATATCTTTTGCAAAAATTACACCAAAGTACCAAATCGGATGGAATCACTCCCGGGAAGATCCAGGGGGAGTTCAAGGGTCAGACATATGGTTGTAGTGTATGTGGTCCTTAAATCTGGACCTGGTGATGACTTGTAGCAGACTAGGGGCCTTATTCTAGTTTACTCTTTCTGCCAAAATCCTTCTTAGATGGACAAAACCATGTGAACTGCAGGGGGGGCAGATGTAAAATGTGCAGAGAGAATTAGATTTGGGTGAGTTATTTTGTTTCTGTGCAGGGAAAATACTGCTTTATTTTTACACTGCAATATAGATCTCATTTTGAAGTAAAACCCCACCCAAATCTAATTCTCTCTGCACAAGTAACATCTGCCCCACCTGCAGTGCACATGGATTTGTCCATCTAAGAAAGATTTCGTCATAAAGAGTGAACTAGAATAAGGCCCTAGGTGCACACGCAGTCAATGCGAAGGTGACAATCACAGCTCTGCATATGATCACATTTATGCTCTTTTTCTGTTCACTGTTATATTGAATAAGTTCTACCCACATTGCTGCCTGCAGAGAGCAGACGTCTGAATCTTCCACCCAGTGTTCTCAGATAGCTGACGCCGCACAGCTGCTCCCCCATGTAATGGCGAGGTTCTAAAATGACGTGCGGTATGCAAGAGCAGTCCAAACACATGACTGACAGTGATGTGAAATAAGAAGTACTGGTGACTCTGCTGTCTAAGAATGAGGGATAATGAGTCTACCAGCCCATGGAAGCTTAAACCTCTTTCTAGTTCATGCAGGGAAGCTGGTGATGTTTAACTGTTAGATATCAAGTCCTGGCATGCTGGGACTTGTGATTCCACAACAGCTGGATAGCCGCATGCTGCTTAGCTTTGCCCTAGTTCATGTAACTTAGATAAATCTAGGACAAAATGCGGCAGCTGTACCCGTCGCGGGCACCTGCGCTCTTACCATATTTAGCTTAGTACATGTTTCACCTGCCCAGATGGCTGTCCACGGACCCATACTACACAACGTCTGATGGTGATTTGTGGATTAACTAAATATTTTACAGCAGGCTCTATAAATAACCCGGATACATTATTCTTTATTATGGCAGCCTCATGAAGTCCCCAGGGATGTCTGCGGATGGCTTTCGCCTGAGGGCTGCTCCATGTCCCAGTTAAATATGCACATATTTCATTGTATGAAAAGTTCCGGTATTGTGTTGTCACAATTCATTGTCAGACGCATCACTTTCATTTCCTAATTTGAGTTTCACCAGCTTCCTTAATTGCAATGTCCTCACTGCACCTTCTTTAACCCTTATATTGACTCATACCTTGATATTGGGACTTATTATTTTGTGTATTTAATGGTAACATTTGGCAAAAATAGTCAGATATTTAGCTTTGTAGAAACACGATCTGTTTACATTGATATCCTATGACATATAACTATCATAGGTGTTCAGTCTAGCTGTACTCTGCACATGGGAAAAGTATATTATACAGCTATGTGCGTCCAGCACGTTGTTTCTGAAATAATGAAGACAACAGTCTTGCTGCTGCTGTCCAGGGGCCGGATCTACCATTAAGCAGCTGCCTAGGGGATCCACACTTTCACCTGAGCTTCTGGAAGTCTGAAGTTTTGTCTAGGGTGCCAATAACCTTGCATCAGCTCTGCTGCTGGCTCATCATAGAAGTGCTGATCTGTATTTTTGTGCCTTAATTGTTGTAGTTTAAATGACTATAGCATTGCATAGTAACTCTTAAAGGTCTATACACCGCTCATCGCTGCCCTGTACACACTGTTCGGCTTTCCGGCTGAAAGCTGCTGAAACGAGTAAACTGAGCTGCTTTCAGCGCAAAGTCGCCCACTGTGTATAAGAGAGTAACTTTGTACATGGGCAAAACCATGCTGTCCTGCAGGCGGTAATGTGCAGGGATTTGGATTTCAGATGCACGTATCCAAGCTTCAAAGGGAATTGCAGTGTAAAGCTGTCCGGCATGTGTACAATGTGCTTTGTCCATATAGAAAGTTGCTTTTTTTTTTGCTTTGCTCCCAACTCTCCATCCTCCCGCATCATGCACGAGTTACTTTGCCATGGCACCGCTCGGCACCCGTCTGTCTGCATGGCATCCAAGCAAAGCAACAATACTTGGTGCCTGGTCAGACTTTTCGGCCATTCACCCATCTGGCTTTCTACTGAGAAGCCCTGCAGTGAATCATAGCTTCTTCACAGTAGCTCTGTCTACATCTTTGGTGGCACCAACCTACATGTTCTAGATTGTATGTCAAGTACATTATCAGCTGAATCGTGCAGCTTTACTGCCTCTCACTCCCCTTGCTGTCTGCACCCTCTCTACTCTGGTGTGTAACCTGGGGTGACAGGGGCGGCTTGCGATGTTGTAGCAACAGATGATGCACAGTCATGCTGTATTTTCCTTGCAAGGGTCACTAGTGCCGGGAGAGGCGCAGTCAGGGTCATCTTTTACTCATAAGAAGTATTATACTTTTTAGTTTTATTGAAGCGGGATACGGTCATTGGGTCACCAGCAAGTTGTTAGACAGTCATTAGGTCGACATGCATTTAGGTCAACATATGTCTAGGTCGACATGGGTTAGTTGGACAGGGTCATAAGGTCGACATGGATTATGCCGACAGTGAAAAGTTCGACATGGGGGTTTTCACTGTTTTTTTAAGCCACCATGTGCTGACAGGCGGTATTTCATGCCCTACCATCCACTAGGGGTGGCAGGAGAATAAAATAGTGTGCTGTGCGTAGCAAGGCACCGTGCCCAAAGCATGGCAAGCGGACGCGGTGCACTTTAACCTGTGTGCATGTCGACTGTGTCGACATTCGGGTAAAAAAATGTGAAAAACCCCATGTCAACCTTTTGACTGTCGACCTAACCCATGTCGTCCTAATGACCCTGTCGACCTAACCCATGTTGACCTAGACTCATGTCGACCTTCCTGCACGTCGACCTTCCTGCATGTCGACCTAATGACTGTCTAACAACTTGCTGGTGACCAACTGACCACACCCGTTGAAGCTATATATTTGTTTTCATATAGTCTTGGAAACTTTCTGCTGTTAGAATAAACCTTAACATTGCTGCTTTGTTCACAGTTATCTACCTGTTCTTAAAAAAAGAAGAAAGCAGTTTTACCTCCTATTTGCTGCACTGGCCTATTATTAAATGTGCAGAATAAGCTATTTGTACTGTTTTATTACTTTTTTTTTGTAAATGCCCGCTGGTCTCCTCTGGAGCTATGTTCGCCTTCATTCCCAAGACGTTGATGATTGTAGATCCAGGGGCTACCGCTTTATATTGGAAATTCAAAATAGCTGCAAAGGCGACCAATGGGATATTACTGGTAGAAACAGATGTGCCCAGGAGATGCTGAGGTATTTTGGGAACTGTGAGGAGAGAGGAGCTGCGAGTGACCCTCCTGCTGTAAATAGTACTAATGTTCCTGGGGAGCGCCCTGTGCTACACAGATCTGTGTGCTACGTACTGATTGAGGCTGTGCAGTAATGCTTACACTCTTCTTCCAGCCAGGTCCCAGTCTTTGTGCAAGTGCATCAAAAATGGAGGAAACTTTACGTGGGCGAGTGCCAAGGACCGGGAGTGCGGACAGATTTCGAAATGGTTCATTTGCGGAAAGTGCCAAACCAGCACACCCATTTATCAGGACTTCTAGACATATTTAAATCAAAACTTGTATGTACACATTTATCACTTATTGTTACATGGATCCTTCTTCATGTGAAACTATATTGCCCATTACTGTAGGTTTATTTCTCAAGTACTACAGGTATTCTAATAGCCATATATCCCCAATAGTGTAAGAATTATAATCATCATATATCACTTATTAAATAAAATCAAGTTACAGTAAATTCTACTCCCATCCCTACCTATCCACAGTGACAGATCTTCCCTGTTATGGCCCCTACACACGGAGAGATTTTGGGTCATTTTCTAAGCAATCTGCCTAAATTAGACTAAAAAATAGCCCAAAATCGATGCGCGTGTAGGGGCCATAGCAATAACGGAAGCAGTATGAAATCCCGGCGGTCGGGATCCCGGCGTTCAAAATCCCGACGCCGGAATCCCGACCGCCGAAATCCCGACAAGGGGGGGACGTGGATCGCCCCCCCTTGCGGGCTTGCTGCGCACGCCACGCAGCGGGCCCGGTGCCTCGCTACGCTCGGCACACTAATTTATTCTCCCTCCAGGGGTGTCGTGGACACCCCAGGAGGGAGAAAGTGTCGGGATTTCGGCGGTCGGGATTCCGGCGTCGGGATTCTGAACGCCGGGATCCCGACCGCCGGGATTTTAACTGCATCCCGCGATAACGATATGTGGCCCTCCCTCGTCTAGATTTATACTGCATGCAGCATGAAACCACCAAGATCGCCAGTGTTCTCTCCGGAGAACACTGGCCGTGCCAGAAAAAAAACACATCATCCTTTAGACTGTCGACCTTCCCAATGTCAACCTAATGATTGTGTTAACCTTTTGACCCAGTCGACCTTAGGCATGTTGACCTTTTTCATGTGTTGCCCTTCAATGGCCGACCCAATGTATGTCAACCTAATGACCGTATACCCATTGAAGAGGGAGCAGAATAGGTCAAATTCATATAACACCTTTTTAATCCCATGTTGACTAATGCATATATAAATGTGTATCTGCTTCAGGTAGCACTGTAGTACTTGTAACTGTGTACTCTGAAGCCTAATATTTGGAATATTCTATATCATGAAATATGTTTTTGTCAGTAGTCGTTAGAAGACTATTAATAAAATCCAAGTTCATTCTATGTGGAACATTGGTCAATACCACAAAAGGGTTCCCATTCCTACGTTTGCAGATTGTCCATTTTGTCCCCCTTGCAAATATATTAAGGAACAGACCACAAGCCATCCGCAGTGTTATAGTAGGGCATTACTAATGGCTGATTATGCTGTCCGTGCTGGCTGGCTTCATTCAGAGAATAGAAATCCCAATTGGGGTGGGGTCCTGTCTGTTTGCTATGACACAATTTACTAAACAAAAGCTGTCCAAAGCATGCACCCTTTTAAGTCAAGATGGGACTAATAAATATTGAATATGGGGTAATCTGTGATCCCTTGTCACTAAGAAATATACTAGTTAATGTGCTGAAATGGTATCTAAAAGTATTTCAAAATATCATAAAACCAAAGTGTATTGGGCCAGCATATATCCAGTGCTTTCTGGGTCGCAGCCCTGTCCTCAGGATAATCGCCTGTGTAGAAAGTGTGTGCACGGGCGATTTATCCTGAGGACGGGGCTGTGACCCAGACAGCACTTGATATATGCTTGACAAAGGATTTGTATAGTTCTACTTCCATACATTTGTTCAAGACTATACTGAACAAAGTTTGTTATTTTTTACACTACTAGAATACTGCTAAATCTGTCTCGTTTGGCTAAATTAGCTGAAAGTGTCAATATTTCTGGAACAATTAGTATTTTACCGCATTGTATTTTTTATATATCCATATGTTTAAAACATACTTGCCGACTTTTCGAGAAGCCTCTCCGGGAGAAGCCCAGAGAGGACAGCCGGATCTTCAGGTCAGGGGGCGGGGACGGGGCTGATGACTGAAAGCCCCGCCCCCAATCCAGGCAAATGCTGCGATTCACGGGTCTGCGAGTAGGGGGTGGGGCTAAAATGACGCGATTTGCGTCATTTTAGTCCCGCCCCTTGCTGCAGACCCGTGAAAAAATGGTAATTAGTGCGGAAAGAAAGGGGGGGGGGGGTGCGGGGGCGGCCAGGCAAAAGCGGGAGGATTGATGACCTTCCCGGGGGCCGGGAGGGGGACCCGATTTTCAGGAGCCTTCCGGGAATTCCGGGAGGGTAGGCAAGCCCGGTTTAAAAATGTTTATTCTTGTTCTATGGGAATATTTTTCTCTCAAAATAAAAAAATTTCCAGCTTCAGATATATTAAAGATGTTACAGATATGTGAGTAATGGCATCTGTACTGTTTGTAGGGCTGTCCACTGTCTGCGCTGCCCCCGATAAACATTGCCATCCGCTTCACGTACATCCTGCAAGACTGCCAGCAGTACTTCTGGCCCCAGCAGCCACCAGGTATGAAGCACTGAGATACATCCTTCCCTGATAGTCTGTAGTTGTTCCGTTGGTTATCTTGTATTAACAAATGAATTGCAGTTTTATAATGATTTGCTGAATAAAATCCTGGTTGTTTAAGTATTATAAATACAGTGGTGAATAAGTCACATACAATACCAATCAAACATTTTAGAACACTCATTTTTCCCATTTTCAATGAAATTAAAGCAATTCAGGTCCAGTGAATAACCTGAAATAGAACAGAGCTAAGCACTAAACCGATAAAGGTTGATGGAAGATTAGGTGTAGGCAAAAGCTGCAAAATAATGTAAATTCAAGTGTAGTAAAAAAAAAAATCAGGGAATTAGTAATGGCGAATGATAAACTTACAGCTGTTCTGCAGCAATGAAATGGCATCTGGGACTGTGAAAGACAGCTAATGGACCCCTGACTGGAAGAAGGTCTTATGAGCTGATAATCAAAATGTGAACTCTGGATCAACACACAGAATTGTTGTACACCATTAGGTAAATGAAAGGAAGTATCCATAGCATGGTGAGATTTATTGACTAAGCATGTGCTAAGAAAGCATTGCCCTTTTACATTATGGTCTTAAATATGCTGCTCAGTAAATAAACTCAGCATTGCGCTTGGCTGTGAATCAGGCCCTCTGTGTTTAAAGATGCCCTACATTTCTATTAATCTATATGCTGGACTGATACTATGCTAGCCTGTTTTTCTTCGGCGACCAGAAATCGGTCCCATATAAAGCTGTGGTCCCCCAATCGCTCTTTTGTGCTACAAATGTTTCTAAAGCCAAACAGAATGGCCGGTGTAATTATGTCCGCATGTACTTGTAAACACGATTCAGTCTGCAGATAATCTCTCTCTGAACATCAGCAACTGCGTGCAAACATGAGTTAGAGCCTTGGGGGCTATTCAATCTCTCGCCGCTATTACCGACGGAGGAATTAGTGGTGGGGCCCTATTCGATGCTTGGCTTTACAAGCAGTCGGGCTCGTTCTGCTGAGAGCGGCTGGAAATTGTCGAGCTCCCGGACGCAGTTCGGCGATTTCCGGCTACATCTCGCGGCTGGTTGTTAGCATATATTTGGCCAAATATATGAACCGGTCCACCAATGTTGAGGTTACCTCTGTCAAGCAGGTCCCTAACACTCTGGGGTTCACATCTGGGGCACAGGGCCCCCCTTCCCCCAGGCATCACATAAATTAAATAAAGCAGTGGAATGTTGCACAGTATTGTGTGGTATACAGAGTGTAAGGTGTGTGAAACAACTACTCAGTGTAATACAGTAGGTGTTACAAAAATAATAAATACATATGTGTAACCCAAAGGGTGTTGGGGTACTGCACAGCAGAGGTGACCTTAACATTGGTTGGAATGTTCATATCTTTAGCTAAATATATGCTAACAACCTCTTATATGTAAATTAAATTAAATAAAAAGTAATATATATTATGTTGGCAATAATGATTGCATAGGGCACCTGCACCCCCATATCACATTGCAGTGGCTTGCCTTCTTCCTATAGTGCATCCTGATGCCAACTTCTACCGGGATAAATGGTCACATGCACCCGTCGGTCCACATGATGTAACATAAAATGTTTAATCAGACCAGACCACCCTGTTTTATTTTTCCATGGTACAGTTTTAATGCTCACATATTCTTTGTCTGCAAAGGCACTCTGACTGGTCAGCAGCGATGTGTGTTCACACACATTTCTTTCATACCCAGCATTAACTTAGCAGTTTGTGCTACAGTAGCTTTTAGGACCAGATGGGCTAGTCCTAACTCGTTCTCACATCAATAAGCCTTGGGCTCACATGATCCTGTCGCCTGTTCACTGGATTTCCTGGATTTCCTTCCTTTGGTAGATGCTTATACATTAATTAATGAATCAAAGTCTTTATCAAAACATAAAATCATATACATAAAGTGCATATAGATAGAATAATGGCAAAAAAATAAACAAAGTTCATTAGATCAGGCTAGGAGCCATATACTTATCAACAACATTAAAAAAATGCATACATATATAAATCTTCATGTTTGGTGTATGCAATATATTGTGTGTGTGTGTGTATATATATATATATATATATATATATATATATATATATATATATATATATGTATATGTGTGTGTTACATTGAAGTGATACATACATTTCTTTCTAGGTCACTAAGCTATATAATAGTATATAAAGATGATCTAAATTCATCAAGTAGTGTGTGTGTGTATATATATATATATATATATATATATATATATATATATATATATATATATATATATATATATATATATATATATATATATGAGTCTTCTAAAAGTTAGGGCCATACTAAACTTTTGGACAATGCAACGGAGGGGGAGGAGAGGTGCTTTGTTCTGTCTATGACCCAACTGCCTAACTAGCCATGAATTCTATTGTCTGACTACATTCTTGCACATAAAGATTTATTGTTTAATATCACCATTGATCTGTTAATTGTGTGTTCTAACATATTCTGTACATTTGTGTTTTTTTGGGGGGTAGATATTGATGCTGTTATTGGTGGAGAAGTTGGGGGACTGGAATTTGGAAAACTTCCTTTTGGTGCTTGTGAGGATCCTATAAGGTTGGCCGAATCATAATTAACTGTTTCTTTAATTATACTATAGTAGTTTATCATTACTTGTCTTCACTTATTAGTGTGTACTGTGTTTTCTCTGCTCCAAACCCTGTTTGCGTAATTACTTCCCATTTCATCTGCTATTTGTGTTGTTTTGACTTGTGCATATATCCTTGTGTACCCTGTTATGTGGCTGGGTCTCACCCATTGCTGGTAACTAGAACATCACTCAAATATAATGTATATACATGGAATTAGATTTAATCTATATTGACTGCAAGAGGCAAAGATCTTATGTAACCCTGTACATACTTCTATCCTATGGTATTAGAATGCTAGGTGAGATGAGGGTAGGGATGCCGGATTCCTGGGATCCCGAGATTGGAATCCCTAAACTAAAAATGCCCCCCCCCATCCCCCACAGTAACTTACTTGGGGGGAGCGGAGGGGTCAGGTGGGGGCAGTGGGTGGGTCATGTGGAGGCAATAGTTGGGTGTTGCGCTGGGCGGTGAGGTGGCTAATTTTCTGAAGTGAAGCCGGGAGCGGGGGGTTACGGCGGCTTCCAAAGGCCTGCGCAGCGTGACCTATGACCTAATCACGCTGCACAGGCTGCACGCCAGGGTCGTGAACATACGCGGCAGAGTATGAGCAAGTGCTCAGACGCTGTCTGGCATTAGACTTTGCATGGAATCCCGGACATTTTGGGGCCAAATTCTGGGATCCCGTCGATCCCAGGATTGGCCACCCTAGATGAGGGTCACTTTCTTATGAACATCTCTAGACTGATTGCCGGCCCAAATTAAGATTTCACTGCATTTTCTCTCAGCTTCACCTCATCTGCTTTTTAGATGTGTAATTGCACTGGCCTTCTCATTATCTCTCTTGATATTTGCATGGATTATGCATATTAAAATTGAAGAATTAAAATAATCCTAATATTTTTAGAATACAAATTGGATCTAAGGTCCATACACAAAGGATGTTTTTGCCCAGCATGTATGGTGAGAGATGATGGGGAAAATCGCTGGGCTGCAAAACACTGAGCATTTTCCTCCCATTTTAGCAATTTTTCCCCCGGGAGCTGCTTTCAACGCAAAGTAGCCAAGTGCGTATGGGCCTTTAGAAAATTTCCAGCTACATTCAGCAAACTTTCCTCTTGATAGAGACTATGCATTTGTTTTAAACATGTTTTTTATTGAAGCATCTCATTTAACAAAATATATATTTCCTTCATGCCATTGGTGGCCACTGGGACAGTGGGAAGGGGGCGGAGCCATGGCGACAGGCACCAAGTAGCTAACACTTTAGTGGTGCAGCCCAGGCCCCTCCTTCCCCACACTCCATCCTAGGTCAGTTTTTTCTTGGTGCCTAGGAGCACAGGCACGTTTTTTAGTAGCTGCTGCAGTTTTCTGCAGCGTGTTTTTTAAAAAAGTTTTTTTTTTTTTTTTACACTTGCGGTGAGCAAGCCGGGTGGACCACCCAGGCTGCTCACCTGCTCCGGAGCCAGCTCGTCGTGAACTGCCACGGACCTGCAGGCTGGGTCCCAGCACAGAGGGACCGTGCGCCACGGAGCAGGTAAGCCGCACTTTCCCCCCCTCCCTCCCCACAGCACGCAGCGGTATCGCGGCTGGGGGAGACGCGAGACAGAGACGCTTCCCGATGGAAGCTTGACTCTGTCCCGCAACGGTGACCGCAATGAGACGCGAGGCAGAGAGGCTTCCCGATGGAAGCTTGACTCTGTCCCGCAACGGTGACCGCAATGAGACGCGAGGCAGAGAGGCTTCCCGAGGGAAGCTTGACTCTGTCTCGCAACGGTGACCGCAACTAGGCGTCTAGATGTAGATGCCGGAGGGAGGGAGCCCAGCGCACTTAGCCGCCGGGGGTTGGTGCGCTCCCGGCGGTTTCCTGGCAGTGACACTCGGTCCCCACAGGGGAAACCGAGGCCACTAGACCACTAGGGCTGTTTTTTGTAGCGGTGGGGGCCGCCATATTTTTTCTCAGCCCTGGCAAGGTTCCAGGAGGGGGGGAGGTCCCTCACCTCCTCCCCGCCCAATCCCCGGCAGGGAGCCTCTATATGAGTTCCCGCCGGGGACTGCCAGCGTCCTGTCCTAATGGAGGCTTGACTCTGTCACGCATCGGTGCAGAGGAGCAGCAGGAAGCAGCTTTTGTGTGTGGACACTGTGGCACCCTTCCTTCCCCAGTCTTCAGACGGGTCAGGTTGTACTACATTGACACTGCACCCTTGAGGTGTTCAGTGCTGTGTTTTCACACCCCTCTCTATATAGGGTTTTTTTCTGTGCAAATCTCTCTATTCACTCTGTCTTGTATTGAAGTGCAATAGAGCATAGCCATGACTTCTAAGTCAGGCTCAAAGTCCACAGGACCCTCGCGGTCAGGGGACGCTCCTGCCCTGAGGGCCTTTAAGTGTGTTAGGTGCAAGGAGAATTTTTCTTCCACCTCGACAGACCATGGGGGTGTGTGTACACGCTGTAATGGTGGGGACTCTGTGGATTCGGCCCCGTCACAGGCATCCCATTCCGGGGAACCGGGTTGGGCGCAGGCCCTGACGACAGCCATGAGGGACCTTGCTGAACAGCTAGCCGCTTCCCGTTCACACCCTCAGCCCCCACCAGTGCTGAGTCAGCCTTCACAGGCGACTCTTCCACCAGCTCAACCGGCTCCGCTCACGCAGTCCCAGCCTCAGTTGCTGACGCTGGCGCCTGAGCCTGTTTGGGTACAGGGCCTTTCTTCCTCAGTGCAGGGACTGGTTCAGGTTTCCTCCTCTCTACAGAACCTGCTGGGTGCCGCTAGCAAGCGCAAGAACCCCAGAGCCCGCACCCAGAGAGCTGACTCTACGGGGACGGATACTTCAGAGGACGACCAGGCGGACACAGATGACCCTGTTGACCTGGATGACCCGGACGACCCTGACGAGGAGGCTACATCCCAGGACGAGGTTATGACCCAGTCCAGGGTAGATGCGCTGGTGAAGGCGGTCCGCTCTTGCTTAAACATACAGGAGCCAGACCAACCCCCTGCGGAGGAGGCACACTCGTTTAAGCGCAAGAAGAAGGATCCGGCTGTGTTCCCATCTTCAACGCAGCTGGAGGGAGATCTGGCAAAGGCCTGGTCTGCTCCTAATAAGAAATTTACAATTTCTAAAAGGATGGTTTCTTCTTATCCCTTTCCGGCAGACGGGCGCACGAAATGGGAACGCCCGCCTCAGGTGGATTCCCACATAGCCCGGCTGGTAAAGGCTACTACCTTGCCTATTCCCACTGTGGCGGCTCTAAAGGACCCCACGGATAGAAAGATGGAACATGTCTTTAAATCTATCTTTACTCATGCGGGTACGCTTAATAGGCCAGCTTTGGCCTCGGCCTGGGTGGCTAGGGCGGTAGGCAAATGGGCAGATATGTTGACGGAGAACATTTCGTCAGGCATACGCAGGTCGGAGCTGCTTTCTCTGGTGGACCATATCAGAGAAGCCTCCACGTATTTGGGCGAGGCGGCCCTGGACACGGCTACGTTAGCCTCTAGGATCTCGGCGTCTTCGGTTGCAGCCAGAAGAGCCTTGTGGCTCCGCACTTGGAATGCGGATGCAGAATCCAAAAAGGCCCTGGAGGCCCTTCCTTTTGTGGGCGATATGCTTTTCGGTCCGGAGCTGGACAAAATTGTGACTACGGTAGCCACTTCCAAGACAGCCTTCCTCCCGTCGGCACCCTCTAAGCCGAAGCAGTCCTTTCGTTCCTTTCGGCCGCAGGGAAAGCCGAGGGGACAATCTTCAACAAGAAGCCGTCCTCCCAGGAGGGAGTCGTTTGGTAAGAGCAGACAGTCCCAGTCTGGCAAACGTCAGCCTCCTAAGGCCCCGGAGAAGGCCTCCCAATGACTCGGGGACCCCTCAGGTCGACTCCCTGCCGGTGGGGGCTCGCCTCCTCCATTTTGCCAACAGATGGAGGGAGACGACATCGGACAATTGGATTTTGAGTATCGTGTCGGAAGGATACTATCTCTCCTTCAACAGGCGTCCGCCGACCCGATTCTTTATCACGGGGCGCCCGGCCTGTCCTCTGAAGGCGGAGGCTCTCAGCGCCTCCGTTCAGACTCTTCTCCAGTCTCGGGTGATAGAAGTGGTTCCTCCTCAGCAGAGGGGCCACGGCTATTACTCCAATTTATTCCTGATCGGGAAGCCGGATGGTTCATTCCGACCAATCCTGAATCTCAAGGATCTCAATTGTTACTTGAACATTCCGCGGTTTCGCATGGAGTCCCTCCGGTCCATTATACAGGCAATGGAGCCGGGGGATTTCATGGTATCTCTGGACATCAGAGATGCATACCTGCATGTTCCGATACATCCGGATCACCGCAAGTACCTCCGGTTTGCAACCAAGGATCTTCATGTCCAATTTCGGGCTCTACCCTTCGGAATCTCTACAGCACCAAGAGTCTTTACGAAGGTGATTGGAGTTATGGCAGCCTTCCTTCACCTCCAGGGAGTGCGGATTCTGCCTTATCTGGACGACCTTCTGATTTTGGGACAGTCCAGAGAACTACTCCTACAACATCTAGGCATTACGCTGGACCTGCTCCAGGCTCACGGTTGGCTAGTGAACTGGCGCAAGTCCAGCCTGGAACCCTCCCAGGAGATGATACATCTGGGAGCGCGTCTGGATTCCCAGGCCCAGAGGGTCTATCTTCCAGACAAGAAGCGGCTGGCTTTGCAGGCCCTCTTACGAGGGTTTCTCAAGCACAGGAGAGTCTCTCTTCATCTATGTATGAAGATTTTGGGCAAGATGGTCTCGTGCTTCGAGATGGTGGAATTTGCCCAATTTCACTCTCGTCCGTTGCAACACCAGATCCTCAAGTATTGGAACCGTTCACCACAGGCTCTGAAGAGGCAGGAGATAGTACTCTCTCAGGAGGTTCGACTATCGTTGCTCTGGTGGCTCAAGCCACGTCACCTGTCCATGGGACGGCCCTTTCTAGTCTCCGACTGGGTACTCTTGACGACAGATGCCAGCCTCAGGGGCTGGGGAGCGGTGGTGGAGGACCGATCCTACCAGGGAGTTTGGTCCCACCAGGAGTCGGGGTTGCCGATCAATATTCTAGAGCTCAGGGCGATCTACTTAGCCCTTCTCCAGGCGGCCCCCCTGATTGGCTCTCGTGCAGTCAAGGTACAGACAGACAACGCCACGACGGTGGCATACATCAATCACCAGGGGGGAACTCGGAGCAGAGCAGCTTTTCTGGAGGTACAGCCAATTCTTCGTTGGGCAGAACGTCACCTCTTGGCATTGTCGGCAGTGTACATTCCCGGCGTCGAAAACTGGGAAGCAGACTTTCTGAGCCGCCAAGAGATCCACTCCGGAGAATGGTCTCTTCATCCAGAGGTGTTTCACTCTCTAACCCTCCGTTGGGGGAGGCCTCAGATAGATCTCCTGGCATCCCGGTGGAATCACAAGTTGCCTTGCTACGGGTCCAGGACTCGGGATCCAGGCGCATTTCTGGTCGACGCTCTGTCGGCACCTTGGCCGTTCGATCTGGTGTACGCCTTCCCGCCAGTGGCTCTTCTTCCTCGGTTCCTAAGAAGACTCAAGCGGGAACGGGTAAGGGTAATCCTGGTGGCCCCAAACTGGCCACGCAGGGCCTGGTATGCCGATCTCCGGCTCATGGCGGAGGAACCTTAGTGGCGGTTACCTCTCCGGCCAGACCTTCTGTCTCAGGGACCCTGTCAACATCCCAACCTAGCTCGTCTCGATTTGACGGCCTGGCTCTTGAGAGGGAGATCTTAAGAGACAGGGGGTTCTCAGATTCGGTGATAAGAACCATGATAGCGGCCAGGAAGCCGTCCTCAGCAAAAGTCTACTACAGAATCTGGAGTTCTTTCTTTCGCTGGTGTGAAGAGCACGAGAAGAATCCAAGGAGGTTCTCGTTGCCCAAGGTTTTGGCCTTCTTACAGTCGGGAGTGGATTTGGGCCTTCAACATTCCACTTTGAAGGTTCAGGTCTCGGCGCTCTCGGTTCTGTTTCAGAGGCGCATTGCGACAAGACCGGAGGTTCGCACTTTCCTCCAAGGGGTCATGCACGTGACTCCTCCCTTTCGGAGTCCCGTAGTCCCGTGGGATCTGCCTTTGGTTCTGAGAGCTCTTCAGGTGGCTCCGTTTGAGCCTCTGGAGTCAGTGGAGTTGCGTTGGCTTTCATGGAAGGTGTGTTTCCTTCTGGCAATTGCGTCAGCTAGGCGGGTCTTGGATTTGACCGCTCTATCTTGCAAGCCACCGTTTTTGGTTTTCCACCAAGATCGGGCAGTCCTCCGTACCAGGTTGGGTTACCTGCCAAAAGTGGTATCCAGGTTTCACGTAAACCAAGAAATCGTGGTTCCTGCTTTCCAGGATTCAAGAAGTGGAGGGGCTCTCGATGTGGTTCGGGCCCTTCGCATCTATGTGGATAGGACCAGGGAGATTAGAAGAACAGAAGCTTTGTTTGTTCTTTATGATCATCAGAAGCGGGGTTGGCCCGCATCTAAACAGTCCATTGCCAGGTGGTTGCGGCTTACGGTTCAGCAGACATACCTCCTGGCGAATAGGCCGGCCCATTCCACTCGCTCGGTAGGATCATCGTGGGCTGCGGTTTCAGGAGTCTCCGCAGAACAGCTGTGCCGCGCAGCCACATGGTCTTCCATGCACACTTTTATACGCCACTACAGGTTTGATACTTTCACCGAGGTCGACTCTGCGTTCGGCCGTGGCGTTCTTTCTGCAGCTCAGGAGCGTTCCCTCCCGTGAGGGGACAGCGGTGGGACGGCCCACTGTCCCAGTGGCCACCAATGGCATGAAGGAAATAAGGGGATTTTTGTCCTTACCTGGAAAATCCTTATTTCTGAATCCTTTGGTGGACACTGGGCGCCCGCCCAGACGCCCCTGATCGGCTGATGGGTTGGTTTTAGGGAATGCTCTTGTTCATGGTAATACAAGATCTCTCTTTGTCTTTCTTTCATTCTCTCCTTTCCTGTGCTCCTAAGTCCGGTGGTAGTCTAAACTGACCTAGGATGGAGTGTGGGGAAGGAGGGGCCTGGGCTGCACCACTAAAGTGTTAGCTACTTGGTGCCTGTCGCCATGGCTCCGCCCCCTTCCCACTGTCCCAGTGTCCACCAAAGGATTCAGAAATAAGGATTTTCCAGGTAAGGACAAAAATCCCCTTATTACAAAATGGGACGAGCCAGCTAGAACTTTGAATTTACTACGTGAGATAAAATAGAGGCTCGGCAAAATCAAAACAAACAGGTCCAGACGGGATGCATCCTAGGGTTCTAATGAAATTAAGGGAGGAATTCGCAAACCCTCTGTATTACATTTGTGACAACTAATTTTAATCTGTTAAGGTGCCTAAGGACTGGAGAATAGCAGAGGTACAGAGGTAGCGGGATTCATCTTTGCAGGGGATGGCGATGGCGTCGCCATCACCTGCCCTGCCGCCATCTGTATGCCGGAAGGAGACGCGCGCGCATGAGGTGCGCGCGCGTCCCCTTCCGACGGTGCTGCCCTCGGTCGCCCATTGCCCAAACCGGGCGACCGCACCCCCCCGTAGCCTCCTCGGGTCCCCCCCCCTGCCCCTCGAGTGGGAGGCGGACAGTAATGCGTCCGCCTCGCCGCCCTGTCGCCCGGATACTGTGACGCACGTGCGCGGGGGACGCACGCGCGTCACAGTCAGATAGCGGCGCCGTGTTGCTGGCAAACCGCCAGCAGCATGCTGCTGGCGGATCGCCAGCAAGGACAAGGCATGATTTATCTGTAGTAGCAATATTTAAAAAAGGAAAGAGGTAACACACAGCAAATTATAGACCTTAACATCAAATTATATAGCTTAACATCAATAGTGGGTAAATTATTGGAGGGAATTTTAAAGGATGGTATCCAAAAACATTTAGAGGCCCAAAGTATAATCAGTATTAACCAACATGGGTTTGTGAAAAATAAGTTTTATGCGGAAGTCAGCAACCAATGGAAATGACGTGGTCTTCTTGGATTTTGCTAAGTCTTTTGATACCGTGCCACATAAGAGGTTGACAAATAAAATGGAGCATTTGGGACTAGGGATAAAGATTTGTAGTTGGGTAGGAAACTAGTTGTGGAATAGAGAACAGAGGCCCTTATTCTGGTCTGTGCGGTACGGCCCGCGTGCGGCCGTACGCCGATGTTTTCGCTCTGCACATGCGCAGAGGTCACTCTGCGCATGTGCAGGGGAAATCGCCGCACAAAAATTTAATACGCCGCAAAGGGGGCGTATAGGGGCGTGAGGGGCTTAATAGCCTCATTTACCTATGAATACGCCCAGCGTTTCATGGGCGTTCCCATGCAAACGCGGGGCGTATGCATGGTAATGAGGCTATGACGCCAGTGATGGGGGCGGAAAGCTGACATCGCCGGATGTCAGCTCTCCGCCCCCATACAAGCTTTCACACGGACGATTGTCCGTGTGGTCTAAGCTTGCGGGAGCTGCTGGAGCGTGCGGCCCTGCCTTCGATGGTCGCCGACCATCGAATGCAGGGGGCAGCTCCCACCATGGTGGAGGCGTACGCCCCACCATTTTCATGCGGATCGCCAGCCGTCCGCGTACGGACGGCCGTGGCGATCCGTATTGTAGGCGGGGATTGGTTTGTGCGGCCGGAGCAACGTATGCGGCTCCGGCCGCACAGACCAGAATAAGGGCCAGAGAGTGGTCGTAAACGGTGCAGTATCAAGTGTGATACCAGTTCTGAATGTAGTACCACAGGGGTCGGTACTAGGGCACCTTTTATTTACCATATATATTAATGATATTGGTGTGAGTATACTCAGCAAGGTTTCCATCTTTGCTAATCACACAAAACTGAGCAGAGTAATTAGAACAATCAATGATGTCTCCACACTTCAGAACGATCTTAATAAAGAGTGGGCAAAAAATTGGAAAATGAGGTTCAATGTGGATAAATGTATTTATTTATTAACAGTTTCTTATATAGCGCATACATATTCTGCAGCGCTTTACAGAGTATAGTTGAACATTCACATCATGCAAGGTTGTACATCTTGTGAGACATAACCAGTGTTCTATCTATAACCTAAGCTGGGTGGCATTGTCAAATCAGAAATGGAAAGGCTCTAGGAGTCCAAATTGATAACAAACTGGGGTGTTGCGCTCAGTGTCATATAGCAACAAAGAAGGCCAACAGGATACTAGCTTGTATAAGAAGGGGTATGGAGACTAGAGACTCAAATGTAATTATGCAGCTCTACAAAGCAATGGTTAGACCGCATCTAGAATACGGAGTACAATTCTGGGCCCCGCAATATAGAAAGGGCATCATAGAACTGGAAAAAGCCTAAAGAAGAGATACAAAACTAATAAAGGGGTTAGAGAATTTAAGTAATGAAGACAGATTGAACAAATTGGGATTATTTACTCTAGAAAATAGACGTTTAAGGTTAGATATGTTTAACATGTACAAATATATCAGGGGCCAATATAAGGAACTGTCAGGCAACCTTTTTGCTTTGAGGTAGGACTCTAGGACACGTGGGCATGAGTATAGATTAGAGGAAAGAAGATTTTGTTCCCTTAGAAGAAAATATTTTTTTAAGGTCAGGGCAGCCAAATTGTGGAACTCTCTTCCTGGAGAGGTGATGTCGACAGACACAATAAATATGTTTTAAATAAGGTTGGACAAACATCTATTGGGCAAAAACATCCAGGGGTACACATAACAATCATAATCTGTCTTTAAATAAATCAGAATACACAATGCATAATAAGGATGTAGCAAATGGATCATACACACTAACCAAGGTGGAACTCGATGGACTCACATCTTTATTTGGCCTTAACTACTATGTAACTATGTAAAAATACAATTAATAATCAATGTTCCAATCAGAAAATATAAACAATGAGCGCTATCTAGAAATAAAACAAAGAGTCATTGGAGGAAACGTGTTGACATTGACTAATACAATGACGAATGGAGCAAAACGTCTTCACTAAAGTATTTTATCCCTAACCCTAACAGTCTCTTCCAGCAGCCTAACCGTCTCCATAATGTCTAATCCTAACCCCACTACTTACCTTCAGGATCCGTTGAGATTCCGCTGCCGGGATCCTGACTGCAGTATGTTTATATAGTTCTCACCCATATCAAAAATCTTTGCTGTTTTAGATTCTTTATCCACAATCGCCTCCACCCAATGCATTCTAAGATAGTTAAAAAAGAAAATTGAGAGACTAACAGAGCAAGCACAACAGAATGCTTCCATGTTGGAATGATTGCCTTATGGGCTGCTACATCATCAGGAGAGTTTTGCCAATGCTCTTGTGTATTTTCAGACATTGCTAGTATGGACCGCTGGCGAGACACATTAGAGCTTACAACAATTATCTTCAAAATGGATCTGGTTGGGTGGTAACCCTAGGGTCTGCTTGAGTATGTTTCACAGCCTATCCTGTAACGCATAATGGACGATAGCCTAAAATAATATACATATGCACATGTAGCCTTTGGCAATCTACATCTTCAATTAGAATGTGGTTGGATGTTCTTTTTATTAAAATATTAAATTCACAAATGGATGTTCTTTAGTGAAGCTTTATGAATGCTCCTATGACACCAAATGGAACACATGCACAATGTCGACAGTGACAAAAGATTGACACAAGCAAGTATGAAATTCGTTTTTCAAATTTTTTTGTCTTAACAGTGTTGGAGTCCTTGTGGATGGTATGAAAAATTGTAAAAAAAATAAATAAAAATCCCCCCAAAAGGCATGTAAACCTTTTGATGGTCTACATAGGATGTCAACCTAGACATTGTCTGTGAGCCACCTAGATACACCCATGCCCAGTTTGCAGTCTGCTCATTTTATCCCCTTGCAATATTATATAAAACAGCAGGATGATTGCGGCAGGGTAATGACAGACCCCCCAAGCCATCCGTAGTGTTCTAGTAGAGCGTTACTAATGGCTGATTATGCCATCAGAGCTGGCTGGCTTTATTCAGATAATAGGAATGGTGCGCGGGGGGGGGGGGGGGGGGTGTCCTGTCTGTTTGCTTTGACACAATTTTTATAGCAGAAGCTGTCCAAAGGCATAAAACCCCTCTTAAGGTCAACTTGGAAAGGGTTGACATGGGTTTTTCACATTTTCTTTTAACTGTCGATCTACCTTCCAGATACATTTTTACCGTTTGTACATTATTATTGCTCTGTATAGCGCTTCAGAACACCTAGGTGGCTTGGGTTGCATAGTGTGGATCCCAGCCCTATCTAGCTTGGCTTGAACTTAACATACTGGGAAAATAAAGTAACATCCATCATCCTCAACGCCTATATCAGGGGTCCTCAAACTATTTTGCTCTGGGACCCCATCAGACAATAAAAGTAAGGTACTTGTGTATTATAGCGGCGCCCCCGATGTTGGTCGTGCAATGTTTTTATCACATCGCATACCATACGACGCGATTTTACACCACTATTCGATTTAAAAATTGTACAAGCACCCTAATGGGTGGTATCAAGCACCCTAAGGGGTGCTTACAATGTAAAATGCACCCCCACGCCACCCCCCACTATGAACGTGAACCCGAATCGTGGCGAGCGGCGGCGTTACGCGTCCTATGACCTTTTCATACCCCCACTATCAACGTCGGCGTGGAGTTGATTTTATATAGTGTTGTGAGCGCAGCGAGCCCGAAGCGTGGCGAGCGCAGCGAGCCCCGTGAGGGGACGCGTATACCTGTGAAGTTATGCGCGTCCCCTTGCGGGGCTCGCCACGCTTTGGGCTCGGTGGCTCGCTGCGCTCGCCACACTTTACATAATAAACTCCACGCCGACGTGGATAGTGGGGATATGAAAAGGTCATAGGACGCGTAACGCTGCCGCTCGCCATGATTCGGGTTCACGTTTATAGTGAAGGGTGACGTGGGGGTGCATTCAACATTGTAAGCACCCCATCGCATTGTATGGCATTGTATGCCATATACAAAGTCATACAATTTTAAAATTGTATGCCATTGTACAACATTGCGCGATATCGCATCGCATACCATCGTATGCCTTATGGTATGCGATGCGATGAGCGCCGCTATAATACACAAGTACCAAAAATAATTACAGAACCCCAGTAAATGACTGCAGAAGGTCATCACATCACGTGTAGTCAGCAGACAGCACATACATGGCAGCATTGTGGAGGTACAGAGTGATGGGAGGAGTCTGAAGTAACAGACAATTCAAAAGATTTTCCAGACTCCTTGAATCACTGACTGAGATTAGAAAAGTCATCAGCCTGATGGTCAGCAACATGGAGTCCCGGCCCCATGCTGAGAAGGTCGGGACCCACTTTGGGATCAGGATCCACAGTTTGAGAACCGCTGCCCTATAAAATCTAATTCCTGCCCGCACCCTTTCTATGCTGCACTGCCTGCCTTGTTTTAGAGCTTCAAAATGCAATAAAATTGTATTTACCAAAATATGTAAAAGTGCAAACCTCTGTATATACAGCTGAGGTGGTGTTATGGAAGAGCCTGAAATATATCAGTGGTGTAATTGTATAATGACTGTAAGCTATTTGCATCATTCCTTGTAGGGTCATTGAGTTCCAATGTCTAGGGACAACATGTATATCACCTGTGCTTCCGACTTTACGTATTCTGGTAGCTGAATTCAGCAATTTAATGACTGTTATTCGAAAACTATTAAATGTTGCTGAGGAAATTGCACATTTACACTCATCCAGTGTAGTCATGCAATATAAGTGCACCATTTGGCCATTTCCATAGAACACTGACCTTTTTTACAGGCTAAATTACACATTTAAGTCACAAGATTAAATGCCATGTTAGACACAGTGAATTGTGCAGGCTACAGGTGGGTTTCCCACACAGGATAATGGGTTTTGAATTCAGAATAAATAGCGTGGAAAAATCTAAGTAACTTCTGATATGTGGGATTTTACAACTTGCTGCAACACTTATTATTTGTTCATCCATGAATTCATTTTCCTGTACAGTGCTGTCTGTAGTAATGTACAGCTATCCGATGCTCTTGCGAAGTTGTTTTTATTTTTCTACTTTCTTTATGGAGGGTACTCTAGTGTCTAAAGCAGGGGTGGGCAATAAACGGCCCTTCAGCTGTTGATGAACTACACATCCCAGCATGCCTTGCCTTCATTTTGCTATATGGCCTTGCTGAAACTTACGCAAAGCATGCTGCAATGTGTAGTTCATCAACAGCTGGAGGGTCGCTTATTGCCCACCGCTGTTCTAAAGGTTTAACAAGTACCCCTTGTATCTGTACGGGATTGTAGTTAATTACACTTTATGGAAATGTGACTTTTTGCATTTGATAAAATGATGCATATGACATAATTACATTATTATATGGTGTAATAATAGTGTTAAATTGACAAGCTGTATTACCCATGACAAAGACGCTGTTTTTGTCCCATCGACTTTTCGTACCTGTCGACCTTATGAACCTCTCGGCCATGTTGTTGATCATATGTGGTCGACATAATATGGGAAGACCCATTGGTCCGTAAAGATGTAAACTTACTGCTAAATGTTCCAAGGTAGTAATCAAATAATTTAAATCTGTGTGCTGTCTAGGCACCTGGAACTGTAATAATAGCAATGCTGGACTGATAATATTATTTGGTCTTATAATGTGTCATTTAGTGAACATAAGGGTCTTTTACAAACTTCATATTAATACATGTGGCGTACAAATGATATAATTTGTTAATGAATACATTATAATTCGTTTTTGAACAGTAATTCTTTATTGTAATTAGTGTAACACTTTGAACTCAGCTTCTTAGTACTGCTTTTTCTACATTTTCTTTTTCCTTAATGTTAGATTGTCTCATTCAGCCCTAGAGAGTCAGAGGTTATAGTACACATTTGTATTCTTGGCCTATGTCTGACTAAAATACTTGTTTTCTTTCTTTACTCAGCCCCCCCAATATCCCCCCCCCCCCCCCCCCACACACACACACACAATTTTTCCTACATTTAGTGCACAAATATGTCCAACCCTATTATGCAGTATTGTAAAGGGCAAAATGACATCTTTACTTAGAGTTTGTAACTTGGTGGAGCAGGACCAAGGAGAAACTTGGGTACTAGGTTTTCTCTATGGCAAGTTCACCAAAGATTAACCTTCATGCCAGCTGAAATAGGCAGTTCTGATACACATCCTTCCCTCCGCCTCTCCTATAAAGAGGCCATGTTCTAACAGACTTTTTGCTCTCTAATGGTTGGCCAAGTCCCTTTGTGGTAGCTGGCCACACCTCCGAGGGTGACTGGCAACACCCTTTAGGCTTATGCCCCTACCACTACATGCCCTAGTCTGACACTGCTAATATGGTATGCAAGTTAGGTTTGACGCATGCTTTGAATTTTTCGGTTAGAAATGTAAATACATTAAATTTGATCTATTCAATTAGTTTAATTTTTCACCTATGTGAAAAAATGGAACTAATTCAATACCCTAATATTCAATTGCGGCCATTTTCGTCGCTATTGAAGGTGTTTTTTCCCAATGCCTTTTCAGCCATTGGCTAATAATGCCTAAACATTTGTCAAAAACAGCCTCAAATTTTGCTAGCAGTGTCGAAAACACATGAATTATTGTCTCATTTGTCAATCCAGGTGTTTTTCACCACTTCAAATTTTTTTCGTCTAGGTGAAAAAGCATCCATCTAATTGAATAGGGCGAATCACCATTTACCATAAAAAAAACAGAGCAAAGTGCTGATTTGTCGCTTAAGTGAAAAATCTGTCCTTATACCGTTGTTAATACTGTCCATTTCAGCTGTTTTGTCATTTTTACCAGCATTTCTGTCTAGCGGTCCAGACTTGGACTTGATATAAATACTTAATACAGCTGCAATCCTCTGTACCTCTATTTTCCATCCCTTATAAAATCTCCAATCTCATGTAAATGTTTATTACTGTCCTACACAATGTACTTTCCACATCCTTCATAACACTTATTTGGAGCTGCATTATCTATAGATCTGTGATTCCTTGTCTGCATATTCTCCTCTGAACTTATATTCTAATTTATCCGGCCTTGTCTTTTAGTGAACTTCACTTAGCAACAACCTGGCCCTCTCTGACTGAAGGCATAATAGTGGACAATGATGTGTATTCGTAAGTAAATGTGATTTATTGAAAGAATTGTTTATGCTACACAGGGAACCTTATTTTTTTTTCTGTACATAGTTGCATTTATTAAGGTACATCCTATCCATTTGCAAGGAAGTAGTGACATCAATATGCACAAAACAGATGCATGTTCAGTCACCAGTAACTAGTAGCATCACACACACGCATGGTGCAGTCAGACTTCCTCTGGACTGAACCACTATTCATGATGTGTTTGCTGTATGAAGTGTGAGCCGCATTTACTTTGTTTAAGGAATTACTGCTGACACATTTAACAAAGTATCAGAAATAGATGCAATTAGAGTCAAACCGATTGGCCAAATGATAAAAAAGTCGCTAAATTATTTTTTTTCATTATAAGGTGTAACTTTTTTAGTGAGCCGAATAATACTTTTTTTTACTTTTTTTTACGTATCACATTACTGTGTAAAAAAAATCTGGTTTTACGATATTTCTTAAATTTATTTCTGTTGTTAATATTGTTTAATCTTCCTAATTCTTCTTTTACTTTTAATTTTTTATGTTTCCTTTTATTTAAAGTGATCTGGACCCTTTACAAGCTCCCCAGTGGTCTGTCAGAGTCAGAAAAGCAGACAATCCGCAGTGCATGTTGGGTAAGTAGTTAGTAAGTTTTTATTTATATACTGTAGTGCACTTTCTCCAACAGGACTCACTCAATGCACATAATACATAGGATTTAGGTAGTACTGCAATAGACAAGTCATAAAGACATAAGAGAAAACCTTGAGAGCACATTCAACAATTGTAGGATTGGTGCAAGCATTTTGGATAATAACTTCCAAGAGTTGTGTATTCCAGCTGAATGAGCTACCATGTGAGGCAGCCATTTTGGGCGCACTGCGTAGGATTACCCTATGAGGAATAGGTTACCCCTAGAAGAAATGACATGGAGGTACACATTACAGGAAAAGCACATAGTGGTGTTGAAGTACACTTTGAGAAGGGGAGCGTGATAAAAACACCTTTTGTAGGGAACAATGAAAGGGCAAAAATGTAGGAAGTCATAAAAGTCCTGGTTTTATGGGAGCAGTACAGGTGGGTGTTAGAAAGTGGACAGCACATTCAAGTCCACAGTAAAGTTCAAGGGGTATTCAATGTAGGGTCACGACTGTCGGGCTGGCCCGACAGTCGTGACCCTGTCCCGTTCTTGGCCGGCTCGACTGCCAAGCGCCGAGAAGGGGGCGTGGCCGCGAGAAGTGGGCGGAAATCGGAGAGCTGCGGCCGGGTGCTCGACAATTTCCGGTTGTTTTTGAAAGAACGTGCCCGACTGCTTGTGAAGTCGGGCACATTCTTCCGGGATCCCAGTGTAATGCTGTCGAGGAAGAACGCATTGAATAGGTAGGACGCTGCTATTTCCCCTGTCAGGAATGGTGGCGAGACATTGAATATCCCCCTAAGACTGGCTATGATGCTTTCTCCCCACAGCTCCCCGCTTACCATTGTAGAGTACACAACTATAAACTCTGCTTGTCCTCAAGAAATATACATATTGAACCTGTCACTTTTTTGTCCTCAGATATGCCACCTATTAACTGTTTTGTTTCACAATGAGACTGATTCGTTGTATTTTTTATTATATTTTTAGGTGATTTTGTTACTGAATTTTTTAGACTTTGTCGCCGTAAAGAGTCCACCGATGAGCTCCTGGGAAAATCTGCATTTGAGGAGAATGGAAAAGGTAATCATTGGTTAATGATGATATTCTTAAAAATGACAAACTTTTCTCATCTGTAGATAGGGAGATGAAATATAGATGAGATATAGGTAGATTTGAAATTGATAAAAAAACATATGAAATAGATGGAGCTATAGAGGCGCCAGTCAGGGGCTGGCTTGCAACTTTTAGCTTGAGGGGCAAATTCAAGCAAGTGACCCTGTCTTTCCACAAACATGGGAAAAATGGGCATGAACCATTCATTCAAGCATACGTTTAGAAGTCTACGTACGGTAGGATGTTTACAACATAGGATTGAATGTACACAGTTTTTCCAATATATGTAAAGCATGACAGATCGCATATTCAGTGTTGATTCTCTGTGCCAGAAAAATTATTGTAATCACCTCCTCCCCCCCTCATACACACACACACACACACACACACAAACACAAACTAAAAATTTACAGTGCGTAGCAAAAGTTGTCACCATAATGCCCACACTGTAATGCCAATTACACATTGTCACACACTGTAATGCTAATTACCCATTACACATTACACCACACACACACTGTAATGTCTATTACACATTTTGCATCACACCATAATGCCTATTATTATACCAAACGCCATAATGCTTAATACATATTAAACCACACTCCATAATGCCTATTACATATTATGCTACCTAAGTGCCGCTGACCTACATGCTTGTTGCCAGGGGTTACAGTCTCATTGCCAGTGGTTACATGCTCGTTGCCAGGGGTTTCTTGCTTGATTCCAGTGTTTACATGCTCGTTGCCATGGGGTGTTTACATGCTCGTTGCCATGGGGTAGAAATATTTTAGGACACTAGGTGTCCTAGGAGGGCACCTAGAAATGAGTTGTTTTGCTTTAAGCTGCGGTTTCGTGGGTTTGGGGGTCAAGCCCAAACAAACAGAAATACAGTGTGGAAGGGGATGTGAAACCGCGCTTTATCTAATAACATGCAATAGGTGAAAAATGAAAAAACTATTTAAATAAAATACTACATATAAAATTGGTAATGATAAGAACATTCCATATATAAAATGCTGGTACTGGTATTTTGAATATAGCAAGGATAGTCACTCAATTTTCCAATGGAGCAATGTCCTGTTTCCGTTCCTAGACACGCTTTCTATTTAGTGTCCCAATTGAATGAGGCCGATAATGTTTATAGGACTTTGTAGGAGAAATGGCATCCTCCAGCCCAGGGAGCGCCGGTTGTTGTAGGCTCAACCTGGTGTGCTGATGGTCTAATGTCCCAATTCTTACGGCTGCTGGGTTGCTCAGGAAGCTGGTCCGGTCACAATATGGGGACTGAATGAGGGAAGGTGGGTGTCATGGCTCCGCTGCACCAACGCGTTTCGCTCTTTCAAGGTGGGACACTAAATAGGAAGCATATCTAGGAACGGACACAGGACATTGCTCCATTGGAAAACTGGGTGACTATCCTTGCTCTATTCAAAATACCAGTACCAGCATTTTATATATGGAATGTTCCTATCATTACCAATTTTATATGTAGTATTTTATTAAAATAGGTTTTTTTTATTTTTCACCTGCTGCATGTTATTAGATAAAGCGCGGTTTCACATCCCCTTCCGTTGCCATGGGGTGTTTACATGCTCGTTTCCATGCGGTGTTTATATGCTCGTTGCCATGGGGTGTTTACATGCTCGTTGTAATGGGGGGGTTTACATGCTTGTTGCCATAGGAAGTTTACATGCTCGTTGGCAAGGGGGGATTAAATGCTCATTGCTATGGAGGATTACATGATCATTGCCACAGGGGATTAAATGCTGCTTGTTTGAGGATTACATGCTCCTTGTCAGGGGTTTCATGTTTGTTGCCATAGGGGAGGGGCTACATGCTCATTTCATGTTTGTTGACATAGGGGATTACATGGTCATTTTACCCTGCACAGCCTGACTGCAGTCTTTTAGGAAGAGAGGTCCAGCCAGTGTGATGCCCAACTTGTAGCTATCGAATGCAACCGCTAACAAAGCCTGGTGATGCGAGCCAAGCTTTGGCCATTGGCATGAGCGGTGCATCCGGCTTTGCTTTCTCCGGCTCCTCTATAGGTGCGCTCGTGTGACAGTGGTGACAGCACTGCGTGCAGCAATAGAGTGCCGCTCGTATCAGTGGCCAGAGCTCGACTTGCATCTCCAGGCTTTATAAGCAGCTGTATTTGCTTGCCGCCTGCTGGGCATCAGATAGTGGCCGGACCTCTTTTCCTTAAAGGCTGCATTGCAGCGTGACCGTGGTGACAGGCTGCCAGGGTGCACAACTAGTTGTGTGGCATCAAGCAGGGACAGACAAATGTCCCCCTGCCCCCAGCCCATCCGGCCACTGGCCCCAGTGCTTCAAATATTCCCCCTCTACCATGATATTAGGGTGTCCATAGAGTACCTCAATGGCATTTACACGTAGCCATTGAGGTCTTTTAAAGGATGCAGGAAGAGGAGATGATTGAATGAGTTGGGTACTGCTCGGCAGCAAATATACTTAATTATAAATTCACGGGTCAAAGCACAACCCTGGTAAAGAGCAGTTTGCTTTCACACATACCTGTGTTGAAGCATTTTTACCTTTATGTAATCATAGAATATATGTGAGATATTTCAATCCACACAGCTATAAAGTGGGGTATGTAGTGAGAGTGGAAGGATCAAAAGACATTGTGGCAGCCAACAACACCAATACCTTATAGTTCAATCGGTCGGTGTAGACCAGTAGTTCTAAAACTGTGGGTCCCGACCATCTCAGGATGGGGTCGTGACTCCTTGTTGCTGACCGTCATGCTAATGACTCCTCTGATCTCGCAACCAGTGATCCAAGAAGTCTGAAAAATCATTTAAGTTATATGTTAGCTCAAACTCCTTGGAGGCTTAGAGATCCGAGGAGTCATCAGGCAACTCTGCCCCCACTACACTGATCTGCCGCTCCTGTCCAGCCCAGCAGCAGCTGCTGCCGCCATATTATAAAATAATGAGGACTACATTTAAGACTGGAATTGACACATTTTCCAAACCTTTTGCGTGGCGTATCTTGCATGTGTTCTAAGATTGCCTGTGCCCTGCTGGAGGTGATGTCTCTGTAGAGTTCTGCAGGGGTATAGGTAACCTGGTCTGAGTTTTAGGTCAGTGGTGTGTAACTGAACTCTGATTCTTGCCACACATGCTATTATGTTATCATTAGGCTCAATACAAACTTAAAATCTTACAAATGTAATAATAACAACAACAGCAGAATCAGCCATTTCATTCACACTGGAAAGCTATTTGGGCTTACTGTAAATCATTTGTGTAAATTAGCAGTTAAATGTTTTATTCATTTCAGCTCATTTTATTTTGGACAATGAATAGAGGATTACATGTAGCTTATTAAAACTATTACGCAAAGCTGCCTCTGTGAAGATAAAAGTGTTTACAGATCGCTCAGACAGACACAGCAACATATGAAAACTTTGTACAAGGTTTATTTTGAAAACAGAATTGAATACAGCATGGTACATTTAAATGTTCAATATATGCAGGAAGGAGTCCCATAAAATGCAGGGCTAGACACAGACTGCCTATGCATCACTAATCCCCCTTTCACAACGGCCACCCGGCAATTACCCGGCATTTCTTGAGTCCTGGGTGATTTTGTCAGGTGCAGCCTGACCCTAATTCACACCACCCACAAATTACCGGGTTAAAGTTTTTCAACCCGGGAATTTGCTGAAAAACCTGGGTTTTTCTTTGGTGTGAAAGGGTGAGCACGGGTCTTTAAATCCCGGCTCACCGACCCTGGTCAAGAGCAGGGTCAGGTTTTTCAGCAAATTCCTGGGTTGAAAAGCTTAATAACCCGGTAATTTGCTTTTGGTGTGAAAGGGGTATAAGAAGTCCACATATTGTTGTAAATGTCATTTAAGCAATACTGGGTCCGAGATAAATAACCTGGCGAAGTGTCCCAAATAATCCAATATAATGTATTCCACAGCAGATCTCTGGCAGAGCATTACCTCTTATGGCCTGGGTACACACTAAAACGACTGGCAGTCATGCCGATACACGGGGCGATTTCCCTTCACCCTGGTACATTGCACAGTGCCGGTACATACTAGATGATACAATGTACAGTGGAAAAATCTATCCTTTATTGCAAAGTCAGTTTAACAGTATCATATGTCATCCAGGGGAGCAGGCAATGCTGCGTACATATTAGACTATCTCGACTATTTCTCGTTCCAATATTACAAATCATCAAGATATTGTTTTAATGTGTACCCAGCCTTAGCCAAGGATAAGTGATTCTCCTTGGAGCACTGCAATGGTCCTTTGCATACCTCCAGAATAGCCCCAGGCATAGGAATTCAATACACATTTCCTAATCAAGGTGAATCAATCAAACACAGAGAGGCACCCTGCCTGGCCTGATCTGGAACAGAGGAGGGGAGACCACCTACAGTAGCTCGATCTCTTGTGGTTCAAGTAAACAAAGAGCGCTTCTGTTACACAATAGTCTGGTCTACCTGACCTAATAATCTAATATGGGTGCATAGCTTTGTTCCTTTGGTATAAGTAAATAATAGAAAACGGAAGGTGCACACACACACGGTGCAATTTTGGCTTATCATTTTTACTATATAGTCAAAATCGTTAGAAAAGTTAGCAATATCCCCCGTGAGGTCGGTATCGCTAGTAAAGCAAAGCTATGCAATTTTGTCCATATAGCATATATGTCCATAAGGCCAAATTGCACATAGTCAAAATAGGCTGCCTTCCCTTCAAGGAGATATCGCATAGTCATACTGTATATCACTCTGTGTGTGCCCCTTTAAGGTGCATAAGTAGTACGAACTTTTCTTCCATAAAGTCAAAATTGGAAACACAAACTGCACAGTGTATACACATCTTAAGGCCAACAGGAGTATGTCACCTACAGTGTAACAGATAACATTGCTGCGCATATTACCAGTATTACCAGACATTCCGGGCTACTTAGCGTATCACGGAAATCAGCCGCATCTGCACTTGCAGCTAAATCAGTGTAACCGATTCTTAGCACGGAACTTCCGGGAGCATGTCGTTGGAATTGTGACCTATCCAGAAATAAACATACAGTATGCAAAGATCAGACAGATGTTTTGCACCCAGGATAGGACTAGTGATAATGTAAAGGACTACACTGTACTCATAGTCATGTGAGCTCTCACAAGTGCAGTCACATAGATCTGTCCAAATCTGAATACAAGGGGAGAACCTCAGATATTCTTATGCATTCAATAAGGCCACTTTGCACTTTGAATCAGGCCCATAGTGTCTGCATTTAAAAAAAATATCCAAAATCATCTTATTACAATTACATACATGGCTTTTCTCAGATGATATCCTCTCCTATCCAGAGCTGTTAAACCTTGCAATATTGGGCCTGATTCAGACTTGGACAAAGTGATGTTGGTGCTGCATCTTCGGTAGCAGCGGATCTGAGAAGTTATCGAATACAGCAGTCTTTTTTTAAATGAGACGCCCACAGCTGGTTCTCAGATCCGCTACATGCATTGGATCACCATAGGCAACATTGTGCCTGCCATCGGTCACCTGAGCAAACTTATGGCCCAACAACTCTACTGCTGAGCCCAGTGATTCTGCGGTGGAAGACTCAGCCATTGGTTGCCGCACACCTGAAAACAAGGCTGACATGCCCCCATTTCTTTAGACTGTCACCCTCGCTGCCCCCAAATTGCTGCAGACTGTCAGTCATCCATGTCTGCAGCCACATTGGTGACCCACGGCCAGTGCAGCTCATGCTCCGATCTGAAAACAATAGTTAATTGCGACCGTATTGAATTAGCATCCACCTTTGAGTCTGATTGGCACTTTCCGGCCAGCTATAAGGATATTTCTGAAAGCCATATGCCATGAAATAGCTCTTTATATCTGGGTGAAGGGACACCGTGCAGTGGTTCCAGCCTCTAATACCAGACACCATGCAGGCTTTATAGCTCCACGATGGAGTCTGGAGCCTTTAAATATGAACTGCAGCTATTACCTTTGTGAGTAGGAAAATGAAACACAAAACTAATATTGTGCCCACACACATGGCGAGATGTGTGCTAGGTGCGATATCAGCCTGTACAATGTGTGCTATGCGAATTGGACTACACACACTGTGGGATTAGTGTAGTCAAAGTACATCAGATTTTGACTACACTAACATAGTATGTAGTACAATAGATGTGACGTAGTACAAAAATACCGGCATGCACATACTGCAGGGAAAATAAACATGGCGCGATTTGAACTAGACGTGATGCAATTTGAACTAAAAAGATCAAATTGCATGCGATAGTCGCACTGTGTGTGGGCACCAATAGAAGATAAATATAGGTCGAGAAGTATGGGACATATTTTGGTTATGCTCCCCCATCTGACCTCCTCAATCAGAGGTCCTTGGATAATATTTCACTTGTTCTTAGACAAAAGGGTAAGGGTGGTGTGAGTTTTAAGTCACCCTTCATATTTTCTCATTCCTGCCTTTGTGTCTTTTGTTGCACAACGGTTTACTTTTTTTTTTTTTTTAATGGTCTCCTCCCTTTCCTATTAGTGCTCCGTGTTTAACATCCAGAGGATTGTATGCAAATAATACTGGTTTATCAGGCATTATAGAAGTTTGAAAAGGATAATGGTTCTCGCTGTTGCAGATTTTTGATAAGGAATGAAGGGTAATTGCAAAAGTCACGTAGTCAAACTCATTCTTTTTTGATGTTTTAAAGATACCACTTTGGTTTTTTATATGGGATGATGGGTTCATTTAAAAACCCCAGGAGAACAAAAGATATTTTCTGGGGTGACCTATTCTCTCAGAATAATGCAATGAGCCCATGTCAAAGGGCATGGTATAAAAGCAGAGTTAATTAGTTAATTTGCATATTTTTACCCATAGTGCAGTTCCATCTAATATGATAATAAAAGAATCTCTGGGTTTTTTTTATTAGCAAGATGTAAGGATTTGCAGTGAGGCAGAATGAACTGGTTGCTAAGCAGCATCTTGCAGATCTCTCTAAATTAATACTTCTATGCAGTCAGCCTCTGCGTTCAGTGTCCTTTGTATTTTTTTTTTTTTTATAGACGCAGCTGATATCAGCCAGGCTCTATCCAAGCTCACCGAGCCCGCGCCGGTGCCCATACACAAATTGTCCGTCACTGGCATGGTCAGTAGCGCCAGGAAGAAGATCCGCAAGCACAGAGGGGCAGACGAGTCCCCATTAAACAACGACGTACTGAACGCTATTCTCTTTGTAGGTTCCAAACTGAACTTTTCTCCATCTTTATTATTTTTTTTCGTGTATATTCTCAACATGACCTTAATTTAACAAATTCTTCCTAGCAGCTAATACATGTGTTAATTAAGAGGTGCTGTAGTGTTGCTTGAGTGTGAATTAATCATATCTGTTGTTTACCTTGTTAACGGTTCAGCCCCCTGAATATATCGTGTGTGTGTTATGGCGTTAGAAACGTTTCTCTCTGCTCCTGAAATCTGACAAGTGCGTAATCGGGTTATTTTTACATTTGCATATCTGCCAACATTTTCATTTATAACTAACAGTGCTAATTATGGAAAATAAAGGCGCACCTACATATATTTTTTTTAGCCAATGATCCTATCTCAAATCCCCTAACACCTATTACTTCTCACTGCTTGTTCGGGGTGAGATCAGCTGGACATTGCTTTTATGTCAAAAGAAAGATCGGTATCAATAGACTATAAAGACAAAAAAACCTTGAAGGGATCATTTTGGAGTTTACTATACTAAAGCTTTTCCCGTAGCACTCTTGACCCATAAACAAGGGTGTCCTTGGGGGGCAGTTGCCCGCCTGTTCACCTTGCCAGCATTTTCCTTGAGCTTAGCAACTAAAGGTTTTGTTTGCCAATAACATATCGCAGGTTCATTGCAGTATGTAACATAATATAATGTGTGTGCCAATGCTCACAGTTTGCATTTCTGCAACAAAATACCCTTCGCTGTTGACAAACAGAAGTAGCATCCAGACCTAAAATTCAGTGCAAACTGGTTTAACAGTGACTTTATTAGTTTTTATTATTTCCTCTGCCATCGTTTGTTTATGTAATAGACGAGTGATATAAATATAATGTTTGCACTATGTAAATAATATTTGTACAAAAAGCGAACAGTAATAGCGGACTAGTTCTGGTGTCATCACGTCTGCCCTCATTGAGATTGTATAAAAGCATTCTGCCCTTCTAATGTTAGAACTCATTAATGACTTTAACTATCAAATTATGCCATATATAAGCCTTAAGGTAGTTTAGGTCACATGTCTCAACAAAACTTAATATCACCCATGTACTTTGAATAAGTGGTCAACTATGATTTGCATTCAAGAAAGCATTCAAAGTTATAACCTTCTCCTCCTCTGTCTCCAACTGATAAGTGTCCATTTTAGATAACAGAGGGGTAGATTTATGAAGCAGTGATAAGGGAGGAGAAATGATACAGTGCCTGGTAATTTATCACTGGACAATCCACTCCTATTTAAACCCAGCCTGTAACTTAACAGTCAGGAGCTGATTGGCCGGTGATAAAGTACCAGGCACTTTATCACTTTTCCTCCCTTTTCACTGCTTCATAAATCTACCCCTCACTCCTTAATCAATCTCCTTTTTACGTAATAGCACCTTTCTGTTCTGTATCCGGTGCTGTGACACCATGTGGCCATCAAGAGGACCACAGATCACATTGCTCTTTTGAAGAGTTATGGGCCGTTTGTAGTGTGTACACGAGTCGGTACAATCCAGCAAATGGAGTCAGTGAACTTGGCTTTGTTACGGTCAGAAGAAATAATCTTTTAAAACCCCCCAATTTTTGACCCTGTAGGGATCATAAAGTGGTGGGCGTAGATGCAGTATGTTGTGGTATTCACTCCTAATTCACTTGTTCTCAGGATAATTTGGAGACCACGCAGTTCTATCAAGGTAGTACATTGCATTACTAAATTTGTATGGAATTCAGAACTTGCCGGTCACTTTAGCAACCATAAAAGCAGCAAAACTCCATAATTGGAGTAGTTTTATAACTGTATGTGATGTAATAATAAGAGGATCTCATATCTCATCTATACATTCATCTACAATATGCTTGATAATAATTGCTTTTGATTTGCCTGCAGTTCCTGTTTCCAGATGCCAAGTCCTTGGATGGAGCAGAGACCAGGACCAGTGGATCTATCGGAGATATTGCAGCCCAGGCTGAGAGTGAGGATTATGTAAGTCTAGTTGTAGGCACAATGACGTGCCATTGCATTTTCATTGGCAATAGTCAACTGGTAGCCTCTTACTTGCAGCCACCCACTCATTGCTGCTTGGTTGTCATACATGTTTGTTATAGCTGTTAACTCTTGTTCACAAGCCTGTGATGTCTTATTACAGATGGTTGTCTCTTTCTTTGATTAAATGTAAAGATTCACCTTCTCACTGAGAGTATGGGTAATGTATGTCCCCTTTGAAGGTTAGAGGATCATGCAATGTGATCCCCTGCATAAGGATGATTATTGCTACTCTTTTTTTCTTCAATAATGGTGACCAGCTATTATGTAAAAAGAAAGATGATTTGTAAACATTCTAGAACCTGGAAGCGATTGTTGTGGAATTCCTATTGTGTGTCACTACGGACCTTTAATGATGACCGGATTATTTATTTATTTATTTACAGTTTCTTATATAGCGCAGCATATTCCATTGCGCTTTGCAATTGGAAACAACAGTGACTAAACAAACTGAGTAGATACAAACCGACATGGAGGTAGGAGGACCCTGCTCGCAAGTTTACAATCTATAAATGATGAACGAGACACATAATCCACATATACCTTGAAACTTTGGACATTTAAGGGGGTATTCAATCTCCCACCGCTATTTCCGATAAGGGAAATGGCGTCAGGCCCCTATTCAATGCTGTCTTTCCCGACAGCATTGAACAGGGATCTCGGCAGAAGGGCCCGTTCTGCCGAGAATGCAGTGGATTGTCAACCTCCCAGCCGCAGCTGGAAGATCCATGACGTATCTTGTGGCCAAGCCCCCTGTTTCGTCATTCAGCAGGCAGGACATTGAATCCCGCCTGCCGATTCTTCGTTTAGCCGGCCAAGAACGGGACCGGGTTACAGCTGTCGGGCCTAGTCACACTTGCATTTGCAGTGGCATAGAAAACAAAATGGCCTTCGCCCCACAAAAAATAAAGTCCCTTCTCTTATTCTTCATCCAGTCCATATATCTCCCTTATTTTTGTCACCTGGAAAGATGGGAGGCATTCTCACTTGAAAGAGTAGAGTTGAGTCCCCTCTTTCAAACTAGGTATAATGGAAGTTATTGCATGCTGATCACCTGTGATCAAATAATGGTCTGTCACCTTCATAAGAACACCTGCATACATGACTGCATCCATACTTCAAAGAGTCATATTCTCTGGCTCGCCTGACAGTATTACCCTGCCCTATGGAAAATGGTAATTTCTTATTCCTCCGCTAGGGGCACAGGGATAACACTGAGTATAGCCAGAAAAGGAGAAAGTCTGGGAACCAAATAGGGCTTCTTCTCGACTATACCCAGCCCCCAGCAACAGATTGCTTATGGATAAGGGCACAGTTTTGGTGGCCCCTCATGGAGTTGTTTTATCCTTTTCTGTTCCTTTTCTGTTCTTTTTCTTTTCATTTAAATGAGCAGTGAAAGGAGTCCTATAGGACCTTTTCACTTTTGCTCCAACAACTCTCAGAGCTGGTAGCCACAGTACTGGTAACTCCTCTGCACACAGGGGATTTCTACTGGAGTTGCGGCCAGAGGCACAAAGGGGACAGGTCAGAGCAACCCCCTGCTTGCAGGGAACTGCACAAGTGCGGCTTCCATTTGCAGTGTAGAAGACCACGGATTGTGCAGGTAGGCTCCAGTCTTCTCCGCACCACCCACTAGGTCACCAGGACAACTTCTGGCAAAAGATAACTGCTATTTTACGGTGATGCCTATTTACCCTGAGTTCCAGGCAAGTCAGGGGGAAACCGACTCAGCATGTCAGCCATTTCCCACCTCTTGTCTCACTCTCTCTCTGCAGACAGCCTTCCACAGGGCCATATCTTCTCTCTATCCTCTCCTGCAGAGAAGTGTTGGGCAGCCATTTTACATGCTTGCATTAGCACATCTCCAGAGAGTATTTGGGCTCCTGTCTCCCTGTACACATCACTGTAGCTGGTTAGGTTATGCATTTGGTTACTTCTGCCTCCGTGCTGGCTTTTTTGTTGAGCGCTATGAGCTAATTTGCGTGCTTTTATGCAGTATATGTCATTAACTGACATAACCTTGCAGTTAGATCTCTATCCATCTAATCTAGCTACTATATATATATATATATATATAGATAGATAGATAGATAGATAGATATCTCCCTCTCGACATACAGTAGGTCAACTTGGGAAAACGTACAACACAAGCATTATGTTGGCATGGAAATGATTTACATCAATTGTTCATGTTGCTTTGGGGTGTCTATGTCAACATCTGTCAACATGGACCCCAACTGGTGTAACCTCACATGCTCGCTTCACTCGACCTGCTTCCTTTCAGTTCTCCATGTGGAATGTAAAGTATGAAAAGTTCCAAGAAAGAAAAAAAATAGTGAAAAAAAAAAATGTTGACCCTTTTCATGTGTTGACCATTGCCACATTAATATATCGCTGTCAACCTATTGACTGTTGACCAAGACACTGTCAACCTATCAACCAGAACCAATTTCTCTGTAGACTTGAAGTCCTGAAGTAACCAGCCCACCAGACAACCTTCGGCCATGGCAGTTGATAAGTCAGCTGCATAATGTGGCAGACCTCCTCAGAGTGGGTAGCCCAGCGTGGTAGGCCGTCTTCTGCCTTTTACCAGTGTTTGCAAGGGGACCATGACAGAAGCTTGGGTCAGAAGCTTAGGGTGAGATTTAATAGGATAAGAGATTCAGAAAGTGAGATATTTTTTAAGAAATCTCCAGGTTTTTTAAAGCGGCAATCATTTACACTTCAAAATCAAACTGGTTGCCACTTTTAAAAAAAACCTGGAGATTTCTCACCAAATCTCTCACTTTCTGAATCTCTCATCCTATTAAATCTCACCCTTAGTCTCAAAGACATGTTCTGACATTTTTCTAGTGTGTCCTCTAGCACAGTTCTTTTCCACCGGTTTTCCAGTAGATCAAGGAAAAGCACAAGCTCTCAAGAAGTGCCTTCGGGCATCAAATTTCATTTTCCTAGTACTCTTGTCTCTAAGAAGTACAGGTTTCTATGCCACTTCTTCCCTTGGGCTCATTTCAGCCCATCCTTAACCTGCAGGTGCATAACTAATATCTTCAAATCCCCAGAATCGGCATGGAGTTTCTTTGCTCCTTTATCCTTGCCATGGAACTGGGTGATTTTATGTCATTACGGAATATGTGCGTCAGCCACCAGCGCTTCCCCAGTTTTGTGGTGTGGTTCGTGATTGAACCACACCACAAAACTGGGGAAGTGCTGATGGCTGACGCACATATTCCATAATGACATAAAATCACTGGTTGTGATTAACCAGTTTCAGTCATCATTATTTGGAATGTCCACAGTGCCTCAGTTTTCATGGCAGCACACCCTTGTCAAGTGGCATCTGCATCTTACCTTATCTGGACAACTTTCGGCTCCTGGCCGCGTGTCTGTATTTCCTGAGGGACCACATTGATTTGGTGGTGGATGATCTACAATCACATGGGTAAAGGATCAATTGGCACAAATCTAATGTTAATGCAGTCTCAAAAGAAGTAGCACTTAGGAGCTCTGTTGGATTCCAGAGTTCAAAAGGTTTTCCTTTTGGCAGGCAAGATTCAGGCCCTGCAGTCAAAGGTCTGCACAATTCTTATCATCGTTGGATGTCACTCCTGTATTCAGATCCAATTTAACATAGTAGAGTGTGCCTAGTTTCACTCCTATCTTCTTCAAATGGAAATTCTGGCATGGTAGAATACATCCCACCTGTACCTTAAGGCCAAGGCTCTCCTTCATTTGCAGAAGGTTTGTCACTCCCTCTTGCACTGGCTCCACTGGTCAAACCTTGAAAAGGGCTTCACTTTTTGTTTCTAGGACTGGATCCTGCTAACCTAGTTTCCAGTAGTCGGGAGCAGTGTTGTGTTAGCAACTTTTCCAGAGACGGTGGATAGTTCAGTAGAGCCGACTATCCATTAGTGTTCTATAGTTTTGGGTGGCAATCTCAGTCAGGGCACCATGCAGATGGTCAGCAACATCCTTTCAGCTCTGTTAGCAGTCTTCATTCCCAGCGTACAAAATTGGGAACCTGACTTCCTAAGTCATCTGGATGTAAATTTGGGTAAGTGGGCTCTAAATCCAGATGCCTTCCACTTACTGGTCTGTTGTTGGGACCTATCGGACAACCACCAGCTGAAGAGGGTAACCTGCTCATCTATGTATTTCCTCCAATCTCGATCCAGCGGGTACTCCACGAGCTCAATTTGGGGAGTGACGAAATTTAACATTTTTAGGTAGGTAGTCATGATTAATACTTAGAAGCAGAAAAAAAGTACACGCTTAGTAGTAAAATGTTATTATGTCTATGCATGACTCAGAATGGACATAGGAACTGAGGTTTAAAACTGTTCTCCTAATTATTTTTACAATATGATTGTTATACTATACACCTATAAGACCCTAATCTTATGATTGACACACAAACAATAAACTGAATGTTCACCAAAGTATACCTAAAATACATTTTGATAAGAGACTCATACGAGTCAGACTTTTATATACGAATGTGATACAAATTACTCAAAACTCTCGTATCCATTAAAATTAATATATATTCCTGATTAACTGTTAAGATTTATATAACATATCATCTGGTGATGATTGCAATCATAATTTCAGGTATTAAATATGTGGACATTAGCTGTTTTTGCATCCACTTCAACAACTTCCGTATATGTTCAATGTTTACACACCAGGGAAATCGACACACAATAAATATATCAATTTTCAATTATAACACTATGTACTATGATTTTTTAGTAGCATAAATATACTAAATTGTTTATGGCATTGTGAAATGTAATTTTATTGTGTCCTACATTTCACAGAATGGCCCTAACCTAATCCATTTTAAGTTTCTTACTATTAGTTAATAAAAAGATCTTAGTTTTCTGTCAAATTTGATATTATAATGTGTATTATGTGTTGACCAAACTTTAAGGACATTTACCTCCCCCCCCCCCCCCCCCCCCTCTTCTAAAATACTAAAAAAAAATTTTTATTGATCTCGTTATTCTTCTAACTAGCCTAAACTGTCAAAAAATCTCTGATAATCCATGGGTACAAATATAAAAAGCAGCTTCTAAGCATGTAGTATCCAATCCTCTGTTAGAGATGCTAAATCTGAAATACAAGATGTTTTATATAAAAGAACTGCCAACATAAATGTTTATCGGATTTGGAATTATGAGATTAAGGGATTTTTGTATTTATGTTGATTCCTTTTCTCTGACTCTATGGGGGACACCGAAACACCGTGGTGTAGAAAGTGGTTTGAGATGATTGGGTACTTTTAGAATTACTGCTGAAACTCAGGCTCCTTAGAGTGTATACCCTGTTTGACTATTCCTGACCTTAGTTTTATTAGTCTCAAATGACAGAAATGGATTGTACATATATATGGAAGAGGAGAAAATTGTAAGTGTTCAAACAAGAACTATAATAAAGTAGGAAAGTGCGGAAAAACATGAAACAGAATAGTAGAAATAAAGGGTATCCAGTATGGTGCAAAATTTTGACTTAATGATAAGAACAACTCATGTCTCTTGTGTGGCACTGAGGATGTTGCAAATTGTCCCAACAAGTGTGACTACACCTCTACAGTGAACAGCACCTGGCATCCAAAATTGTTAAAGCTTTGGAAACTGGCCAGTCTGTACACCGAAGCCCAGGTGGCTGCATCTACGTGATGCAACAAATGACATAGTAGAAAGGGTAATTACAGTCTCATAACAGGCTGCCTGCCTAATGGTAAACCTGGCAGATTAATGGTGTAATCCAACTTCTGTATATTTTTAGGCCACCATCTTTTATTTCATGGGGGAGGGGATCGTAGAGGGCTAAGAGATATGTCCAATACACCACTTTAATCCTCCCAATGTGAATACCATGAGATTGTATCCTGTCCAAAGGAAACTATCTTCATTTGATTTTCATTTAATGTCATGAAATGTTGTGGTTCAAATTAAATCTGGAGACTACATTGAGTTGGAAAGATGGCATAGTCCTCATGGAAAACAAGGAAATGAGATCTGCAGGACAGGGCATCAGTTCAAAACCCCTTCCCCAGTTACATTATCAAAGGGAAAGGTTGTTTTCCAGGTTAAAAACTTATGGTCATGAAGCAAGTGTGGATATTACTGAAGATTGTGGTTGCAAAAGACCATGGGTGGGGTGTACAGTGGCTGGACATGTAGCACTCCTGGGAGAATGTCTTAAACACAACCCCCATCCCAACCAACCCACCCTCATGGTGGGGACTTTTAATGAATTAAAGTTTTAATACCTTAATAATCATTGCAGATACTCTCCGGTCCAGTGAGTCCATGAAAGGGCCAGGGCGGGCCAGTGTGGCTGGCATCTCCTCTCCCTCCAGGCAGCAGCATACAGCAATCAGCAAGGCTTGTGCCTGCTGCTGCGCTGCTCCTCGTTTGTCATGTGCAGTGGGGACTTCCTGTGTGGAGGCTCCGACCCCGAGACCCGGTGGCCGGCTTGTTAGTTCCTGCAGCATATGACTGCACAGTGCGCAGTCACAATGTGCTGCGGCCCGCAATTAACTCAGAGCTGGGTGGGCTCACGGCCGGGCCTGGCTGCAGCAGCCTGCATAAATAACCGGCTCAGCCAGCTGCTGGACGGCGGCTCAGCAGTGAGGCAGCCGCAATGTACATGTAAAGTGAATTGCGGGGGTGATGCTTGCTGGGGATAGAGAGGCCCGGCCCCCCTACCCTCTGTCAGAGCGGCAGGGCCAAGGACTCAAGTACCCCCAGACCCCTCTGTCAGTGGCCCTGCCTGTAACACTGTTACAGGAGTTAACAGGTAAATAGGAGGTATAGTCCTATGGATCCTTAAATGCCAAATTGACCTGCATGTTCAGTAGATATCAATCATCGTTAACAATATTGAGTGTCCACACTAGCCGATATTGTGAGCAATATCGCTCAGAAGCCTCTTTGTGAGCAATATTGTAGATGGGGCTTTAAAGTTAGTTTATTGAAACACTGTTTCATTCCTCCTGAAAAGTGATTTACAGTAATTAAAAGCTATTATCTCATGTATACCTGCATGCCTTTACCATTATGTAGAACAGTGATGGCTAACCTTGACACTCCAGCTGTTGTTGAACTACACATCCCAGCATGCCCTGCATCAGTTTTAGCGTGGCCAGATAGTAAAACTGTAGCAGGGCATGCTGGAATGTGTAGTTCAACAACAGCTGAAGTGTCAAGGTTAGCCATCACTGATCTGGACAGATGTGTTGGTATCCCTTAGAAAAGATCATAAACAATTGGATTCTAGTGATATTTAAAACGAACTGATTTCATGGATTAGCATCACACGTTTCAATTTTCGAATTGGTCATTCAGCCTATTTTGAGGGAGAGAAGTAGTCACTTTGCTGTTCGGTATAACCGTGTGCACCACTGAGCATGCACCTGAGAAAGCAAAGGAAAGAGTTGTCTGAGGAGGTCAGACAGAAAATTATAAACAAAGATGAGAAAGGTAAAGGTTAGAAAACCACCCCCAAGCAGATTGATGCTCCTGTGACTACGGTTACAGATTATTATTATTAATAAGAAGTTTAAAGTTCATGAGACTGTAGCCAACCTCGCAGCTGCAAGAGGAAATTCTACCCCATATTAAACAGAGATTATGGTTAACAAAAAGCCAAGGAAAACTTCCAAAGAGAAACAAGCTGTGTGCCAAGGTTAATGTATGTCAGTGTCTGATTGTACCATCAGACAGACACTTTTTGAGTGACATTGGGCTCCATGGAAGATGACCCAGGAGGACTCATATTGACACAATGCTTCTGGGAGAATATCCTTTGGACAGATGAGTCAAAACTGGAACCTTTTGGTAAATTACATAAGCTCTGTTTTTACAGATGGCGAATAAAAGGAAACTGTAATAAAAGAACAGCATACCTACTGTGAAATATGGAGGAGGCTTTCAAGGCATGTAGGGCTTTCTGCAAAGACAGTTCTGCTTAGTCGTAGGTCCTTGGTCCTCCAACACGATAATGGCCCAAAAAACACAGAGCTAAAAGCACCAAGGAATGGATAAAAACAGAATTTTGTACTGTTTGAAAGTGGCCTTCTAGGAGTCCTGATCTGAAATCTGTTGAACATCTATGCAAGGAGCTGAAACATGCAGTCTGCAAAAGTCACCCATCAAACCTGAGGCAGCTAGAGAAGGTTGCTTAGGAAGATGGGGCCAAACTACCTGTTGACCAGTACAGAGGTCTTAATGAGAGCTGCACTGTCTCAATGAGATATCCAATGAGATTGTGCAACAGAATATTAGGTTAAGGCATACTTGCCTACTTTTGAAAAATAGTTTCAGGGAGATTATAATTGGTAGTAGACTTTTGCACAGCGCCACATAGAGGGGGCATGTCATGCTCCACCCAAAGGGCGTGTCTAGTTCCATATAGGGAGAGATTGTGAAAAAGAGATTGTGATTGTGGCACCTAGAAGCGTGGGTGTGTACTGCTACATCTGAGAGGAATCTTTTAAAATGACTTAGATCTAAATGTAGAGAAACCCCAAAGCAGTTTGGAAGAGATACTATACTTGCTAAAGAAAAGTCACTGATACATATCAGGTATTGTTCATCTATTGTGTTTTACACATGGTTCCATATAAATGGCCACAAGATATGCATGTAGCCATAGGGATCATTGTGTTTTATCACCAATGCTGAGAAATGGTGCTGATGATTCAATGTATCTATTGCTCATTCCTTTATTTCCCAAAAATGGACCATGTACAGTGGGCTAGGTGAAATGAGGGAGATTGCTAGACTAATGAGGGTGAGAGGGAGATTGCTGCTATTTCAGGGAGTCTCCTGCAGAATGCAGGAGGGTAGGCAACTATGGGTTAAGGGGTCCATAATTTCATTTGTTTAATGAAAATAATCGGTTGCATCAATATTGCAATCTAATGCAAAGTTGAATTTCTGAAATATCTAATATACCATGCTAGATGCCAATACCTATTATCAATTACCCTTTAAACATGGATTATTTTTATTTCTCAATGGCAGGGCAGGGCACCTAAGATGAGGTTTTCGGTAACGTTACTCACAGAACTATGGAATAGAGAGGGAAGTTTGCGCTTTTGCAGCCATATAGTGTGTGTGTTACAATACCACTGTGCACCAGCAGAGGGCCTCTAGGTTTCTTTTTGATTTAATTTCAAACCTATTCACAAATAACTGTGACACCTATGAAATAATTTTCTTATATATATATAAGGAAGCGAAGAACATTTGGTTTCATACACATGTGTCACATTGCTTCTTACATATAGCAGTAGGATGTAAATTATTAGAATAATGGAGTAATTGCTTAAAAAATAAAAATAGAAATCTAAGAAAGAAGAGTTTTGGTGAAAAAGGACACAGACTGTTCTAATTGTAGCCTTCTCCTTTCCTGGGTAAGCCCACACTAGTAATGTGTTCCTAAAGCATATTTGGTTTATTGATTCACACTAGATATACTGGACCTCCATGAGACTGCAAGGGAGCGCAGCTGCAGTAGGTTGTGTTCAGCTATGCTTAATATTTTCTCATTACATATAATGTCAATCATTTTCACAACCTTCTGTGCAGTAGGTAATTTTACTGGCTTCCAAGCCATTGCAGTTGTCCATTTTGAGGCTGACAGAATATGACAGATTCATTTATACACTGATATATATATACCAGGGAGTCTACGCCAGGTGTCCCCTATTCCTGCACACAAACAACCACCTTCACTAGATCTATTTTATATTTATTTCCCCTATAAACCTAGTGAGGAAGAGGCCTAGCGGAGCTTGTGTAATTATAACTAGGTAAGGTATAAATGCGTTATCTTATGAAGTTCAGTAATACCCCTTTTACACTGCCGCAACAACCCAGGTTTTTCCGTTGTGGTCCTGGGTCAGTGGCAGTGTAAAAGGGGTTAACCCCTTAACCATGGGACTTCTACCCAAGTCCTGACCAGGGTAGATCTCGGGCAGGACAAGGGTAGAGGGAAGTGTAAACGGGTACGCCGGGTCATTGTGACCCGGCTCCCGTTTACATCAATGGGGGAAGCCCAACCTCCGGACCGCAGTGTCCGCAGGTTCGACAGGGGGGCACACACAGCCTCCGCTGCTGTCTACTGTACTTTGCAGACAGCAGCGGAGGCAGAGAGGAGGTGAATGGATGCCTGTGTGTGGCATCCATTCACCTCGCAGATTGGGGCTGAGGGGGTGCTGCCCAGCAGCTTACTTTGATGCTGGGCTTGCACCCAGCGCAAATATCGGTGGTCCTGGTGGGGTGATCGCTGGTCCCGGCACTTGGAGATGATCTCATCTCCAAGCGCCGCCTCAGTTTACACTGTGGGTTGGCACCGCAGTGTAAACGGTGCAAATCCCGGATCCGACCTGGCTTTCATCCGTGTTCCAAATGTCATGTTGGATCTGGGATTTGGGTATATAAGGGGTATAAGTTACATACCAGGATACCTTTATATTTGTCTAAATTACCGTAGTCTGATCTTGTGGTGTAGTTGGTCTTCCATATTAACTTTGCATACTCTCATGTACGCGGTTTGGCTTTGTCGTGTGTTATTTAGCAGTATAGCGTGGAGCTCTGTCTGTTCACATCTGGAAGGACCATTCTGAGGCAGGGTGACAATTTTTTTCCATTACACTGCAGTAACTGAAGCATTGTAAGGTCTGATTCCATTGGTTCCTTTTTAGTGCCATGTACGTTGTTAGAATTGTACCTGTAAATGTGCTCTCCTGTGTAAAGTGTGCTAAAGCTTAGGCTGAAGCCCCACTATTGACACATTGGAGTACATCTAAAATCTAGTTATATTTGGGGAAAATAACTCTTTAGCTGCGAACCACCAGCCAAAATGTGCAGTTTATAAAGTCTGTGGATTCCAGTGCCTAGAACTAGAAGATAAATGTAATGTACAAACATTTCTTCACTGTGACAACTGAAGGATTTTTATCCCTGGAGTGAAAGGAAGTTTTATCTTGTCTTTATAAAGATGCTCATTCCCAACCCTTCAAAATGATGGAACAACATAACCGTAATGTCAGCGATGGTATTGTACAGAGGAACACTTGACCATGTTTTTTTAGCCCTTGCTTTGTACACTGGGGCACAGTCATTTTTGGATAGGAAAGGGCTTTCCCAAACCTGGTGCCACAAAGTTGGAAGCATTGCATTGTTCAAAATGTCTTGGTATGCCAAAGCATTAAGGTTGCCCATATCTGGAGATAAGGGTCCTAGCCCAAACCCTGAAAAACAGCCCCATACCATTACCTCGTCCACCAAACTTCATAGTTGGCGTAATGCAGTCTGACCGGTAACGTTCTCCAGGCATCTGCCAAACCCAGACTCATCCATCTGACTGCCAAACGGAGAAGTGTGATTCCTCACTCCAAAAAACATGTTTCACTGCTCCACATTCCAGTGGCGCTGTGATTTACAACACTCCATACGACACTTGGCATTGGACTTGCTGATATAAAGCTTGTATGCAGCTGCTCAGCCATGGAAACCCATTTTATTAAGCTCCCATCGTACAGTTTTTGTGCTTACAATTTCAGAACTCTTCTACTATGGAATCAACAAAGCATTTGACTTTTACACACTTATTCAGATCTGATCGCAGTACAAATTTGTTCTCAAAATGGGCAAAACCATGTGCACTGCAGGTGGGACAGATGTTACATGTGCAGAGAGAGTTAGATTTGTGTGGGGTGTGTTGAAACTGATATCTAAAGTGTAAAAATAAAGCAGCCAGTATTTACCCTGCACAGAAACAGAATATCTCACCCAAATTTAACTCAGATCCGAATAAGGGCCCATGTGCCTTACCAGTCATTGACCCCGCTCTGTGATTTTACGTGGTCTTCTTCTTTGTGGCTGAGTTGCTGTTGTTCCTAAATGTTTCCACTTTCCAATAACATCTCTTCCGTTGAACGTGGAATATCCATCAGGGATAAAATTTCCCAAACCGTCTTATTGCAAAGTTGGCATCCTATCACAGTACCACGCGGAAGTCACTGATCATTTCTGAGAGACCAATTTTGTATCCCTAATGTTTGTAAACGAAGACTGCATAGCTAGGTGCTTGATTTTATACACCTGTGCCAACGGTTTTAATTGAATTACCTGAATTCGATAATTAACAGGTATTGCCATATAATTTTGTTCCTATAGTGTATATATTAAAGGATTACACATTAAGAAGTAGTGTTCATTCTAGCATCCGCTATCTTTGAAAACCCATGCAGTTCCTTTTCCCTGCCTGGGGTGTCGCTGTCTGCGCTGGTGTTTCTAGCAGAGGTCTTGTTTGCATATCAGTGCTGATATACAGACCACACTGTGCTAGAAGCACTACAGCAGACAGCGACACCCCAGGAAGGGAAGAAGAACTGCATAGGTTTTCAAAGATAGCGGGTGCTAGGATGAACACTAAGGAAGGGTTAGTTCAAATGCCACCGAGTTGATTGTATTGGTGTACCCTATTTGGTGTTATACAGTTTAAGTCATTCAGCTGTTCACAGGATTTTTTTTTTTTGTATATTCGTTGTTACATAGAGAATGGCATTATTCTATACATTGATGGTCCCCATGTGATTTATCCATCCTAAATGTTATTCTGGTATCAATTAATCTCTATGTGATCCCTGGCTGTATCATCAGATGTGTAAATAGAGGACCCCTTCACATTGATGAAATAGTATACTATCTCTCTCCGTTAATGTATCTAGACTGTTGTACAAGCTAGTTACACATGTATAATAGACGTAGGGCCAGATGTACTAAGCTTGAAAAGTGATAAAATGGAGAGGGGTTAACCACCAACCCATCAGCTTCTACCTGCCATGTCATGGGCTGTGTTTGAAAAATGACAGGTAGGAGCTGATTGGTTCGTGGTTTATTACTCCCCTCATTTTTATGACTTTTCAAGGCTTAGTACATCTCACCCAGGAAAACCATTATCATTGGGTTGGTGCAGGATTGCTGCTAACGCGCATTTTGCTCGTCTGTTTACTCAAGACTAATAACATTTATGTCTCTTTTTCCTTTTCTTTTATACATTGTATGTTGTCCACAGTCTTATTAACATACTTTTGTAGCTGATCACTTTAACAATTTGTGATCATTGAAAGTAGAGGATTTTCAGACATTAATACATTTTATTTGTAAAGGTAAAGTTATATCAGGGAATACTGTTGCTTTAAATGTGAATGATTTTTATTTTGCAGGAGCCTGATTTAGAAATTATGCATATTCCAAGCCATCTGTCCCTGGCTATTAGACTAACTCATTTGTAATGCAACAATGCTCAAATTATTGTAAAGCGCTTGAATTATGTATGCTGGATATAATTGTTTCCCTCTGCGCAGAACCTGTACAGCCAGCTCAAGTCCGCACCGTCAGACAGCCTGACCTACAAGCTGGCACTGTGCCTGTGTATGGTCAACTTCTACCATGGAGGGGTGCGAGGACTCGCCCATTTGTGGCAGGAGTTTGTTCTGGAGATGCGCTATCGGTGGGAGAACAATTATCTGATACCAGGGTGGGTATTTTCAGTACCATCTACCATCTTCGCATTAAGAAGTATATCTGAAATCCAAATGATACAGTTTATTTCCACTCTGTTTCTATAAATATAAAATATACTATTCAAAACCAAGAAACATAATACTTTTGCAACTCTCACATCAGTGAAGACTTATGGAAATGAGCAGTTTTTATCACTAGACTGCAAAATGATAGGTAATGCTCTAACTTCTGTCCTTAGGCTACAGTACTTAAAGGCTGACTCCACTAAATTGATGTTACCTTATTGAAATCATTATACTGGGTACAAAACTTGACTAGTTCTAGATACTTGAAAGAGGAATTCTTCCTCAACTTGGCTGCTTAAAATGCAGAAACAGTCTGCTGATGCCATTTTAATAACCTCTACATCAGGGGTCCATACACAAAGGGTAAATATGGGGCAATTTCCTGTTTTTCTGATGCCTAGATTGCGTAAATCTAACATGTTCTAAATCCTTTGCCAATTCTGACCAAAATCGGGAACAGTGAGTCTGGGATTTTTAACATGCAGGATTTTGATGATTTCCAGACCGATCACTGATCATTGTTGTCCACCGATCATCGAATCCGTGTTGGAAAACGGGGAATCGTGGCTCTGATGTATGGCCCATGTTAGCTTCCAAAGCAAGATCTCACGGCAAATCATTGCCAAATTATTGTAATGGAAATTTAGATTTCTCAGTTGTCGTTACCATACAATAACTTTAGCAAAGCAGCATTTCAATAACATGGCGGTATTTTAGCAGTAAAATCATATACGAGACCTGTGCAATAAGTTTTTGGGTGCATAAAAATTAGGAGGAGTCTATGTAAAGTTGCATGCACTCAAACCACTTGAAGCGAAGCAGGTGTACCATTCCAAAGCAATTGTGTCTTCTATATGGTGGATGAAGGCCTCCACTGCACCTTTCCGGTGACCCAAAATTAAACCCCTGCATCTTGTGCTTGATTTTTAGGAACACACACAAGTCACAGGGGGGCAGGACTGGATTGTACTGTAGATGACGAAGGTCCTGGATGAGATCAAGGGCCAGAAAATTCACAATTATTTAGGATTTGTGGGCAGGTGCTTTGTCATGATGTACAAATGTGCCTTCTTGGAAGGTGAATGGAAATGGCTTCCAACACTTACAGCGGGCATTGTTTGGCATACCTGTCCCCGTAACAATGTGCTGTTGCATGAGTAGCCAGAAAAACAGCCACCATCTGCTTATCCTTGCTTTGCTTACATTGGAACTTCTGTGGCAGTGAACCTCCAACTTGCGTTAAAACTGGGCCAACTGTAATTTGGTGTCGAGGTCAAAACTGTAGATCCAGGGTTCTTCACCACTGAGGATCTTCCAGACAGAATTTGAGCGACCTTTATCAAATATGGGGAGTATGTTGCAGCAAGAAGTCACCCAAGTCTCCTTTATTTATGTATTATTTATTTATTTAATTTTTTAAAATATATAAAGTACAACATTCGGCAATGTAGACAGCAAATCAGAAAATATGGAACAGATGTAACAGAAACGGAAGTCCATTAAATCCTGTCCAGAAGCAGATCGCACAGCTAGAGTATGAAAAAAACAGAAAACAAACAAAAACGACTAGCTAAAACTGTCAAGAACAAAAAGACGTACAGAAGAAGGTAAGGAGTGAGAGGAAAGTGGGAGAAGGGAGTACAGGAAGGGAGTGCGGGTGGAGCCTCAAAGAATATGCAAATCTTTCATTTAAGTGTTGGCTGAAAACAATCGGGAAGGCTTAAATTCCACCCACGGATACCACGTAACTGTGAACTCCTGAATCTGCTCTGGAGCCACCATCAAATCCTCCATTGACATTAGGGATGCCAATCCTGGGGCATTTTTTCAATCCCGAAATTAATATAAAAAACACGCCTTGGCCCCCCCGCATATTTACTTACTGATGCGTGGTGCAGCCGGGAGACAGGTGGGCGAGCAGGGGAGATGGAGCTGGGTGGGAGGACGAGCTGTGTTGATGGGGAGCGGGCTGGTCCACTGGTCAGCCTGGTCCGCTGCTGGGCAGGTGGTTGCCGGCGGCCTGGTCTGTGGCTGGGCGGGTGTTCGTGCCAGGGACAGCATGGAGACATCCTATGCGGCCTGCGTAGCATGACCTCTGACGTCGGCACGCTGTGCAGAGCCACGGTGCCCGGGATGGGAGAAGCCGGGCAGCTGCTGAGCACCCGCTCAGACGCTGGCTGCCATTAGACTGCGCATGCGCAGTCTAATCCCGAACTCCCGGGATTGGAAACTCCAATCCCGGGATTGAAATCCCGGCATCTTTGGGGCCAAATCCCAGGATCCCGCCAATCCTGATCCCAGGATTGGCCACCCTAATTGACATATACATATCAATTCGGGCAAACCAGTCTTTTATCGTGGGAGGGGGAAGTAGATTGCCAGCATACTGGGATCACCGCTTTAGCAGCACTATTGAGGAATTTCTGTAAAGATTTTTTATAGGCCTTTACTGGGCCAGGGTACAGCTTAAGGAGCCAGAACGAGGAAGTAGAAGGAACCCCGTTACCAACTATGGACTTAGTAATAGACACCACTTGATCCAAGAAGGGGCAGAGTAGCCGGCATTCCCACCATATATGTAAAGGGGAGCCTATCTCTTCATTACACCTCCAACAAGTGTTAGGCACCCCAGGGAACATCTTTTCTATAGTAATTGGGCATCTATACCAACGTGAAAGTACCTTGACCTGAGTCTCAATCGCCAAGTAGCTGGAAGAACTAGCAAATATAGTCTGAAATATTTTTGTCCAGGTCTCATCTTCTAAATCAATGGGAAGGTGATTTCCCAAAGCAGAGGCATACTAAGGTAGAGAAGAAACAAGCCTCCTCCTACTCAGTCAGCTTATGGGTCACGCAGCATGCAGAAACCTGGCACAGGCCAATCTCTTTGTGGAGTATCAGAATGGATCCTGTTGGGATGCTTAACTCCTCTCTTACTGCAACCTACGTCTATCTCAACTATAGCCCATTATCCTCTGTGATGGCGGGGACAGGTTGGTTGCAGCACTGCTCATCTTCCAGGGATAGTCTCCTGAAATTCTGCAAACCACTCAAATAGTGGTATTGGACGGTGCTTCCTCCCTGAAAGCAGCATGCAGTCATTGAAATACACCTTCTGTCGCAGACTACTCTTGTAGGTGTAGAAGTTCATGGCTCTGCAGTGGCCTCTGTTGAGTACCATAATGAGTTTGTGAAGGAAGTGAACATGTTGATTTATTTTGTGTGCAGTGCTGCTTATATACAGTTATGTGTCTTGGCATTCCATAAGATATTTAGTCAGATATTACACTTCACAACCAGGCAGTCACATTGTGTGTACCTATGCGCTACACATCTGGAAACTTATTGCACACCCCTCGTATAAATCATTGTGTTTAAAGTAAGAATCTTGTCTTGTTACCTACTTCGTTTAGACCCCCCCCCCCCCCTTTATTTTTTCTGTGTCCCTTTGTCCTACTTATAAAAACTTTGAATACAAATTATTGAAGTTAAAAATGGATGCTATTGAAAATCCTGTTACAACAAATATTATAACTCCTGTCTTGGTGGGAGAAATTACACACCTCATCTCTTCTGTTTGTGTAGAGCTTCAATCAGGTTTCAATGCGCTTCTGCATATTCAGTGTTTTTTATTGCCTGTTTCTTGTTTCTAGATTAAATAATGGATCTCCAGATCTAAAGTGCTGCTTACTTCACCAGAAACTTCAGGTATGTGCCTTATATTTGTTGTGTGATGCATGAGTACACTGACTACAACTATTATTATTCTATAGTAAATGGAAATCTATCTTCCTGCCCCTCAGATGTTAAACTGCTGCATCGAGAGGAAGAAGGCGAGAGATGATAGCAAGAAGGGGAATATCCCCAACTGCTCCTCCGATCCTGCCCTAAACAGTACAACAAATCAGTTTGCAGAATCTGAGAAAAGCAAGTACGATGTGGGGAAGTCCTGGGACTCCTGGAGTGACAGCGAAGACGAATTCTTTGAGTGTCACAGTGACACAGAGGAACTGAAAGACAACGGACAGGAAACTACGAGAAAGTTGGATGCAAAAGAGACCTCTGTGTTAAAGCCTGATGGGCGCTTACACCAGTCTGGAAACTTGACCTTGCTAAACAACGGGGAGCCTCTGTACATTCCAGTCACACAGGTAATGCCGTCATTATTACTTAATGATATTCATGTACCTCTATACTGCATCTAAAACTCTACTTTTGGTGCCTTGGGCACAGGGACACACTGACTAGTTGAAGGTCACAAGAAACCAATCTGGGATTAACCTTACTTGTTGTGTTGGCCGGGTGCATGGGAGGTGTGCTGCTGCCTCTTACTAGTCTTGGTATGTCAATGACAAACCACAACCTTTCTATTAGACTTTATTACAGAAATAGCGACACAGGAAGTTGTTACAGTTTCAAGTTTCCAAGTAAATCATTTTTGGGCTGCATATATCAGTAATACTATAAACTAAAATAAATTAAATATTGTACCTGTTTCATCCATAATTTAATCAGATAACTAAAAGTACTACTACATGTAAAACATATTTATGCTGTATTAATAGCTACTAGTAAAGTTCTCAGCTAAATATATTTTTGCGCATTGCCTACATTCACTAAGCTTCCTGCTCTGCCTAATAGGATTTTGTCCTGTGAATCTATAGATTGAGCAGGGATACGCTGCTGGCCTGTTAGTGAGGACTGCGGGCGATGCTTGCTTTTCTTTTATTTGCAGTTTTTTGTATTAACTTGCTACCGGGTTTAATTTTGTCATTATGTAGTATGCAAATGACTTTCTCTTTGTTTCCCCATATACTGTACTGTAGTTACGGACTTGGGTGTTTTTAGATCTGTAGTCAAGATAAGAGAGGTCTTGTAGTGTAGCCCTTGATAAGATTTGACCCATCATTTGTGGGGGCCAGAGACATGTAGCATTTACCAACAAGTCTACTAGTCTGGATGATTACTAACACGGTATGACTGACACGTGGAAGCAATGCAATGCTGTATATTACAACAGTTGCCCAATATCCGTTCTGGTTTGCATGGATGCCACACATACGATCATATGTAGTCCTGGACATGTTTTAATGTTGGGTCATCTTCTTGGCCGTGTTCATTTCTAACCCTTCAGTAAAGTTCACATTGCTGGAAAATGTAGCTGAAACGTCAACCCATTAATACTACTTATTTGTTTGATGCGAGTATTTGATCATGTACCCCATCATCATTTTGATGATGGAATGGTAATAAAACCAAGTGTGGAAAATATCCTGTGCATTATAACACAGCACCTGGATAATGTTGAGTGTGCTTGTGTCTGCAGTCAGTGTGTCAATGAAGATGACCGTGTGCAGCACTATATTCAAATATTAATGGCCCCCATAATGTTAGATATGCCATGATATCGGTGTGTTAAAAAGTATATATGTGTTGTTATGTTATACACACACACATATATATATATATATATATATATATATATATATATATATAGAAAGGGGGGGGTTCTATCGGAGAGCGCTGAACGGTGTACCACCTAGTTACTTCAATGCAATATACAACACTGATACAATTTGTGTAATGACAGTTGATATTTGTCCCTTTCCCGAATGAGACGTGCCAATCTGTTCAAGGTATAAAAAAGTTCTTTATTGAAACCCAACGCGTTTCGTCAGAACGACTTCATCAGGGGTAAAAGCTAGAAGTGGTACAGAAAGGAAAAAGGGTGTACAAAATGATTTTCAAGTATGTGGTTTGATCAACTTTTAGTACTCGTACAAGGTAAAATCCATATGTGGGGTTTAGGCAAAAGCAGGCTTAGTGACAAGATGTGGGTGTAGGTCCGCGGATAATAAAGGATGTTTAGGTCCCTATTATGATGGTTCAGGGGGAAAAATCCGTAAGGTTAGTAGATATCAGGTCTGTAGATGCTGGAGGCACTAGAAGTGTTCCAGTAGTAAGTGACTCTGTTATATATATTTATATACAGGATCTATTTAGTAGATGATTTTGAACTTTGTAGTTTTGGAGATCATTCGATTATAAGGTGCATTAACGTGCAGAGTTCTTTTGGTCGAGTATGGGTGAATATGGTCCTTAATTGTAGGATTACTCCATTCCAATAGGTAAGATGGGTAAAGGCTCCACCAGCCTTATATGGATAAAATACAGCGATTGTCAGGAAATAAAAACTCAATCGTGTCAACGTGGAATTATTTTTTCACACCAGATAGATGGAGCACTTGATTTCACAAAAAAATTCTCCACAATGTAGCACTTTTCAGGGGCTCCTTCACTGGCTGGTAGCCAGTGAAGGAGCCCCTGAAAAGTGCTACATTGTGGAGAATTTTTTTGTGAAATCAAGTGCTCCATCTATCTGGTGTGAAAAAAAAAAAAAATAATTCCACGTTGACACGATTGAGTTTTTATTTCCTGACAATCGCTGTATTTTATCCATATAAGGCTGGTGGAGCCTTTACCCATCTTACCTATTGGAATGGAGTAATCCTACAATTAAGGACCATATTCACCCATACTCGACCAAAAGAACTCTGCACGTTAATGCACCTTATAATCGAATGATCTCCAAAACTACAAAGTTCAAAATCATCTACTAAATAGATCCTGTATATATATAACAGAGTCACTTACTACTGGAACACTTCTAGTGCCTCCAGCATCTACAGACCTGATATCTACTAACCTTACGGATTTTTCCCCCTGAACCATCATAATAGGGACCTAAACATCCTTTATTATCCGCGGACCTACACCCACATCTTGTCACTAAGCCTGCTTTTGCCTAAACCCCACATATGGATTTTACCTTGTACGAGTACTAAAAGTTGATCAAACCACATACTTGAAAATCATTTTGTACACCCTTTTTCCTTTCTGTACCACTTCTAGCTTTTACCCCTGATGAAGTCGTTCTGACGAAACGCGTTGGGTTTCAATAAAGAACTTTTTTATACCTTGAACAGATTGGCACGTCTCATTCGGGAAAGGGACAAATATCAACTGTCATTACACAAATTGTATCAGTGTTGTATATTGCATTGAAGTAACTAGGTGGTACACCGTTCAGCGCTCTCCGATAGAACCCCCCCCCCTTTCTAAATCTCTTGTCTGACTCCCACTAACAGGGGAGTCCTATCGGAGTAGCAGCAGATCATTGTCAGCGCAATACGAGGTCCATACTGTATCTCTATATATATATATGTATATATATAAATATATAATGTATGTACTATGTGTGTGTGTGTGTACAGTATATATGTGTATATATAATAAAATCTGACTATTCTGTATGAAACATAGGGGCAGCTGTATTAAGCTTGGTGAAGAGATAAATTGGAAGGTGATAACGCACCAGCCAAACAAACCTAACTGTCATTTTTTGAACATAGCTGATTGGCTGGTGCCTTATCACCTTCCACTTTATCTCTTCACCGGGCTTAATACATCTGCCCCTATATGATCTTGCCAACTCAGTAGAGCACTAAGTATTCTTAAGGTGCCCATACACGTTACAATTATTGTATACAATATTGCATCTCAGTTTTGCGATGAGATCTAGTACAAAAAGTATGTGCTGCACATACTTTTTGTATTAGATCTCATCTCATCGCAACACCGAGATGCGATGAGATGCAATATTGTATACAATAACTGTAACGTGTATTTGCACCTTTACCCCATAGTGAAAGATACTGATTAGGTCATGCTCCTAGGATTTGTGGGTAGTGTCTTGAAAATGACCATTATATTTTTATGATTACACAGTATATAGGCCCTTATTCTGGTTGGTGCGGTCGAGCCGCATATGCGGCTCCGACCGCACCAGACGAATCCCCGCCCACCCTACGGATCGCCACGGCCGTCCGTACACGGACGGCTGGCGATCCGCATAAAAATGGTGGAGGCTACGCCTCCACCATGGTGGGAGCTGCCCCCTGCATTCGATGGTCGTCGACCATCGAAGGCAGGTCCGCACGCCGCGGCAGCTCCCGCAAGCTGAGACCACACGGACAATCGTCCGTGTGGTAGCTTGTATGGGGGCTGAAAGCTGACATCCGGCGACGTCAGCTTTCCGCCCCCATGAGTTGCGTCATGCCCTCATTAGCATGCGTACGCCCCGCGTTTGCATGGGAACGCCCATGAAACGCGGGGCGTATACATAGGGAAATGAGGGCATGAAGCCCCTCACTCCCCTATACGCCCCCTTTGTGGCGTAGTATCGTTATGTGCGGCGAATTCGCCTGCACATGCGCAGATTGACCTCTGCGCATGTGCAGACGGAAAACATCGGCGGTACGGCCGCACGCGGGCCGTACCGCTCGAATCAGAATAAGGGCCATAGTGAGAACCTGTTATTTATGCAAAAATAGTTACATCGTGTATGGACAGCTGTTTACATGCAAAGTGTACAAAACAAGTTTTCATTATTTCTTCTGCCGAGAGAGGGATCTTGTGTGTTGCCAAATCATCCATTTAATAAGCGCACATATGATTTACACAGGTGCTTGACTGCTCATCGGAGTTAATGACAGTTGGTTTGGTTGGGAAGTGTCAGAGTTCATACCAACTGTTACTCCTTTTGATGAACAGTCAAGAATCTGTGTAATTCATATGTGCGCTAATTAAAGGGATTGTCCGGCAACCCAGGCTGTATGCATGTTCCTGGCTCTGCTTTAGAATAAGGCCTCAGGACCCAATCAGATTGAAGATCTTTGACCATGCATATTGAAGAGATAAAGGCTTATGGCACTGCTGTGAAACCATAAGCCCAAGCATGCCTTACCAGTCAGAGGCTCCCAGCGCATGCTGTGATTTGTAGTTCTATAACCGCAAGATTGCTTAAATAACATTCAATTTCATTAGTTACCAGAGAATGTAGGACACATTTTCCAGATGAATTTCTATGACCGTTCCCAATCTTTTTACACATGTATCTCATTCATTCCTCCAGGTGAGCCGATTAGTAATATAAAAATCCATGATTCTTCTAAGTGACAAAAGATCTTGTTACTGAGTATTAATTAAGTGTTTTTTGATTAATGTACTTAGAAGATAAAGATCTACAAAGAGACTGTATTTGATCACAACATAAAACCTCTATTCTATTACAGACATTCCATTATGCCTTTGGAAAGACAGAAATGATGTATATATTTTTTTCTTTTGACTGATGTGACTTTACAGAATCTATTGTGATGGTTGTATTATGTATTAAATACAGTTACATGACAATGAAGGACTCTCTTAAAGAGACTGTCGCGCATAGAAGAGATAATTCAATGAAACGTCATTAAGATATCCACCTTACATGTTTCGGTTGTCTGTAACATCTACTGTTGGATGCTGCTCTGCAACTGTTTCTTTCTATATAAAGTATAAGACTCCGGGAACCACTGCAAGACAGGAAGCTAGAATTGGGAAGTCACCGGCTGCTGCAGTGTCCTGTCCCAGAGCAGAAATTAGGCTGTGGCGGGGATGCACTACACCGGGAGCCAATGGTAGAAGACACTCCCACAGTGGAGTTAAACAAAAAGGTAGATGGGAGTCACTGCAGGATGGAGAGGGATCGACAGGCAGTGTTCAGATTGGGATGTAGGGCCAAGGCTGGAAGCCGCCCAGACAGATACACAGACCACTTGAGGAAATACCAGATGTTTTTTATTTTCTAAAAAAATGTATTGGCTCTTCATGAGGGTTCACTTTTCTTGAATAGCTCACACCCCAATTAAGGTTGGCAACCACTGCTCTTGCATGTATAGGGGGACTCGCACGCTCAAACTCCTGAGTCCCCCCGATCCGCCACAAACCTCCCAGAGTGGAGCCTGCAACCTGATCACTGATGCAGTGCGAATGGCGGTGAGAGCAGCGGCATGGGACCTCCGGCATATGATTGCCAGATCGCGGAGGTCAGGGGGGGGGGGCAACAGGAGGGGGGGGAGCATTGGGAGGGTGCTGGTACAGGTTGTGCACCAGTGCAAACAAACTTGAATCACCCCCATTGTACATAAGTTCCAATTATTCACCTTTTATGATTAACCTCTCTCATCGAAACCACAATTCCATCAGGAAGTGCCCCTTTCCACATTCATAAATATACAATTCAATGTCAGAACATATGGTATATAAGGTTGCTGTCTATATTGCTGGGGTGTATAGTTGTATTTCATCAATCTTTTAGGATCTGTCAGAGACTAAATAATACCCCATGCGACCCAGGCAACATTGTTGCTCTTACCACCGTCCCACACCTGTTTGTCAAAAAAACAAACAAACAAACATAAAATTCTCTATTATCTATATAGTAATAGAGACCTACGTATGGGATAACATTGTAAATTGGACAGAAAAATTAAATTCCATATAGATTTGCTATAATTTAGCTATTTGGAGAAGAATCCCAACATTTAGTAATAACCTATTACCCGCGATCGCTAATCATCACTTTATTCAGTGTACAGTAAGTGCTCGATTTTGTTGATTGTCTTAAATAACGGGGACATTTTTCATGAATAATTCTTTTCATTTTTTTTTTTTTTATGTCAACTGTTTTGAATGTGTCTGTGCATGCCTGCATCCCGAATACGGCATGCCTGCATCCCGAATACGGCATGCCTGCATCCCGAATACGGCATGCCTGCATCCCGAATACGGCATGCCTGCATCCCGAATACGGCATGCCTGCATCCCGAATACGGCATGCCTGCATCCCGAATACGGCATGCCTGCATCCCGAATACGGCATGCCTGCATCCCGAATACGGCATGCCTGCATCCCGAGCACCGCATGCCTGCATCCCGAGCACCGCATGCCTGTAGTGTGTGACCAGAGGCTTGAATCCAGACTGTATTGGCGATATTCACTAGGAATCCTTTATTTCTATTTTTTTTTTTAACAACAATAAGGTTTAAACTGATTATGTATTTATTAAATTGTGTGAGCAGCTGGCATTGAATATTAATGACTAAGTCTAAGCTAGGCTTGGGTAATAGCAGATATATAGCTCCACAATAACAAGCTATATGCCTGCACAATAAATCTTCAATCAGTATAACCTAAAGCATTTAGTAAAGTATTATACACATACAGTATACAGTATGACTTTGGGGCAATACCTTTCTCTCGCCTAGAGCGCCCCCCATGACCTTGCCTACTTCATCCTCCCTCAGCTCTGCAACAAAGCCCCCCCCCCCCATCTTCTTTCACTCCCCAGTGTGGATTCTAGCTTTTATCTAAACACCTCCTATCTTCTTTATAGAGCATGGTCATCACATAATGGGAATACTTGTAGCTAATAAATACAGAATTGTATAGTGGTACTAAATAGTCCTATTATCCTTACCGACAACCTAATCTGAACTGTTGTGTGGCCTTATTTACTAACTCTTAGATGGCTATTGACAGAACATCCTCTGTGTTTTCCACCTACAGTATGGTCCTTATTCAGATCTGATCCCAGTACAAATTTGTTCTCAAAATTAACAAAACCATGTGCACTGCAGGTGGGGCAGATGTAACATTTATTCTTACACTTTAGATTTCAGTTTCAACACACCCCACCCAAATTTAACTCTCTCTGCACATGTTACATCTGCCCGACCTGCAGTGCACATGGTTTTGCCCACTTTGAGAACAAATTTGTACTGCGATCAGATCTGAATAAGGGCCTATGTGTGTTCTTACAGAGGCCATTCTATCCAATGCCAGTTATACTCCCAGAGGTTCCATGAATCCCCACCCATTGCAATCCAACCACTGTAGCTGTAACCAGCGGCGTAGCTACGTTTTGGGTGCCCCCCCTGCTGTTAGGGGGGGGGGCGCTCCCCGCCGCCCATGCAAACCCCCCCCCCCAATCCCCCGCAGCCTTACCTTTCGCGCTGGTCCCGGCGGCTCCGTTCTTCTGCTGAGGACCACCACAAAATGGCCGCCCCCATACAGCAGACAGTTTCTGTCTGCTGTATGGGGGCGGCCATTTTGTGGTGGTCCTCAGCAGAAGAACGGAGCCGCCGGGACCAGCGAAATAGGTAAGCCTGCCCCGATTGGGGGGAGGTGTAACTATAGCACCGCAGCCCCCGGCGCCCCCATATGCACAGCGCCCCCCCCCCCGCGGTGGCGGGGGCTGCGGTGCTATAGTTACGCCACTGGCTGTAACATTAGAAAATAGGCATTTTAGAAACCTTTCAACTAAAATACAGTTCTGTGAATATGACTTTCTCATCTTAATCAATTGTTACATTTTTCCAGCATCTTTCCTGCTTTGATGCTGCTGGTGTGATTTCATCTTAATGCTTCGTATTTGCAAATTCACATTTGTTAAATTACGGAAATGTTGTTCTGAAAGGTTGTTTGCTCATTTGGTGTTTGTGAGAATTGACGTTCACTGAGAAACCGTTAGACACCTAATTCTGTGATATGAGAGTGGTAGATATTTCTTTAGAACTTCTGAATTCCTATGATTTTTTTTTCAATAACTATTTAAAGACGTATCAGTGGGAGGTTGCTTTTGAGTGTCCTTGAAGCAAGGTACAAAGAATAATGTTAAACTAATTGCTTGCATTCACAGCATTGGTACTACCTCATTGGTAAATGGATTCTGCAATTCATGCCCTCATTACAAAATATGTAATCCTGCCAGAGAGTTCTCCCTTTAAAGCGAAAAAGAGAGCGATGTGTTATAGCCTACAATTTGCAGTCCGCTGCGAGATATTGGCGATTTATCCGCTAGATGCTAACGTTCCAACATCTCTCGGTCAACTGCAATTCTTAAACTGTTATATACACGCGAGAGCAGTGGTTGCCAACCTTAATTGGGGTGTTCAAGAAAAATGAACCCTCATGAAGAGCTAATACATTTTTTTTTAAATAAAAAAACATCTGGTATTTCCCCAAGTGGTCTGTGTATCTGTCTGGGTGGCTTCCAGCCTTGGGCCCACATGTCAATCTGAACACTGCCTGCAGATCCTGCAGTGACTCCCATCTACCTTTTTGTTTAACTCCACTGTGGGAGTGTCGGTACTTGTGTAGTTTCACGCCGCCATCATGGCGCCGTGCGTCTGTGTCCAGCTGCGGGGCTGTAAAGTCTATGCCAACGTGTATAGTTCGTACCCCCACTATCCACGTTGGCATGGAGTTGATTTTAGATAGCGTAGCGAGCCACCGAGCCCGCAGCCATGCTGGCTCCGTGAAAGTACACAAGTACCAGAGTGTTTTCTACCATTGGCTCCCGGTGGTGTGCATCCCCGCCGCAGCTTAATTTCTGCTCTGGGACAGGACACTGCAACAGCCAGTGACTTCCCAATTCTAGCTTCCAGCCTTGTAGTGGTTCCCGGAGTCTGGTCCTTCGTCAGAGGTCACTTCTGCTTAGTTGACTGCAGTACTGCAGCTAGACAAGCTACCCAAAATACGACCCCCAGTTACATGTTGGAAACCACCGTCCTAGACTGTTTCTACCATTATTCAGACTTGGTGAGCCTATTACCTATAATCAACGATCATGGGTATTAGGATACATTGCAGGGGCATTTTAAGCAAAAAATTAAAACATTTGGCAATTCTTTTCTGTGCTCAAAACTCAAATGTCCTCTCTTATTCTTAGAACTTTCTTGAAGATTTCATCAGCCACTGAAATGTATAGCAAAACCTCGGTTCCTGTACTTTAACAAAAAAAAAACACATTTTTGTTAACATTTAACTGTCACAAAAGTATTATGTTCCGTATCGGTCTTCATATATAATGCTGCTGAAATTAGCAGCGGGGGAACAAATGAGCATTCGATGTCAAACTTGTTGACTTGTGTTTGTACAAAGTCGTTCAATAATCTCAAACATTTTAAGTCTGCTGCGTATAATTGGTTTCAGCCATTGTTCAAAATCATTTGCTTGATCGGTGCACTCTAATTTGACAGCGGAATCTCGTTTAAGTGGTAGAATTAAAGGGTGATCATTTCAATTTATTATTATGCTGTCTCGGAACTGTTTAATGTAAAGATTCACAAACAAGTAAAATAAAAATTACAGCTTTTAGATGTGGCTGATTTTCAATAGAAAATAGTGGTTTAAGATAAAAATGACAGCTGTATTTTACATATTTCACCTATAGAATTGACCTTCTGAAAATACACATGCAGCAGATTCTGTTGGAGTAAGGATCTGTATATATACTATATACCTACATAGTGCTATAACAGCCTGGTGGTGCTTTGTGTGCCTATAGAGATGCGGTCCTTGGGTATGCGGTCCTTGGGTTGTCATCGTCTAGGTTGACAGTCATTAGGTGAACCACTAAATGTCATCAATGACAAGGTCGGCACCTAATAATGGTCGACAAACCCATGGTCTACATTGACAAAAGGTTGAAACAAGCTTGAGGCCAACATGTACATAGTCGACATGAATAAGGTTGACATGAGTTCTCCAATTTTTTTTTTGCCAAAAAAAAGGTGGTATTTCATGCACTGAGCCCGAACATGGTAATTGAGGGCAAGTGGTACACTTAGACAGACATAGACACCCAAAAAAGTGAAAAAACTCATGTCGATCTTATTCATGTTGACCATGTCCATGTCAACCTAAATCTTGTGACGACCATCTGCCAATGTTGACCTAGGATAATGTTGACCATTCTTAGGTGTCGATCAAGTCACTGTTGACCATTAGTGGTCGACTTAGATCAGGCATGTCCAAACTATGACCCTCCAGCTGTTGTGCAACCACACATCCCAGCATGCTTTGCCATAGTTTACATTGCCTAATAGCAAAACTATGGCAAGGCATGATGGGACTTGTAGTTTCACAGCAGCTGGAGGGCCATAGTTTGGCCATGCCTGACTTAGATGTTGTCTATCATCTATACTGTAACCCATGCAATCACAGCCGAGTACTATAACAACATGTTAATACAAATGTACAGTAGTTCATGTGTAAAAACACACCTGGTAGGAGAAGTATCTTTTGCACCTGCTAGGGTAAGTGTACAAATACATGCTGGTGACAATGGCTTATTACAAACCAGGAGTACAGACTGCCAATACAAAGCTCGAGATGTGTAGGGTTCTGTGCTGTGATGGAAATATGGGTACTTATATGTTAGTTGGGCACACACTATACGCACATACCCCCACTATCCATGTCGGCATGGAGTCGACTGTATATAGTGTAGCGAGCCACTGAGCCTGAAGCGTGGCGAGCGGACGTGGAAAACTAAGCAAATAGCTTAGTGGGCGTCTAACTAACATATAAGTACCGAAATACTGTATGCTCTCTTTTTCGCGTGTAATTCTCTTTGCAACAAACTCTGCTTTAGTCGCTGTGGTCAATAGTTTTCTTTCTTTGGATGGGATTCGAGGCACATTCAGAAGTTTGATGAGCACAGAAAAACATGTATTTGAAGCCGCTATGAAGACTGTGCTCTGCTGTAAACGGTTGTGTTGTTGAGCAGGGCAGAAAATGTTTTCCTCTGCCTTGGAAAGCAGGAGCGTCCTAGACTCCACAGTGCACCACAGCGAGATGTAATCAGTGCCTATTTACAACTCGCTCCGAACCGAAAAATTTCCTCTTGCCATTGCTGAGGCCCCGCTGAGTGTAATTCTTGATTTGTGGTCACCGCAGCACATTCTCTGTATTAAAATTTTTTATTTTGTTCCTTACCTGCAGTTCTGCCCCTGATTGTCTGCAAACAATTCTCATTTGATTCTCTGAATACTGCTTGAGTGGCCTTCAGACTTCTGTGCATCAGGTTAGATCCCTGGTCTGATTATTTGGTAGAACTAAACCAGGACACATTTAAACATTCTGTGACAGAAACCTTTTCAGAGCTTAGAAAGTAATATATATAACTGATTTGCATCACTTTGGCCTTAAAGTTACAAGAATAATCATAGGTCTTTTGTGTCTCACTCAGCGAGGACAGCGTATATTCTAAAGGTGGGCATACATCAACCCGATTTGGACCGATTTTGGCCAATTGCGATAAATCGGCCCGATAAATCTGACCAAATCGGTTCTTCATGACATGGGGTCGGGTCCGATGCGCGGTCCCGTGCCTATCGGACCCGGCCCCAGGGGTCGGACCGGCGGGACATACGATGTAGGTCAGTCGGGCGGTGAGGAGCAGTGGGGGCGGGCGGCTGGGGAGCAAGCAATGGGGCAGCAGCGCGTTACCAGATCAGTGCTGGGGCAGGCGGCGGTGACCATCAGTCTCACTCTCCACTGTCCAGCGCTAGCGGGCGGGCAGCCGCCCGCGGCTATTACATCTTTAAAATAACATGTCAAATGACTGCCCGGCTAATGATTGGCTGAGATAGAGCACTCTCAGCCAATCAGTGGCCTCCCTCCGCGGCCGCTGATTGGCTGAGAGTGCTCTTTCTCAGCCAATCAAAAGCCGGAGAGTCATTTGACACGTTATTTTAAAGATGTAATAGCAGCGGCTGCCCGCCCGCTAGCGCTGGACAGTGGAGAGTGAGACTGATGGTCACCGCCGCCCACCCCAATCTGGTAACGCGCTGCTGCCCCACTGCTTCCTCCCCAGCCGCCCGCCCCCACTGCTCCTCACCGCCCTGCAGCTCCCTGTTATTTTTTTTACATGTGATAAATCGCATGCGATTTATCACATGTAAAAAATGGCACATCAAAGTCCTAATCGTACTGTATGTGAGCCTCCCGGGGAGCTGCCGGGCGGCTCGGAGGAGAATAGGGTCTGACTTGTCCTCAGGACAAGTCGGCTCTATGTATGGGGGCCTTTAGGGCAGTATTCAATGAGGCTGATTCACCATGTTCTACAGCGAATGTGTGCTATTTTCATGCTCTAAGGTGAACCTTTTAACTGAAAATCTGATTCGCCCTATTCAACATGCACTATTCGCCGACGGCGAACAGTAAATGACGGACAATTCGCCATCTGATAGTCGCCATAATTCGCTGTGGTTTCTCAATGGGTTTTTCAATGTGATTCGCCATGAGAGTATTCAATGATCCGATGGCGAATTGCTTTCTAAGTGATTTTTTCTGTCACCGTGCAGCAATGGCCATCTTTTTATGGTGAACTGAAGTGTGGTCTTTTAAAATAATGTTTTTTTTTTTTAATTATTATTTGGTGTAAAAAAATCTGGGTACTTGTGTACTAGCACGGTGCCCATCGCATCGCAGACCATAAGGCATGCGATGGTATGCGATGCGATGTTATGCGATGGCAGGCGATGTTATACAATTTAAAATGGTATATTATCGCATTGTATGCCATTGTATCGCATATACAATGGTATGCGATTTAAATGTAATGTTGGGCACACACTGAAGTGAGATGTCGGATGTTCTATGTTGTCCTGATGTCAGTATCCACCCAGCTGTGATTTCAATCCCTGAAGCAAGTGTACGGGAGGTTGGCAGATCACCAGTACACACAGCCATATACACCGATACATATGTAGATATCTATGCTTCTTAGACATATTTTGGTGTACACACCAGCCGAGCCGCTAGTGATATATCATCCATCTTCTCGTACGGTCTATATATCCCCCAGTGTGTACCCAGCTTAAGGGGAGGGGCGGTATTCAATCTGGAGTCCGACTATCAGGATACTACCGTCAGTCGGAATCACAGACTTTTTGTCGATTTCTGATGTCAACTCTACAGTCGGTATTCAATGTGCATGTGGTGGAACAGTAAATTTGCAGCAAGCATATGTATCTGACAAATGTATAGTAATTGCATCATGGTATTTGTTTGCAGTGACCAAAATTCCTAAGGATTGTTTCCCACATCTTCTTCAGTTTATGCCACAAAGAATTCAGTCTGTTATTTGGGTCTGGTTTTGTGAGGGGGGAGCGGCTCCCCTGTACCAAAAATATGTA